>NC_057802.1:328108309-328466878 GCF_018294505.1 Triticum aestivum | reverse complement strand
TTCTCGACGCCAAAACCTCTTATATGTACAGAAACCTCCAGAAATTAACCTAGATCGGAAATTCCGCCGCCGCAAGCCTCTGTAGCCACGAGAAATCAATCTAGGCCCTCTCTGACACCCTGTCGGAGGGGGCCATCATCACCGGAGGCCATGGAGGAGGATCCCGGAGGGGCCATCATCGCCATGAAGGCCAAGGACCAGAGGGAGAACCTCTCCCCATCTAGGGGGGAGGCCATGGAGGAGGAAGCACAAGGGGGAGAACCTCTCCTCCTCTCTCTCGGGGGCGCTAGAGTGCCATCAGGAGGGGAATCATCGCCGCGGTGATCGTCTTCATCAACATCACCACCATCATCACCATCCTCATCTCTTTTACGCGGTCCACTCTCCCGCACCCCACTGTAATCCCTACTTGAACATGGTGCTTTATGCCACATATTATGATCCAATGATGTGTTGCCATCCTATGATGTTTTGAGTAGATATCCTTTGTCTTTGGGTTGATTGATGATCTAGATTGGTATGAGTTGTATGTTTTATTATTGGTGCTGTCCTATGGTGCTCTCCGTGTCGCGCAAGCATGAGGGATTCCCTCTGTAGGGTGTTGCAATACGTTCATGATTCGCTTATAGTGGGTTGGTGAGTGACTGAAACACAAACCCGAGTAAGGGGGTTGTTGCGTATGGGAATAAAGTGGAGTTGATGCTTTAATGCTATGGTTGGGTTTTACCTTAATGATCTTTAGTAGTTGCGGATGCTTGCTAGAGTTCCAATCATAAGTGCATATGATCCAAGAAGAGAAAGTATGTTAGCTTATGCCTCTCCCTCATATGAAATTGCAATAGTGATTACCGGTCTTGTTAACAATTGCCTAGGACAATTCCGCACACCGATCCATCATTATTCCACACTCGCTATTTATAATATTTAGTAGTATATTCTAACTTATTGATAACAGCAACTACTTTTATACTTTAGCTCTCCAATATCATGCAAAGTTATCCTCTTCATACCCACAACGTAGTTTTATTTCTCGTTTCTAGTTGGAAGCAAACGTTCGGTGTACGTAGAGTCGTATCAGTGGCAGATAGGGCTTGAGAGAATATTGATCTTACCTTTATCTCCTTGTGGGTTCGACACTCAATACTTATCACTTCCACCTTTGGAAATTGCTACGATGATTCCCTACACTTGGGGATTATCAAGCTCTTTTTTGGCGCCGTTGCCGGGGAGCAATAGCGTGGGGTTGATATTCTCGTGTGTGCTTGTTTGCTTTCTTCACTAAGTAGATTTTGTTTTTCCTTTTTGTTTCTGTTTAGTTGTGGGTGAAACATAAAAAAATTAAAGAATGAAAATACAAAAAAATTACTTGCCTCTCATGCCTAAAAAGTTTTTCAAAAAGAGAAGTGATTGGAAAGTTATGCATTGAAAAAGTGAGGGTCGACCTTGAGCACTTGTGCTCATGCTCACGGAAACAATGTAGAATTTTTCATGGAAGTTTCTCTGTAAATAATTATCCCCTTGTATATATCAATTGTATTATAAAAATAATGTGCCAAGCTTTGGTTTTAGGATGATTAGATTGCTTGTTTACTATGTGCAGAACACAAACAGAAACTTTGGCTGTAGTGCGTGATTTTACATTTTTTACTGGAAGGTCAAATGGGTCTGACATGTTTTGTACATTACTTCTGTACAAATTGTTAAAATTTTAAAATTTATTTCATAATTTTTAAGTTACAGAATTATACTAAACTTCCAGATTACTACAGACTGTCCTGTTTTTGACAGATTCTGTTTTTCGCGTGTTGTTTGCTTATTTTGATGAATCGATGGCTAGTAACGGAGCTTATGAACCATAGAGAAGTTGGAATAAAGTAGGTTTAACACCAATATAAATAAATAATTAGTTCATTACAGTACCTAAAGGTAGTGATTTGCTTTAGTATACTAACGGATCTCACAAAGTTTTTGTTAAGTTTTTTTGGATGAAGTGTTCGAAGAACGAGGAGTTACCGATGTGAGAAGAATAAAGAGAGGCAATAGTTCAAGCTTGGGGATGCCCAAGGCACCCCAAGTAAATATTCCAAGGATACTCAAGCATCTAATCTTGGGGATGCCCCGGTTGGCATCCCATCTTTCTTCTTCAACAATTATCGGTATACCTCGGTTTTTGTTTTGTTCACATGATTTCTGTCCTTTGTGGTTTTCTTTTTCTTTAAGAAACATGATAGTATGAGATATCCCTTCATTGATTTATAGAATACTTCATGTGCTTCACTTATATCTTTTGAGTATGACCTTATAGAATGCTCTTTGTGCTTCACTTAAATCTTTTGAGTATGGTTTTATAGAATGCTTCGTGTGCTTCACTTATATATTTTGAGCTTGCATAGTGGTTAGTCTATATTAATTGTAGAATGCTCCATGAACTTCACTTATATCTTTTGGAGTATGAATAATACTACCATCTAAAGCGGGTTTGGAAGAGTGTCAACTTTAGGAATTAGTGATCCCACTATTCTGAATGAGAAGAATTTTGCTTATGTGGAGAGTAGACAAATTTCTATGCTTGTAGATCATGAAAAGAATGATTTATGTGATGGTTATATTGTTGAATTCATTCATTATGCTACTGAAAATTATTATGAGGGAGGAATATATGCTTGTAGGAGTTGCAATAATATCAAGTTTCCTCTCTATGTGCTTAAAGTTTTGAAGTTATACTTGTTTTGCCTTCCTATGCTAGTTGATTCTTATTCCTATAAATTATGTGTTCGAAACATCCCTAGGCATAGGAAGTTGGTTAGATTCAAATGTGCTAGTCATATTCTTCATGATGCTCTCTTTATGCTTCAATTCTTATCTTTTATGTGAGCATCATTGAAATCATCATGCCTAGCTAAAAGGCATTAAAGAAAAGCGCTTGTTGGGAGACAACCCAATATTTACCCTTACTGTTTTTGTGTGTTTACATGATTAATATACTGTATTAATCATGTTTATAGCTTTTGTTTCAATAAAGTGCCAAGTAAGACCTTTGGGAAGACTTGGGTGAAAGTTAATGTGATCTTGCTGTAAAAAACAGAAACTTTGCGCTCACGAGATTAGCTGCCATTTTTTACAGAAGAGTGATTTTGAGTTGATTCTTTTTGCAGAAGATTAATAGACCAATTCCTCACGTCCACCAATTTATTTCATAATTTTGGAGTAGAATAAGTATGGTTGCTGTTCAGATCATTACAGACTGTTCTGTTTCTGACAGATTCTGTTTTCATTGCATAGTTTGCTTGTTTTCTAGTTTCTATGGCTTATATTTCTCAATATAAATTGTAGAAATGATATGGTACAGTAGGCATTGTGTGAGAACAATTATGAACCTTGTCTTTGACAGTACCAAAGTGAATGGTTTACTCTTTATCATACTAACCTATCTCACGAAGTTCCGTTAAGTTTTGTGTGATTGAAGTTTTCAAGATTTGGGTGAGATATCGATATGAGGAGAATAAGGAGTGGAAAGAGCCTAAGCTTGGGGATGCCCAAGGCACCCCAAGGTAATATTCAAGGAAGACTCAAGCGCCTAAGCTTGGGGATGCCCCGGAAGGCATCCCCTCTTTCGTCTTCAAAACTATCGGTATACCTTACTCGGAGCTATATTTTTATTCATCACATGATATGTGTTTTGCTCGGAGCGTATTTTCAATTTTACTGGCTGTTTGAATAAAATCATTGGATCTGAATTATTGAATGAAAAAGAATCCTCCCATGGCTAGTTCACTATTTGACTACTCAGTGTTCTTCACTTATATCTTTTGGAGTAGTTTGTCATTTACTCATGTGCTTCACGTATATCCTATTAGTAAATGATTGAATGAATTGAATGTCATAAATCTGAATTTATATATGTTGCATATGCTTATAACATGGGGAGTAATGACTTCACACATAATAAGTATAGGTATTAAACTTATTGAAAGTTAGCAAATGTAGAATTGGTCACTTGAACAATTCATGAAAGAATATTGAAGGAAGAGAGATTTCACATACAAATATACTATCCTGGACATCTTTTGCAATTGTGAGCACTCATTAAAATATGACATGCTAAAAGGTTGATGTCGGACAAGGAAGACAACGTAATGGGTTATGTTTTCTTATATCCGAAATAAAGTATATTGTCTTGGATCATCCAACATGTTGAGCTTGCCTTTCCCTCTCATGCTAGCCAAATTCTTTGCACCAAGTAGAAATACTACTTGTGCTTCCAAACATCCCTTAAAACGAGTTTTGCCATGAGAGTCCACCATACCTACCTATGTATTGAGTAAGATCCTTCAAGTAAGTTGTCATCGGTGCATGCAATAAAAATTTCCCTCTAAATATGTATGATCTATTAATGTGCAGAAAATAAGCTTTAAACGATCTTGCGATGTGGAAGAAATAAAAGCGATGGACTGCATAATAAAGGTCCATATCACAAGTGGCAATATAAAGTGACATTCTTTTGCATTAAGATTTTGTGCATCCAACCATAAAAGCGCATGACAACCTCTGCTTCCCTCTACGAAGGGCCTATCTTTTACTTTTATCCTCTACCTTATGCAAGAGTCATGGTGATCTTCACCTTTCCTTTGTAAATTTTATCCTTTGGCAAGCACATTGTGTTGGAAAGATCCCGATATATATATATTCAATTGGATGTAAGTTATCATGAACTATTATTGTTGACATTACCCTTGAGGTAAAAGGTTGGGAGGCGAATCTATAAGCCTCTATCTTTCTCTGTGTCCGATTAAAACTTTGAACCCATAAATATCAGGTGAGTGTTAGCAATTGTGAAAGATTAAATGATAGTTGAGTATGTGGAGTTTGCTAGATCAAAGCTCTGACATAGACCCTTCCTGAAAATAAGATGAATTGCAATTGTTTGATGACTGAGAATATAATTTGTTAGTTTCAAGAAAGTTTATGATCTATACTTTAACACGTGAATAGCTTGTTACTTGATCATGAAAAGTTTTATGAAGATGAGCTACTGCTATGACATATAATGATGCTAGAAAAAGTGAGTGGAACTATCATTGATCAAACTTGTGCACTTGCTTGCATTCACACTTCATAAATTATTTCTTTTATCATTTACCTACTCGAGGACGAGTAGGAATTAAGCTTGGGGATGCTGATACGTCTCCAACGTATCTATAATTTATGAATTATTCATGCTATCATTTTATCAACCTTGGATGTTTTATATGCATTTATATGCTATTTTATCTGGTTTTGGGGACTAACCTATTAACCTATAGCCCAGTGCCAGTTTAAGTTTTTTCCTTGTTTTAGAATATCGCAGAAAAGGAAAACCAAACGGAGTCCAATTGACCTGAAACTTGACGGAGCTTATTTTTGGACCAGAAGAAGGCCATGGAGTAAAAGTGTTGGGCCAGAAGAGTCCGAGGCTGCCCACGAGGGTGGGAGGTGCGCCCCCCCTACCTCGTGGACAGCACGGAGACCCCCCTGACTTGTTCTTGACGCCAAAACCTCTTATATATACAGAAACCTCCAGAAATTAACCTAGATCGGAAGTTCCACCGCCGCAAGCCTCTGTAGCCACGAGAAATCAATCTAGGCCCTCTCTGGCACCCTGCCGGAGGGGGCCATCATCACCGGAGGCCATGGAGGAGGATCCCGGAGGGGCCATCACCGCCATGAAGGCCGAGGACCAGAGGGAGAACCTCTCCCCATCTAGGGGGGAGGCCATGGAGGAGGAAGCACAAGGGGGGAGAACCTCTCCTCCTCTCTCTCGGTGGCGCCGGAGTGCCATCGGGAGGGGAATCATCGCCGCGGTGATCGTCTTCATCAACATCACCACCATCATCACCATCCTCATCTCTTTTGCGCGGTCCACTCTCCCGCACCCCGCTATAATCCCTACTTGAACATGGTGCTTTATGCCACATATTATGATCCAATGATGTGTTGCCATCCTATGATGTTTTGACTAGATATCCTTTGTCTTTGGGTTGATTGATGATCTAGATTGGTATGAGTTGTATGTTTTATTATTGGTGTTGTCCTATGGTGCTCTCCGTGTCGCGCAAGCGTGAGGGATTCCCGCTGTAGGGTGTTGCAATACGTTCATGATTCGCTTATAGTGGGTTGGTGAGTGACTGAAACACAAACCTGAGTAAGGGGGTTGTTGCGTATGGGAATAAAGAGGACTTGATGCTTTAATGCTATGGTTGGGTTTTACCTTAATGATCTTTAGTAGTTGTGGATGCTTGCTAGAGTTCAAATCATAAGTGCATATGATCCAAGAAGAGAAAGTATGTTAGCTTATGCCTCTCCCTCATATGAAATTGCAATAGTGATTACCGGTCTTGTTAACAATTTCCTAGGACAATTCCGCACACCGATCCATCACTATTCCACACTCGCTATTTATAATATTTAGTAGTATATTCTAACTTATTGATAACAGCAACTACTTTTATATTTTAGCTCTCTGATATCATGCAAAGTTATTGAAAGGACATGCGGTGCCCCCATGTGTGGTTTTGGAAATTGATGACATTCTCTATGGACTAATGGTTGCATTGAGTTATATTTGAAGGATTTGTCCATAGGCATTTCTTGAAGTCCATGTGTTGGTTTCAAGGACTTTATGTGTTGACCAAAGTGCTATTAAGGAATTATCCAAAGATTGGCCATGTGAGTGTTGAGCTTATTGCAAGCATGTCTTGGAGAAGAATGTGTGATCATTCATGTTTACCTTCAAGACATCATCCAAACGAAGAGAGTTGGAAAGATTCAAGGTTGATCAAGACTAAGTCAAGAGAGAATCAAGTTGATCAACTCACAAAGCATAAAAGATGTACCGAGAGGGATCAAGTGACCCCATGGTATGGTAAGCATTGTCCATTGCACTTTGTGTACTAACCCATGGTCTATGTGAGAGTTCTATGTGGGGTTAGGTACGTGTCCATGGGCTTGCGTCAAGAGAAAGATATCATACAACCCATGGAACAGATGACATCAAGTGGTGATCGTCATCAAGATTGCCGTGTGCAAGTTTAGGTGGAGCATCACGAAGAGATCAAGTTCTTGAAGCTTTCCATCCATTGTGGTGTCAATGGACTTGTGAAGATGTGCTGAAGAGTGGCTCACCCATAGTGGAGTATGCGGGAGCAATCATCTAGTCTCCATCGACCCAACGCAATCAAGAAAGGTGGTCCATCTTAAGGACGACAAGATCGTCATCATCTAGCTCAAGTGGATCATGTGCAAGGCAAAGGTTTGCCCTTGATAGGTTTTCTATTTTACCAGTCTTATGGTGGTAGTTGGGAGACCGGGTTATAGGATCGTTTGCCATACTATCAAGGGGGGCTCTCAAGTTGGCAGCTTGATCGTGTCGTTAGTAGAGATCTCAAACCATTGCATCCTTGCATCATGTTTCTTGGTTCTTGTTTGGTTCTCTTTGTGAGTCTTAGAGCTTATGTTCATCCTGATGACAAGCTCGAGTTCATCGAAAACGGAGTTCATACGCCTCTTCTATTGTGTTTTCGGTGTTGTAGTTTTTACCGGTCTTATTCGAGGAAGGGTTCTCACCATTTTCTCTTCGGCCTTTTCTAATTTTCTTCTTATTGTTATTTCTATCAAGATTGTGTTAGCCCTTGTCTCTAGCTTTCCAACAAACTTGGTTTCGTCGAATTCAGAGTCCGTTTGCAGAAGTTGTGGTAGTTTTGGTGTTCTGAAAAGGCTGCAGCGGTACTACCGCGGACAGGAGCGGATGTAATTTTTTACTACCGCTCTTGGGAGCGGTACTACCGCGGCTACTTCTGCTCCGGACCAAAAACTCGTCACAAGTCCAGCGGTGGTAGGCACGGATGTATTTTTTTAGTACCGCTCGCAAGCAGTAGTACCGCTACCCTTAGCGGTAGTACCGCTACCCCTAGCGGTAGTACCGTGAGGACGAGCGGTAGTACCGCTCCGTACGGGCTGTGAGCATAACGGTTGGATTTTCCCCCTCCAATAAAAGGGGTCTTCTTCCCCAATGAACCTTATCCTTTGAGCTTGTGTTCTTCCCCCATTGTTGACCTTCTTCGAGCTTGCTAACTCTCAATCCCTCCATGGATTCTTGCTAGTTTTTGAGGGAAAAGAGAGAGGAGATCTAGATCCACATTTTCACCAATAACTTTCTCCTCTATGTGAGGGGAACCCCTTGGATCTAGATCTTGGAGTTCTTGGTGTTCTCCTTCTTGTTCTTCCTCTCATTTTCCTCCCTAGCATTAGTTGCTTCGGTGGGATTTGAGAGAGAAGGACTTGGGCACTCCGTGTGCCCTTGCCATTGAATTTGGTGCATCGGTTTAAGTTCTCCACGGTGATACGTGGCAGTTACAAGTTGAGAAGCTTATTACTCTTGGGTGCTTGGTACCCTTGAGCTTGTTCCTCTTGGGTGCTTGGGCGCCCTAGACGGTTGGTGGTGTTCAGAGCTCAATCATTGTGGTGTAAAGCTCCGGGCAAGCGTCGGGGTCCCCAATTAGGTTGTGGAGATCGCCACGAGCAATTTGACGGGTACCGATGACCGCCCCCAAGGGCTGTCAAAGTGTACGGGTTCGGTGACCGCCCCCAAGGGTTGCCATTTGTACGGGTTCGGTGACCGCCCTCAAGGGTCCCTTAGTGGAATCATGGCATCTTGCATTGTGCGAGGGCGTGAGGAGATTACGGTGGCCCTAGTGGCTTCTTGGGAAGCATTGTGCCTCCACACCGCTCCAAACGGAGATTAGCATCCGCAAGGGTGTGAACTTCGGGATACATCGTCGTCTCCGCGTGCCTCGGTTATCTCTTACCCGAGCCCTTTACTTATGCACTTTACTTTGTGATAGCCATATTGTTTCTTGTCATATATCTTGCTATCACCTAAGTAGTTTTTCTTGCTTAGCATAAGTTGTTGGTGCACATAGGTGAGCCTAGTTGTTGTAGGTTTTGTGCTTGACAAATTAACCGCTAGGTTTATTCCGCATTTGTTCAAGCCTCAACCGTAATTATTTTAAAGCGCCTATTCACCCCCCCCCCTCTAGGCGACATCCACGATCTTTCAATTGGTATCACAGACTCGTCTCTCATGTTTAGGCTTAACCGCCTAGAGAGTAAAGATGTCGAATAGGGGATTAGGATTCTCTGTCACTCTTAATTTCAATGGCACAAATTTTGATGTTTGGGTAATTCGCATGCTTAATCTCTTTAGGGTCATGGACCCAAATTTAGAGCGAATTGTAGATATGGGTTTTTCTCCTCCAAAGGATCCCCAAAGATTATCTTTAGAGGATGAGAAAAACTCTTATCTCAATGCTCAAGCTTCTAATGTGCTTTTCGATGTTTTGAGCAATGTATTTATATTTCAACTCATGCCGTTCCGGGATGCTCATGAGTTGTGGACAAAGCTTCAAGATAAATATGGCGTGTCCAAGTTTTGTGGGGATGATAGTTCTCCCTCCACCTCCGGTCGTGTTGTGTTCTCAACTTCTTCTACTTCACCTACATGTGGTTTGCCACAAGGTAATGACATGGTGAGTAGTGGTGTTCATTGCAATGATGATAGTGGGCTTATTGTTGATAATCCTTCATCACTTTCTTATTGCAATGCTTCATCTTTGGACTTTAGCACTTCGAGCACTCCAAATGTTTCACATGCTTGTGTTGATAGTCCTTGCATATCATGTAGAAATTGCTTGACTAAATCTCATGATGATATGCTTACTATGTCTTGTTGCCATGATAAAAGTGCATCTATTTCCTCCAATTGTTGTGCTAACAATGTAGAGGAAAGCCAACACCCCATGGAACAAGATGTGGTCTTGAATGGTGCTTCAAGGGATCCTACATCATCATCTATTGCAGTTTGCCTTATGGCCAAGGCTTCAAAGGTATCTCCCACTTTGAATCCCAATATATCTTGTGATGATATTGATGATGGCAAGAATGATGATGATGTTGATTATGATGAAGAGAATGATAATATTGCCTCCTCAAAAATTAAGGGGGAAATGATTTTTAAAGCTCTTCTTAAGAATGAAATTGCTCGTTCCAACTTCATGGAAATCATGTCTATTGCTATTGAAGGCAAGAATATATTGATGAGTTGGAATCTCGTCTTGAGGAGCATGAGGTCACCATTGATAAAGTGGAAGGTCATGAGCGTGATTACGCTAATGAGATTGTGGACCTCTCCCAAGCTCTCGAACTTGAACAAACCACCAAGGAATCTCTTGAGGAGACTTTTGCTCTAGAATTATCTAGAGTGAAGGAATCTCATGATAGAGCTCTTGAGGTGGCCAATGTTTTTGAAACTAAAAATGAGAAGCTTGAAGTTGCGCATGCTAAACTCCTTGAGGACTTTGGGCAGCTCGAAAATGGCTCAAGGGTCATTAAGAGTGAGCTCATCAAACTCACTGAGTCTCATGCTCGACTTAAAGCTTCATATTCTAAAGAGCTTGCCAAGTTGCCTTCTCCTCTTGCTATTATTGATGATGCTTGTGCTACTAACTCTATTACTTGTGAAGCATCCATTTTGAAGGAGAATGTTGAGCTTCGGGCTGAACTTGAGTTGCTATCTAGCAATTATGGGAAATTGGAAGAAAGCCATGAAAAGCTCTCAAGCTCTCATGATGATCTTCTAGTATCCCATAATGTGCTAAAGATATCTCATGAGGCCATGATTGCTAAGGTAACATCTAGTGAGCCTCATGTGGATACTAGCACTACTTTTAGTCAAAATGCTATATTGCCTTGTGCTAGTCCTCGTGATTCATACATGCATAACATTGATACTTCTTGTGATGAATTGCTTTCCTTGCCTTGTTGCTCTAACGATGAAGCTTATACTTCCTCTAGTGCTTGTGTTGAGACTAACCATGTAGAGGAAATCAAAGAGCTCAAGGCCCAAGTCATTTCTTTGAAGAAAGACTTGGAAAAGTGTCATGAAGGGAAGGCCACACTCAACAATATCTTGAGTGTGCAAAAATCCCCCAATGACAAAGGTGGACTTGTATTAAACTCCAGTAAGAAGAAGTCCAAGAGCAACAAGAAGAAGGGCCAAAAACAGGTCAAGAATTCGGCCAAGATCATTTGCTTCAAGTGCAAAATTGAAGGGCATCATGTTAGATCTTGCCCATTGAAGAAGAAGGCTATTAGTGACAAGCAACAAGGGAAGCGACCACAAGTTCAATCTCATGCTCAACCACAAGTTGAAGAAATGCCTCTTCCCAAGAAAACTCAAGCTAATGCTTCTCAAGTTGAGAAATCAAGTGAGAAGAACGTGAAGAGTAGACGTTGCTACCAATGTCGTGAGAAAGGTCACCTTGCTTGCTCATGCACTAGTGGTAACTTATCCAACCCAATTATTATTAATGATATCTATTCTCTTGGGAAGGATAAGGTTGGCAATGTGTTTGCCAAATTTGTTGGTACTCAAAGTGGTGTCAAGAAAAGAACCATTTGCGTAGCCAAGCCTATTTTGACTAACCTCTTAGGACCCAACTTGGTTGGGGACCAACTAGCTCAAACTTGATCAATAGGTGTTTGTGGAGGTCATTGGAGACTTGGCTACATTATGGAGAATTAAGCGGACTTCATCATTCTTATTGTCTCAAGCCAAGTCAATTGGGTTATCAAGTTTCTATCTTATATCCAATGTGCCTCCTTGCGCTAACTTGTACTTAAATTGTTTACATTGAAAGTTACTTGCCCCTTTGCATGTTTCGGTTTTGTACCTTGCATGTGTGTGTATATGTTGTGCTTCCAGTTTGCTTGTTGGTTTGCACATCATGTACATTTGAATTTTGTGTTGAGCCTTTATGCATCTTATTTGTATCTTAGTTGACTCTTGTGAGAGATTAATGGAATATCCCATTATGGGGGAGTGATGTGCTTTGTGCACCTCACAATCCTATAAATGTGTGTACATGGGGAATACCATCTAGTATTGATATTACAAGATTATCTAGTCGCTATGTGGTATGTCTTCTCATGAGAATTCAAATTCTAAATAGTCCATTAGTTATCTCTTGTTGGATTCCCTTTTTGCCTCTTGTTTATCCTTAATTGGTATCACATTATGGGGGAGTAATATGCTATGTGTATATTACTAGCCTAGAAAATGTGTACATTTGAGATATTGTCACCTAGAGTTGATATTGTAAATTATCTTGTTCCTAGGTGGCATGTTATCTCTACAAGTTGCATATTTTCTTATGTTTGGTGTCAATATGATGTTGGATATCCTTGCTATCTACCACCGGGAATTATCTCCAAATACTTCTTGTCTTTTGAAAAT
Source organism: Triticum aestivum (assembly GCF_018294505.1). NCBI lineage: Eukaryota > Viridiplantae > Streptophyta > Magnoliopsida > Poales > Poaceae > Triticum > Triticum aestivum. Next base: position 328,454,550 of record NC_057802.1, on the reverse strand, counting down.
TGGTACTCACATATGTGGTAGAAATTATTGATCATCTTTACATTGGCTTTTGCTTTTATTTGCCTTATCTCTTGCCTAGGATTGTGTCAACTCCCATTGTATTCCATACCACTTGTGGATCTTGTTATTTCCTTGAGATTGTCTAGTGTTTGTATAGATATATTGAAAGTGGTGATGCCATCTTGTGCTTTTTGTATTCAAATGCAAATTCTCTATAATGCACAATGCTTGGGGTAGCTATCCTATTTTTCTTGGAACGCTCACCTTGTGATCATTATCAAGTGTGTGTTGGTGGAATGCAAATCGTTTCTTTTTGGTACTTTGTGCCATCATGAAACTTTGTAGAGCACGTGGTTTCTTTGGAACCATTCTCTCTTTTAGGAGTTTCACATCTTTATTTTTGAGTGTGCCAATGGATATTTCATTCCTTGATGTATATCTTCCAAGTGATGGTTTCTCCTTTTGGTATCCTTTTCACTTGGTATTCCTTTTTCATTTGGTGTTGGTTCTTGAAAGTCTTTAGCTTGCATATTTACTTCATGTATTTTCTTTGGCATGGTTTCTTTCTTTGACCCAATATATAAGGGAAACTCCACCAAGTCTCAAATTGGATGAGATGTGCATGACATTTATGTTCAAATCTATATGCACATATTTATGTGGAGTTTGTCCTATGTATTGTTGGTGTTTCTAACTCTTTGGTCCCAATGAGTTTGGGTACCATTTTGTTTGTGTTGTTGTTCTAGGAACAATTAGAGATGCATTGGATGCTCGGCTCACTCACAAGGAAGGTGGTGTCACCATGTGCTTATTGGAGTCAAGCTAGGATGCTCAATGAACTACTATCTATTACCTTCAATTGGTTTCTTCTGCATCCTTCCAATGATATATCGGTAACAAGTATCTATTCATGCATTCTTTTCTTGCATTCAACCTTGTGTAGGTTGCATCTTGGCATGATATTCATTCCATCTTGTGATACTTGTTTCCTTTCTCAAAGCATCTCAACGATGATCTCATGTTGCTAGTTGTGATGTCTTTGATGGTTGTATGGTAGGAATTCATTTATATACAATAAGACCATATCTAGCCATGTGCTATAATTCCAAGCAAATATCTTATTGGTATATCTATGACTTCCTTTTGGATATCTTGTTCCTTCGTGTTGTAACTATTTCGGGTGTACATCCTTCTTTGTAGATATATATCATCATGATTTCGTCTACCTAGATCCTTATACACTTGAGAGAAATTACATCTCTAGATGATATCCTTTCTTTCATGTCCACCTTGTCTTTCTTATGTTATTTCTTTGGTGGCTCCGTGAAAGCTTTTGCCTTGAGTGCGTATCTTATCTCGTTGCATCTTGATGCACTCTTGTGTGGTGAAGATTATTTTCCTCATGCTTGTCCTTATGAGGCTTTTGCCATCTTAATTGGTATCCGTCGTCTTGATGAGGCTTTCTTCTTCTATCTTCACCATGGGTTGTCGCAAGCTTTGTTGTTATCTTTTTAGTGAGCTTGTGAACCCATTTGCTAGTTGGGTGTGTGGGGGGAGGACATGTCATGCATCGTGTATCTCATTTATACAAGACTATGTTGATTCTTAATGCTCATCCTTATTTTAGTCTGCTCAAGTGCTTTTCCATGACTCACACACATCATTTTGGTTGAGCCTATTCTTAAGTTGCCTCTTTTACATGTTGCTCAACCATGTGTTTATTGCAAGTGCTAGGCTTTGTTTCCTATTTTCTACCTTGCACTTGTTGTCAGTTTCTATTGATTTTGGGGGAGCTATGATCCTATTTTGTGCACTTTGTATCCAAATACAAAAATTCTTATGTGTGCACAAATCATGGGGAGCTCCTCTAGTTTTCTTTAGAACACTCCTTTACTCATATCGTAATATCCCTATTCATGTGGCTCATAGGATCTTCGGTCAAGTTGGTTCAATTGATATCCTTTGTTTGCTTGCTTCAATTGGTATCTTTTGATTGCTTGATTGCTTGTTTCTCTCTTTTTATGTCTTTGTGGCATATCATTCTTTTGCTATCTTTGTGCCTCAATATAGTTTGTGTTCCTCCAAGTATTTACCTTTGGATATGTGTGTTGCCTTCCACTCACTTGTTGAGAAATACACAATTTATAAAGGACCACAATTTATATTGGCCTTCTAAGCTTTTCGCCCATTTTGGCAATCGATGCCAACGGGGGAGAAGTTTCAGAGAGTTTTGTGGAGAAGTTTAGAGAGTTGTCTCTTCTGGCTTTGGTTTGTTCCTAAGCATACACATCTCCTACGCATGCATTTTTGGTTGTTGCATGGCATGGTGATGCATAATTCCTTATATAAACTCTCTTGAAAGTGATTGTCATCAATTACCAAAATGGGGGAGATTGAAAGGACATGCGATGCCCCCATGTGTGGTTTTGGTAATTGATGACATTCTCTATGGACTAATGGTTGCATTGAGTTATATTTGAAGGATTTGTCCATAGGCATTTCTTAAAGTCCATGTGTTGGTTTCAAGGAGTTTATGTGTTGACCAAGGTGCTATTAAGGCATTATCCAAAGATTGGTCATGTGAGTGTTGAGCTTATTGCAAGCATGTCTTGAAGAAGATTGTGTGATCATTCATGTTTACCTTCAAGACATCATCCAAATGAAGAGAGTTGGAAAGATTCAAGGTTGATCAAGACTAAGTCAAGAGTGAATCAAGTTGATCAACTCACAAAGCGTAAAAGATGTACCGAGAGGGATCAAGTGATCCCATGGTATGGTAAGCATTGTCCATTGCACTTTGTGTACTAACCCATGGTCTATGTGAGAGTTCTATGTGGGGTTAGGTACGTGTCCATGGGCTTGCGTCAAGAGGAAGATATCATAAAACCCATGGAAAGGATGACATCAAGTGGTGATCGTCATCAAGATTGCCGTGTGCAAGTTCAGGTGGAGCATCATGAAGAGATAAAGTTCTTGAAGCTTGCCATCCATTGTGGTGTCAATGGACTTGTGAAGATGTGCCGAAGAGTGGCTCACCCATAGTGGAGTATGGGGGAGCAATCATCTAGTCTCCATCGACCCAACGCAATCAAGAAAGGTGGTCCATCTTAAGGAGGACAAGATCGTCATCATCTAGCTCAAGTGGATCATGTGCAAGGCAAAGGTTTGCCCTTGATAGGTTTTCTATTTTACCGGTCTCATGGTGGTAGTTGGGAGACCGGGTTATACGATCGTTTGTCGTACTATCAAGGGGGGCTCTCAAGTTGGTAGCTTGATCGTATCGTTAGTAGAGAGCTCAAACCATTGCATCATTGCATCATGTTTCTTGGATTTTGTTTGGTTCTCTTTGTGAGTCTTAGAGCATATGTTCATCTTGATGACAAGCTCGAGTTCATCGAAAACGGAGTTCACATGCCTCTTCTATTGCGTTTTCGGTGTTGTAGTTTTTACCGGTCTTATTCGAGGAAGGGTTCTCACCATTTTCTCTTGGACCTTTTCTAATTTGCTTCTTATTGTTATTTCTATCAAGATTGTGTTAGCCCTTGTTACTAGCTTTCCAACAAACTTGGTTTCGTCTAATTCAGAGTCCGTTTGCAGAAGTTGTGGTAGTTTTGGTGTTCTGAAAAGGCTGCAACGGCACTACCGCGGACAGGAGCGGATGTAATTTTTTACTACCAATCTTGGGAGCGGTACTACCGCTTGGAGCGGTACTACCGCGGCTACTTCCGCTCCGGACCAAAAACTCGTCACAAGTCCAGCGATGGTAGGCACGGATGTATTTTTTTAGTACCGCTCGCAAGCAGTAGTACCGCTACCCTTAGCGGCAGTACTGCTACCCCTAGCGGTAGTACCGTGAGGATGAGCGGTAGTACCGCTCCGTGCGGGCTGTGAGCATAACAGTTGGATTTTCCCCTCCTATAAAAGGGGGTCTTCTTTCCCAATGAACCTTATCCTTTGAGCTCGTGTTCTTCCCCCATTGTTGACCTTCTTCGAGCTTGCTAACTCTCAATACCTCCATGGATTCTTGCTAGTTTGTGAGGGAAAAGAGAGAGGAGATCTAGATCCACATTTTCACCAATCACTTTCTCCTCTATGTGAGGGGAACCCTTGGATCTAGATCTTGGAGTTCTTGGTGTTCTCCTTCTTGTTCTTCCTCTCATTTTCCTCCCTAGCATTAGTTGCTTCGGTGGGATTTGAGAGAGAAGGACTTGGGCACTCCGTGTCCCCTTGCAATTGCATTTGGTGCATCGGTTTAACTTCTCCACAGTGATACGTGGAAGTTACAAGTTGAGAAGCTTATTACTCTTGGGTGCTTGGTACCCTTGAGCTTGTTCCTCTTGGGTGCTTGGGCGCCCTAGACGGTTGGTGGTGTTCAGAGCTCAATCATTGTGGTGTAAAGCTCCGGGCAAGCATCGGGGTCCCCAATTAGGTTGTGGAGATCGCCCCGAGCAATTTGACGAGTATCGGTGACCGCCCCCAAGGGTTGCCAAAGTGTACGGGTTCGGTGACCGCCCCCAAGGGTTGCCATTTGTACGGGTTCGGTGACCGCCCTCAAGGGTCCCTTAGTGGAATCATGGCATCTTGCATTGTGCGAGGGCGTGAGGAGATTACGGTGGCCCTAGTGGCTTCTTGGGAAGCATTGTGCCTCCACACCGCTCCAAACGGAGATTAGCATCCGCAAGGGTGTGAACTTCGGGATACATCGTCGTCTCCGCGTGCCTCGGTTATCTCTTACCCGAGCCCTTTACTTGTGCACTTTACTTCGTGATAGCCATATTGTTTCTTGTCATATATCTTGCTATCAACTAAGTAGTTTTTCTTGCTTAGCATAAGTTGTTGGTGCACATAGGTGAGCCTAGTTGTTGTAGGTTTTGTGCTTGACAAATTAACCGCTAGGTTTATTCCGCATTTGTTCAAGCCTCAATCGTAATTATTTTAAAGCGCCTATTCACCCCCCCCCCTCTAGGCGACATCCACGATCTTTCAATTGGTATCAGAGACTCGTCTCTCGTGTTTAGGCTTAACCGCCTAGAGAGTAAAGATGTCGACTAGGGGATTAGGATTCTCTGTCACTCTTAATTTCAATGACACAAATTTTGATGTTTGGGTAATTCGCATGCTTAATCTCTTTAGGGTCATGGACCCAAATTTAGAGCGAATTGTAGATATGGGTTTTTCTCCTCCAAAGGATCCCCAAAGATTATCTTTAGAGGATGAGAAAAACTCTTATCTCACTGCTCAAGCTTCTAATGTGCTTTCCGATGCTTTGAGCAATGTATTTATATTTCAACTCATGTCGTTCCGGGATGCTCATGAGTTGTGGACAAAGCTTGAAGATAAATATGGCGTGTCCAAGTTTTGTGGGGATGATAGTTCTCCCTCCACCTCCGGTTGTGTTGTGTTCTCAACTTCTTCTACTTCACCTACATGTGGTTTGCCACAAGGTAATGACATGGTGAGTAGTGGTGTTCATTGCAATGATGATAGTGGGCTTATTGTTGATAATCCTTCATCACTTTCTTATTGCAATGCTTCATCTTTGGACTTTAGCACTTCGAGCACTCCAAATGTTTCACATGCTTGTGTTGATAGTCCTTGCATATCATGTAGAAATTGCTTGACTAAATCTCATGATGATATGCTTACTATGTCTTGTTGCCATGATAAAAGTGCATCTATTTCCTCCAATTGTTGTGCTAACAATGTAGAGGAAAGCCAACACCCCATGGAACAAGATGTGGTCTTGAATGGTGCTTCAAGGGATCCTACATCATCATCTATTGCAGTTTGCCTTATGGCCAGGGCTTCAAAGGTATCTCCCACTTTGAATCCCAATATATCTTGTGATGATATTGATGATGGCAAGAATGATGATGATGTTGATTATGATGAAGAGAATGATAATATTGCCTCCTCAAAAATTAAGGGGGAAATGATTTTTAAAGCTCTTCTTAAGAATGAAATTGCTCGTTCCAACTTCATGGAAATCATGTCTATTGCTATTCAGGGCAAGAAATATATTGATGAGTTGGAATCTCGTATTGAGGAGCATGAGGTCACCATTGATAAAGTGGAAGGTCATGAGCGTGATTACGCTAATGAGATTGCGGACCTCTCCCAAGCTCTCGAACTTGAACAAACCACCAAGGAATCTCTTGAGGAGAGTTTTGCTCTAGAATTATCTAGAGTGAAGGAATCTCATGATAGAGCTCTTGAGGTGGCCAATGTTTTTGAAACTAAAAATGAGAAGCTTGAAGTTGTGCATGCTAAACTCCTTGAGGACTTTGGGCAGCTCGAAAATGGCTCAAGGGTCATTAAGAGTGAGCTCATCAAACTCACTGAGTCTCATGCTCGACTTAAAGCTTCATATTCTAAAGAGCTTGCCAAGTTGCCTTCTCCTCTTGCTATTATTGATGATGCTTGTGCTACTAACTCTATTACTTGTGAAGCATCCATTTTGAAGGAGAATGTTGAGCTTCGGGCTGAACTTGAGTTGCTATCTAGCAATTATGGGAAATTGGAAGAAAGCCATGAAAAGCTCTCAAGCTCTCATGATGATCTTCTAGTATCCCATAATGTGCTAAAGATATCTCATGAGGCCATGATTGCTAAGGTAACATCTAGTGAGCCTCATGTGGATACTAGCACTACTTTTAGTCAAAATGCTATATTGCCTTGTGCTAGTCCTCATGATTCATCCATGCATAATATTGATACTTCTTGTGATGAATTGCTTTCCTTGCCTTGTTGCTCTAACGATGAAGCTTATACTTCCTCTAGTGCTTGTGTTGAGACTAACCATGTAGAGGAAATCAAAGAGCTCAAGGCCCAAGTCATTTCTTTGAAGAAAGACTTGGAAAAGTGTCATGAAGGGAAGGCCACACTCAACAATATCTTGAGTGTGCAAAAATCCCCCAATGACAAAGGTGGACTTGTATTAAACTCCAGTAAGAAGAAGTCCAAGAGCAACAAGAAGAAGGGCCAAAAACAGGTCAAGAATTCGGCCAAGATCATTTGCTTCAAGTGCAAAATTGAAGGGCATCATGTTAGATCTTGCCCATTGAAGAAGAAGGCTATTAGTGACAAGCAACAAGGGAAGCGACCACAAGTTCAATCTCATGCTCAACCACAAGTTGAAGAAATGCCTCTTCCCAAGAAAACTCAAGCTAATGCTTCTCAAGTTGAGAAATCAAGTGAGAAGAACGTGAAGAGTAGACGTTGCTACCAATGTCGTAAGAAAGGTCACCTTGCTTCCTCATGCACTAGTGGTAACTTATCCAACCCAATTATTATTAATGATATCTATTCTCTTGGGAAGGATAAGGTTGGCAATGTGTTTGCCAAATTTGTTGGTACTCAAAGTTGTGTCAAGAAAAGAACCATTTGGGTAGCCAAGCCTATTTTGACTAACCTCTTAGGACCCAACTTGGTTGGGGACCAACTAGCTCAAACTTGATCAATAGGTGTTTGTGGAGGTCATTGGAGACTTGGCTACATTATGAAGAATTAAGGGGACTTCATCATTCTTATTGTCTCAAGCCAAGTCAATTGGGTTATCAAGTTTCTATCTTATATCCAATGTGCCTCCTTGCGGTAACTTGTACTTAAATTGTTTACATTGAAAGTTACTTGCCCCTTTGCATGTTTTGGTTTTGTACCTTGCATGTGTGTGTATATGTTATGCTTCCTGTTTGCTTGTTGGTTTGCACATCATGTACATTTGAATTTTGTGTTGAGCCTTTATGCATCTTGTTTGTATCTTAGTTGACTCTTGTGAGAGATTAATGGAATATCCCATTATGGGGGAGTGATGTGCTTTGTGCACCTCACAATCCTATAAATGTGTGTACATGAGGAATACCATCTAGTATTGATATTACAAGATTATCTAGTCGCTATGTGGTATGTCTTCTCATGAGAAATTCAAATTCTAAATTGTCCATTAATTATCTCTTGTTGGATTCCCTTTTCGCCTCTTGTTTATCCTTAATTGGTATCACATTATGGGGAAGTAATATGCTATGTGTATATTACTAGCCTAGAAAATGTGTACATTTGAGATATTGTCACCTAGAGTTGATATTGTAAATTATCTTGTTCCTAGGTGGCATGTTATCTCTACAAGTTGCATATTTTCTTATGTTTGGTGTCAAGATGATGTTGGATATCCTTGCTATCTACCACCGGGAATTATCTCCAAATACTTCTTGTCTTTTGACAATTGGTACTCACCTATGTGGTAGAATTATCTCCTGCCGCTGCTCCTCGCCTGGTGCAGCCCGCCGCTGTCGGCGCTTCCCCGCGTCCACCCTCACTCGCGCCTGAGCTACCTCCGCATTACCCCTGCTCCGCTGCGGCTCTGCTCCGCCCGCGCCACCACCGCCCGTGCAGACCGGCGGCTACCGCCGGTGCCCTCCCGCTCGCCGACCGCGCCAGCGTCCGCCCCTGCCTACCACACTCTGCCACCGTCGCCCGCGGCTGCGGCCCGACTAGCCGCGCCCGGGTCCGAAGCCCCGCACCCACGCGCCCACTAGCGCCCGCTCCGGTGGCCTTTGTGCCACTGACAGTGGGGGCCCACGCCCCTGTTTTGTATAAAAAAGAAAAGATTAAAAAATGACATATTAATTAATTAATTAATTAACTTAATTAATTATGTTTAATTAACCTAATTAACTAGTGTTAATTAATTAAACAGTAATTAGATTAGTTAAACCCAAATTAGATTAAACAGCCTATGACAGCTGGGACCCACACGTTAGTTTGACCCAGTCAACATCCCGTTGACTGTTGACGTCATGATGACGTCAGCCTGCATTATTCTGGATAATGTTGAATTAAATTAATTAAATAAATTCTAAAAATGATTTAAAACTTTAGTAAATCATATAAAATAAACCGTAGCTCAGATGAAAATACTTTCTACATGAAAGTTGCTCAGAACGACGAGACGAATCCGGATACAGCCCGTTCGTCCGCCACACACCCCTAGCATATCGAACACGCAACTTTCCCCCTCCGGTTCATCTGTCCGAAAACGCGAAACACCGGGGATACTTTCCCGGTTGTTTCCCCCCTTCGCCGGTATCACCTATCCCCGCGTTAGATTACCCCTGGCACCGCGTATTGCCTTGTTATATTTTGTGTGATGCTTTGTTTGCTCCGTATTTACTATTTCTTCCCCCTCTTCTTCTCCGGTAGACCCCGAGACCGATGCCGCTGCTACCCAGTACGACTACGGTGTTGACAACCCCTCCTTCTCGGATGAGCTTCCAGGCAAGCCCCCCCCCTTGATCAGCAGATATCGCCTATTCTTCTCTCTACTACTTGCATTAGAGTAGTGTAGCATGTTACTGCTTTCGTTAATCATATTCTGCTGCATAGCCTGTCTTTGTTGCTACAGTTGTTACCCTTACCTGCAATCCTAAATGCTTAGTATAGGATGCTAGTATTCCATCAGTGGCCCTACACTCTTGTCCGTCTGCCATGCTATACTACTGGGCTGTGATCACTTCGGGAGGTGATCACGGGCATATGCTATATACTTTAAACTGTTACATTACTTATGATACTTTTCGAAGATGGGGGTTGAAGGGGTAGGTGGCTCCATCCCGGTAGAGATGGGCCTGGGTTCCCGACGGCCCCCGACTGTTACTTTGTGGCGGAGCGACAGGGCAGGTTGAGACCACCTAGGAGAGAGGTGGGCCTGGCCCTGGTCGGCGTTCGCGGATACTTAACACGCTTAACGAGATCATGGTATTTGATCTGAGTCTGGCCACTGGCCTATACGCACTAACCAGCTACGCGGGAACAGTTATGGGCACTCGACGTCGTGGTATCAGCCGAAGCCTTCGTGACTTCAGTGACTGAGCGGCGCGCGCCGGATTGGACTGGAACGCCAGCTAGGCTAGGTCTGCTTCCGGCCGCCCTCGCAACGTGCATGTGTGCAATGGGCGATGGGCCCAGACCCCTGCGCCATAGGATTTAGACCGGCGTGCTGACCTCTCTGTTGTGCCTAGGTGGGGCTGTGACGTGTTGATCTTCCGAGGCCGCGCATGACCCAGGAAAGTGTGTCCGGCCAAATGGGATCGAGCGTATTGGGTTATGTGGTGCACCCCTGCACGGAAGTTTATCTATTCGAATAGTCGTGTCCCTCGGTAAAAGTACGACCCGCAGTTGTACCTTGACCTTATGACAACTAGAACCGGATACTTAATAAAACACACCATTCCAAGTGTCAGATACAACCCGGTGGTCACTCTCTAACCGGGCGACGAGGAGAGGATCGCCGGGTAGGTTTATGCTATACGATGCTACTTGGTGAACTTACCATCTACTCTCTTCTACATGCTGCAAGGTGGAGGCTGCCAGAAGCATAGTCTTCGACAGGATTAGCTATCCCCCTCTTATTCTGGCATTCTGCAGTTCAGTCCACCGATATTGCCTCTTTACACATATACACATGCATATGTAGTGTAGATCCTTGCTTGCGAGTACTTTGGATGAGTACTCATGGTTGCCTTTCTCCCTCTTTTCCCTCTTTCCCTTCTACCTGGTTGTCGCAACCAGATGTTGGATCCCAGGAGCCAGACGCCACCGTCGACGATGACTCCTACTACACTGGAGGTGCCTACTACTACGTGCAGGCCGCTGACGACGGTCAGGAGTAGTTTAGGAGGATCCCAGGCAGGAGGCCTGCGCCTCTTTCGATCTATATCCTAGTTTGTGCTAGCCATCTTATGGCAACTTGTTTAACTTATGTCTGTACTCAGATATTGTTGCTTCCGCTGACTCATCTATGATCGAGCACTTGTATTCGAGCCCTCGAGGCCCCTGGCTTGTATTATGATGCTTGTGTGACTTATTTATGTCTTAGAGTTGTGTTGTGATATCTTCCCGTGAGTCCCTGATCTTGATCGTACACGTTTGCGTGCATGATTAGTGTACGATTGAATCGGGGCGTCACAAGTTGGTATCAAAGCTGACTGCCTGTAGGAATCCCCCTTTCACACTCCTTGGCCGAAGTTGAGTCTAGTCGATGAAAACTGTTTTACTAACATGGCTGTGCAGCCCATGGGCCCACGTCGCCATTGGGTGGTATTAGGATCTTTTACTCCTCGATCCTTACTCTCGGACTTTGATCTCTCTTCTATTCGGGTTAAAAAGAATTTACTAACTCCGACTCTAGGTACTCGTAACTACTTCCTCCCGGAGAGCCCCTTATCACAGATGATCAACTGCTGCACCAGAAGATTCCGAAGATACTCTATGATGTTCTCTCGAGACTTTGTGCCGTCGCTTTTGCAATTCCCTTCCATCGATAAACCCCCTATGGATAACCACGTACACTTGTCCTTCATACAATCATTTCCCGTTGATCTTGTTATTACAAGATACCCCGAAATTCTCTCTATTGTTCTGAGAATCATTTGAGATACTGCCTTGCAGTTCTTAGCCACATGGTTACCCCTATGGATAATTCCTCGCTCTTACCGAGTATCCGCTCATCCCCAGTTGTTCATGTGTTTCACAAAATTCTTTGAAATACTATCCGATCTTTCGAGAATCCTCTGCAGCCTATGGCTCTTGAAATTCTTGTCTGCCTGCATTATGGTTAATTCCTAATGACCAACAATATTCATTGATGTCCCTTTCCTTTATCATCTTGGGTCCCTTGATTCAATATGTTGCAAATGTTGCAATCCTTAATCAGAACCTAGAATTCATCCTTTCGGCTCAGACGTCATTTTAAACATGAGCTGGATCTCAACCAATCAAATTGCCCTCGATTGTAACCCTAAGTCTATCCAACTTATCCATCCTTAATCAGAGTATTGCTTCTGATCATTTGATTTGGAAATCATAATTTCCTTTGCATTTAAGTTTTAATTAGTCGGTTGCTTCTATAATCCAATGCCTTTGCATTGTTTCTTCCTCTGGTTGTGTGCCGATGCTCACATCAGCTATGTTATGGACCATTAGATCCTTTGATGAATTATCATCCGACGGTGTCCTTTGTATACAAAAACCTCAAGAAGTTCTTTCCCTGATACATAATACCATTGGTAAATTGTATCCTCTGCTTTGTCAACCATGCTCTACTTTCGAGCTTGTGGAATTTACTCCTGAAGTTTGTGGTATATGTTTCTATGATGCCCCGATGGGTTGAACCTATGCCTTCCTTAATCTATGTGAACCTGAAAGATTTCACGGGTAATACTTATCTGGTATTGCACCAGGTAAAACTTTCAACAACTAATGTCATTTTCGAAAAGCGAGAGGTGAATGGAAGGTTATACATTGAAGAAGTGGGAGTCGACCTTGAACTTGTGTTCATGCCCATGGACCCGATGTGGAACTTATCATGGAAGCTTCTTGCAAAATATTTAATCATTTGGGTAATTCTTTCGGTGTCATTAAATTGGATCCCCTGCAGCTATGGTTCCGACCATATTATTCTTCTTTGATTCCATTTCTCGGACAAGTTGAAGTACTTGTCTTCTGCAGGTCAATACATCTATCCAACCTCTATTCTTCTCTACCTTCGAGTATACCCTCAGGTATCTCGAGAATATCACGGGACTACATAACTTCTTATGAGTTCTTCATCAACTCTTATTCTCGCCGATTCCAGTGCCCCCTCGGGTTATGAGTTAATAGTCACTCGAGAACACCGATAAGTGAATCGATTCAGCACTCCGATTCAATAACTCTAAGTAATTTTCGTGGCTTATGAGTTTAATAATCCTTCAAGTCATTCCTAGCCTGATTGGCTATATCATTATCGTGCTAAAATTTAACTGTGCCACCCATTCCTTGTTACCGGAGCACATCTTTCGACAATAAGCTAAGCTTACGTCGATTTCCTCGTCTTATCGTTTCACCTCGAACCACAAACTGGATTATGATCTTGTGTCGTACCCATGGTTCCAATAACCCTTCGCTTCATCATTCCTTTGACCTGATGTCGTCGCTGATTGATTACATCTTCATGAAATCTCTCGACAAATGTGTCGTGATCATCATCAACCTTATGAGCTCTTCCAGTATATCGATCGAATTCATGATGAAAAATACCACCCTTGCCCTCGATGATTTGTGTTATCATCGGCCACTTTATTGCCTTCCCTCCAACACAAAATTGTTCGTGTTTTGTGTTATACCTTGAGTTCCTTGCTATCCAGCATTTGTTCTTTACCTTGGAATGTTACCACCTTTTATGTGAAGAATGTCGTGGGAATTTTACCACCTCTTGAGAATTCTTGATACAAGTAATACTTCTCACCATCACCATTCCTTCTTGGTCCCCGTGTTGTTTCCAACCAAAAAACCGACAATTGAACTTGGATGTGCGAATTCAAAACTTCTAGTGACCCTATTGCTTTGAAGTTAATGGTCGACATTTCATTCTTAGACCATTGGTTGTCGAATCACCATTCTAAGCATTGATCATGCTACCTAGGCCCATATTTTGGGTGCACCTTTTCAACCAATGTTTAATTGTGTATGTTTTCCTCGAACATACATCATTATATCATTTGATCTGACTAATGTTATCTCCTTGTTCACATGATTGTCGAAATCCATCTTTCTGGAAATTTCGATGGATTGTCGCTGAGTCCATCAACCACCTCCTCATCCTGTCCTTGGTTTATTGATGAACTCTTGTTTTGGAACTCGCTTCCATAGTTCATTTCCCCGAGAATTTTACAATGTCATCTCGTCAATTTGTATTGCACCTTTTCCCCTCAGGCATCCTGAGTCTGAGTTATCCTAACACCAATCAGATCTGAATCTCGGTCAGATATGATGGTTGGAACATATTTCCAAGAGTTATAACATTGGTCTTTATATGACCCGGTAAGATGATGACATGCCTAGCACACCTGGCCGGAGGACCTATTGTTATAGTTTCCTTTTTAGCAAGGTTATCCATTCTTCCATGAGAAAATTGTAAGACTTATTCTATGAGTTGTTCCTGATGGATCCCTTGTGTATCCATAGTCTGACCTTTGCCTGAAGACCATGTCAATGCTATCTCGAAGCATGTATGTGGTACTCCGATTTCAACAAGAACATTTGAAGCACAATGCTAAATTTTCTTTATCAAATTATCCAAACACCGTTGTATGGGTAATGTCATGAAATTTCTCCCCCTTTCCTAAAGGGTTTTCTACATTATACCTTCTCACGGATATCATGCTCTGCTTGTCCTTGGGAAGGATATACCCCAGAAATATGTGTTTAAACACATTTTTCGTTTCCATTGTTATGTTTAATCTGATAATCACATTTTCCTTTCCACTGTTTGGTTTAACCTTTCTTGTGATCTATATGATTCAAGCAGAAATATTCTCCTACTTATGTAAACACCTCGATGTACAATTCTGTCAGCAAGACCCTGTTACTATTGTTGATGACATTCCTTTAACCACCGATGGACGAGAACTTTGCCTATTGGTCCGCCTCGTTTCAACGAGCAGGAAAATGGTTCTCCTCGTCCCTCGCCCTTGGTACCGACGTCGTTGCCGATATAACTAACAGGCTACCCTCTGACATGCCTTGCTATCATGACCGTGCAAGATGTCAGTGCCCTTCCTACATTTAACCCACATGGTGGGCCCATAACCCACAGTTCCACAGGATCAAAACCTGACTCTCCTGTACACCCCATGTTCCCAAGGTTTTTCCTCGCGCATGGCCTCGTATGTAATTCATGAGCCACCTTTCTGAGGGATCATCAATTCTGGTATTAGACACAACACTTATTTCCATTACTCTGAACCCCTTCACGCCCTGTTTCAGGCATCGAACGATTGCCTATGCGCTTGAAACTTCTACTTTGCACCTTCCTACTTTGCTCTCGATAATTTCTTAAGTTTCAATTCGAGAGTTACTTTTCGCCACGTTCCCTAATGATTATCTACCGGATAAGCAATGCAGAGTTCCATTCTTCCGGTATACCCCCTTATTCTTTCGTAAGTACGATGGAGTTTCCAAAGAGAGGATGCCAACTTCATCATGAGAACCTGAAGCAGAGAAATGAAGACATCAAGGTTATGGATCGGCCTCTTCGAGAAGAGCAACCAAGACCGAGAACACTCGCTAGAAATTCGTAACCAGAACCTTCTCCCTCTACTCCGCCTCTTAAATCTCGGGACGAGATTTCTTGTAGTGGAGGAGATTTGTGACGCCCGCATAATTAAGCTACAGTGAACCTCTGCTAATGATGCCACATCACCTCGGTTACTGTTGTTAATCTCGTGTTAGTTCAAAACCGGTTCGGAATTCAAATGTAACCTAAATTAAGATAAATTATTTCTTCAAAAAAAATGTTCAAAATATTCTATAAATTTCACCTGGTCATTGTCATGTTGAACCCAACATTATTTGACCCACCAATTAATTCCTAAGAAAATAATAAATGGTCCATCAGCAATTAAAATGACCTTTTCAAAATAAACAATTATTTATTTAATTCACATTGCCACAAAAGGTTTGTGAGCATCATCATAACACGACATTGCATTTATGTGCTAGGTTTCATATCTTACTAAAATTATTTAGTGCCTCAAATAAATAGGAGACAGTGATAGAAAAAGGAAATAGAAAATGAAACAAAACAAAGAAAAGAAGTAGAAGAAGAAAAGGGTCCAAGTGGGACTGGAAAGCCCAGCCCACTTGGGTTACCTTCAACCTGTAGCAGGGGGTTGCGTGGAGGACATCCACCTACACCATGGCGTCGTGGCGCGCATCCACGACTCCCCCTCGCCCTACATAGCCCCGGTGCCCCCTCCACACAAACCCTAGCTCCCCCACTTTCCTCGTTTTCGCCTTTCCCGAGCCGCTCCTCTCCTTCCCTCGCTGCACCGAGCCGCCTGCGCCATGGTTGCCGTCGTACGCGCGCCCTCCGTCGTCTCCGTGCTGTTGGGAGGTGCCCATCCGCTCCTTCATCCTCCCCTTCGTCGTCTACACCCATGGGATCGAGCTTGGAGCCGCCCCATTGTCGTCGTCGTCCTCGTCTTCATCGGCGGTCGCCACCGATGCCCCGCCGCGGATCCATGCTCCGGCACGCCCCCGACCGGTCCGAGCTCGCCGTCAACCCTCCCTTGGTGAGCAGCGCCGATTCCCCTTGTCTCCCCCTCTGTTAATCGCGTTGTAGCGCCGTCCCCACGATTTGGTCGCCGTGCCCGGAGTTCTCTGAAGCCCGCGTCCTCCCGCGCCGAGCTGTCGCCTGGGCGCTCCCCTGCACCCCCGCACGCCTCTGTGCCCGCGTGCGCGCCTGCACCCGCTGTCGCCCGCCCTTGCCGGCTGTCGGTGCCCCGCGACCGCGGCCGTCGCTGCTGCTGACCGTCTGCTGTTGCCGCTGCCGCCGCGTACTACTCCTCGCCTGTTGCAGCCCGCCGCTGCCGGCGCTTCCCCGCGGCCACCCTCACTCGCGCCTAAGCTGCCTCCGCATCGCCCCTGCTCTGCCGCGGCTCTGCTCCGCCCGCACCACCACCGCCCGTGCAGACCGACGGCTATCGCCGGCGCCCTCCCGCTCGCCGACCGCGCCAGCGTCCGCCCCTGCCTACCGCACTCTGCCACCGTCGCCCCCGGCTGCGGCCCCAACTGGCTGCGCCCGGGTCCGAAGCCCCGCACCCACGCGCCCGCTAGCGCTCGCTCCGGTGGCCTTTGTGCCACTAAAAGTGGGAGCCCACGCCCGTGTTTTATAAAAAAAAAAGAAAAGATTAAAAAATATAATAATAACATATTAATTAATTAATTAGTTAGATTAATTAACTTAATTAATTATGTTTAATTAACCTAATTAATTAGTGTTAATTAATTAAACAGTAATTAGATTAGTTAAACCCTAATTAGATTAAACAGCCTATGACAGTTGGGACCCACACGTCAGTTTGACCCAGTCAACGTCCTGTTGACTGCTAACGTCATGATGACGTCAGCCTGCATTATTCTGGGTAATGTTGAATTAAATTAATTAAATAAATTCTAAAAATGATTTAAAACTTTAGAAAATCATATAAAATAAACCGTAGCTCAGATGAAAATACTTTCTACATGAAAGTTGCTCAGAATGACAAGACGAATCCGGATATGCAGCCCGTTCGTTCGCCACACACCCTAGCATATCGAACATGCAACTTTCCCCCTCCGGTTCATTTGTGCGAAAACGCGAAACATCGGGGATACTTTCCCGGATGTTTTCCCCCTTCGCCGGTATCACCTATCCCCGCGTATTGCCTTGTTATATTTTGTGTGATGCTTTGTTTGCTCCGTATTTACTGTTTCCTCCCCCTCTTCTTCTCCGGTAGACCCCGAGACCGACGCCGCTGCTACCCAGTACGACTACGGTGTTGACGACCCCTCCTTCTCGGCTGAGCTTCCAGGCAAGCCCCCCCTTGATCACCAGATATCGCCTATTCTTCTCTCTACTGCTTGCATTAGAGTAGTGTAGCATGTTACTGCTTTCGTTAATCCTATTCTGCTGCATAGCCTGTCTTTGTTGCTACAGTTGTTACCCTTACCTGCAATCCTAAATGCTTAGTATAGGATGCTAGTATTCCATCAGTGGCCCTACACTCTTGTCCGTCTGCCATGCTATACTACTGGGCCGTGATCACTTCGGGAGGTGATCACGGGCATATGCTATATACTTTAAACTGTTACATTACTTATGATACTGTTCGGAGATGGGGGCTGAAGGGGCAGGTGGCTCCATCCCGGTAGAGGTGGGCCTGGGTTCCCGACGGACCCCGACTGTTACTTTATGGCGGAGCGACAGGGTAGGTTGAGACCACCTAGGAGAGAGGTGGCCCTGGTCAGCGTTCGCGGATACTTAACACGCTTAACGAGATCTTGGTATTTTATCTGAGTCTGGCCACTGGCCTATACGCACTAACCAGCTACGCGGGAACAGTTATGGGCACTCGACATCGTGGTATCAGCCGAAGCCTTCGTGACGTCAACGACTGAGGGGCGCGCGCCAGATTGGACTGGAACGCCTGCCAGGCTAGGTCTGCTTCCGGCCACCCTCACAACGTGCAGGTGTGCAATGGGCGATGGGCCCAGACCCCTGCACCATAGGATTTAGACTGGCGTGCTGACCTCTCTGTTGTGCCTAGGTGGGGATGCGACGTGTTGATCTTCCGAGGCCGGGCATGACCCAAGAAAGTGTGTCTAGCCAAATGGGATCGAGCGTGTTGGGTTATGTGGTGCACCCCTGCACGGAAGTTTATCTATTCGAATAGCCGTGGCTCTCGGTAAAAGGACGACCCGGAGTTGTACCTTGACCTTATGACAACTATAACTGGATACTTAATAAAACACACCCTTCCAAGTGCCAGATACAACCCGGTGGTCACTCTCTAACAGGGCGACGAGGAGAGGATCGCCAGGTAGGTTTATGCTATACGATGCTACTTGGTGAACTTACCATCTACTCTCTTCTACATGTTGCAAGGTGGAGGCTGCCAGAAGCGTAGTCTTCGACAGGATTAGCTATCCCCCTCTTATTCTGGCATTCTGCAGTTCAGTCCACCGATATTGCCTCTTTACACATATACCCATGCATATGTAGTGTAGATCCTTGCTTGCGAGTACTTTGGATGAGTACTCACGGTTGCCTTTCTCCCTCTTTTCCCTCTTTCCCTTCTACCTGGTTGTCGCAACCAGATGCTGGAACCCAAGAGCCAGACGCCACCGTCGTCGACGAATCCTACTACACTGGAGGTGCCTACTACTACGTGCAGGCCGCTGACGACGGTCAGAAGTAGTTTAGGAGGATCCCAGGCAGGAGGCCTGCGCCTCTTTCGATCTATATCCCAGTTTGTGCTAGCCATCTTATGGCAACTTGTTTAACTTATGTCTGTACTCAGATATTGTTGCTTCCGCTGACCCGTCTATGATCGAGCACTTGTATTCGAGCCCTCGAGGCCCCTGGCTTGTATTATGATGCTTGTATGACTTATTTATGTTTTAGAGTTGTGTTGTGATATCTTCCCGTGAGTCCCTGATCTTGATCGTACACGTTTGCGTGCATGATTAGTGTACGATTGAATCGGGGGCGTCACATTGGTCCCAATGAGTTTGGGTACCATTTTGTTTGTGTTGTTATTCTTGGAACAATTAGAGATGCATTGGATGCTCGGCTCACTCACAAGGAAGGTGGTGTCACCATGTGCTTATTGGATTCAAGCTAGGATGCTCAATGAACTACTATCTATTACCTTCAATTGGTTTCTTCTACATCCTCCCAATGATATCTCGGTAACAAGTATCTATTCATGCATTCTTTTCTTGCATTCAACCTTGTGTAGGTTGCATCTTGGCATGATATTCATTCCATCTTGTGATACTTGTTTCCTTTCTCAAAGCATCTCAACGATGATCTCATGTTGCTAGTTGTGATGTCTTTGATGGTTGTATGGTAGGAATTCATTTATATACAATAAGACCATATCTAGCCATGTGCTATACTTCCAAGCAAATATCTTATTGGTATATCTATGACTTCCTTTTGGATATCTTGTTCCTTCGTGTTGTAACTATTTCGGGTGTACATCCTTCTTTGTAGATATATATCATCATGATTTCGTCTACCTAGAACCTTATACACTTGAGAGAAATTACATCACTAGATGATATCCTTTCTTTCATGTCCACCTTGTCTTTCTTATGTTATTTCTTTGGTGGATCCGTGAAAGCTTTTTCCTTGAGTGCGTATCTTATCTCGTTGCATCTTGATGCACTCTTGTGTGGTGAAGATTATTTTCCTCATGCTTGTCCTTATGAGGCTTTTGCCATCTTAATTGGTATCCCTCGTCTTGATGAGGCTTTCTTCTTCTATCTTCACCATGGGTTGTCGCAAGCTATGTTGTTATCTTTTTAGTGAGCTTGTGAACCCATTTGCTAGTTGGGTGTGTGTGGGGAGGACATGTCATGCACCGTGTATCTCATTTCTCCAAGACTATGTTGATGCTTAATGCTCATCCTTATTTTAGTCTTCTCAAGTGCTTTTCCATGACTCACACACATCATTTTGGTTGAGCCTATTCTTAAGTTGCCTCTTTTACATGTTGCTATACCATGTGTTTATTGCAAGTGCTAGGCTTTTTTCCTATTTGCTACCTTGCACTTGTTGTAAGTTTCTATTGATTTTGGGGGAGCTATGATCCTATTTCGTGCACTTTGTATCCAAATATAAAAATTCTTATGTGTGCACAAATCATGGGGAGCTCCTCTAGTTTTCTTTAGAACACTCCTTTACTCATATCGTAATATCCCTATTCATGTGGCTCATAGGATCTTCGGTCTAGTTGGTTCAATTGATATCCTTTATTTGCTTGCTTCAATTGGTATCTTTTGATTGCTTGATTGCTTGTTTCTCTCTTTTATATGTCTTTGTGGCATATCATTCTTTTGCTATCTTTGTGCCTCAATATAGTTTGTGTTCCTCCAAGTATTTACCTTTGGATATGTGTGTTGCCTTCCACTCACTTGTTGAGAAATACACAATTTATGGAGGACCACAATTTATATTGGCCTTCTAAGCTTTTCGCCCATTTGGCAATCGATGCCAATGGGGGAGAAGTTTCAAAGAGTTTTGTGGAGAAGTTTAGAGAGTTGTCTCTTCTGGCTTTGGTTTGTTCCTAAGCATACGCATCTCCTACGCATGCATTTTTGGTTGTTGCATGGCATGGTGATGCATAATTCCTTATGTAAACTCTCTTGAAAGTGATTGTCATCAATTACCAAAATGGGGGAGATTGAAAGGACATGCTGTGCCCCCATGTGTGGTTTTGGTAATTGATGACATTCTCTATGGACTAATGGTTGCATTGAGTTATATTTGAAGGATTTGACCATATGCATTTCTTGAAGTCCATGTGTTGGTTTCAAGGAGTTTATGTGTTGACCAAGGTGCTATTAAGGAATTATCCAAAGATTGGTCATGTGAGTGTTGAGCTTATTGCAAGCATGTCTTGAAGAAGATTGTGTGATCATTCATGTTTACCTTCAAGACATCATCTAAACGAAGAGAGTTGGAAAGATTCAAGGTTGATCAAGATGAATTCAAGAGTGAATCAAGTTGATCAACTCACAAAGCGTAAAAGATGTACCGAGAGGGATCAAGTGATCCCATGGTATGGTAAGCATTGTCCATTGCACTTTGTGTACTAACCCATGGTCTATGTGAGAGTTCTATGTGGGGTTAGGTACGTGTCCATGGGCTTGCGTCAAGAGAAAGATATCATACAACCCATGGAAAGGATGACATCAAGTGGTGATCGTCATCAAGATTGCCGTGTGCAAGTTTAGGTTCTCTTTGTGAGTCTTAGAGCTTATGTTCATCTTGATGACAAGCTCGAGTTCATCGAAAACGGAGTTCACATGCCCCTTCTATTGCGTTTTCGGTGTTGTAGTTTTTACCGGTCTTATTCAAGGAAGGGTTCTCACCATTTTCTCTTGGGACTTTTCTAATTTGCTTCTTATTGTTATTTCTATCAAGATTGTATTATCACTTGTCGCTAGCTTTCCAACAAACTTGGTTTCGTCGAATTTAGAGTCCGTTTGCAGAAGTTGTGGTAGTTTTGGTGTTCTGAAAAGGCTGCAGCGGTACTACCGCGGACAGGAGCGGATGTAATTTTTTACTACCGCTCTTGGGAGCGGTACTACCACGGCTACTTCCGCTCCGGACCAAAAACTCGTCACAAGTCCAGCGGTGGTAGGCACGGATGTATTTTTTTAGTACCGCTCGCAAGCAATAGTACCACTACCCTTAGCGGTAGTACCGCTACCCCTAGCGGTCGTACCGTGAGGACGAGCGGTAGTACCGCTCCGTGCGGGCTGTGAGCATAACAGTTGGATTTTCCCCTCCTATAAAAGGGGGTTTTCTTCCCCAATGAACCTTATCCTTTGAGCTCGTGTTCTTCCCCCATTGTTGACCTTCTTCGAGCTTGCTAACTCTCAATCCCTCCATGGATTCTTGCTAGTTTTTGAGGGAAAAGAGAGAGCAGATCTAGATCCACATTTTCACCAATCACTTTCTCCTCTATGTGAGGGGAACCCCTTGGATCTAGATCTTGGAGTTCTTGTTGTTCTCCTTCTTGTTCTTCCTCTCATTTTCCTCCCTAGCATTAGTTGCTTCGGTGGGATTTGAGAGAGAAGGACTTGGGCACTCCGTGTGCCCTTGCCATTGCATTTGGTGCATCAGTTTGAGTTCTCCACGGTGATACGTGGAAGTTACAAGTTGAGAAGCTTATTATTGTTAGGTGCTTGGTACCCTTGAGCTTGTTCCTCTTGGGTGCTTGGGCGCCCTAGACGGTTGGTGGTGTTCGGAGCTCAATCATTGTGGTGTAAAGCTCCGGGCAAGCGTCGGGGTCTCCAATTAGGTTGTGGAGATCGCCCCGAGCAATTTGACGGGTACCGGTGACCGCCCCCAAGGGTTGCCAAAGTGTACGGGTTCGGTGACCGCCCCCAAGGGTTGCCATTTGTACGGGTTCGGTGACCGCCCTCAAGGGTCCCTTAGTGGAATCATGGCATCTTGCATTGTGCGAGGGCGTGAGGAGATTACGGTGGCCCTAGTGGCTTCTTGGGAAGCATTGTGCCTCCACACCGCTCCAAACGGAGATTAGCATCCGCAAGGGTGTGAACTTCGGGATACATCGTCGTCTCCGCGTGCCTCGGTTATCTCTTACCCGAGCCCTTTACTTATGCACTTTACTTTGTGATAGCCATATTGTTTCTTGTCATATATCTTGCTATCACCTAAGTAGTTTTTCTTGCTTAGCATAAGTTGGTGGTGCACATAGGTGAGCCCAGTTGTTGTAGATTTTGTGCTTGACAAATTAACCGCTAGGTTTATTCCGCATTTGTTCAAGCCTCAACCGTAATTATTTTAAAGCGCCTATTCACCCCCCTCTAGGCGACATCCACGATCTTTCAGTTATCCTCTTCATACCCACCACGTAGTTTTATTTCTCGTTTCTAGTTGGAAGCAAACGTTCGGTGTACGTAGAGTCGTTTTAGTGGCAGATAGGGCTTGAGAGAATATTGATCTTACCTTTAGCTCCTTGTGGGTTCGACACTCCATACTTATCACTTCCACCTTTGGAAATTGCTACGATGATTCCCTACACTTGGGGATTATCAGGCTACTATCTCGGAGTCAAGTCCATATTTAGTGCTAAACTTGTGAGAAAGCTTCGGTATTCATAAAAGATTTAACACAATCAAACTCAAGCTTAATACCTGACTCTTTACCTTTGTCGAGTTCCCAGTCTTCAGAGTTATGTTTAATTCTTTCTAAAAGATCCCACCTGAATTCAATAGTCTTCTTCATAAAAGAACCAGTACAAGAAGTATCGAGCATGGATTGATCCTCATGAGAAAGCCAAGCATAAATTTTTTAAAATAATAATTTCTCTCGAGAGCTCATGATTGGCGCGTGAATATAACATTGACTTAAGCCTCCCCCAAGCTAGAGTGATACTTTCTCCTTCACGAGGCCAAAAATTGTATATATAATTCCGATCATGATGAACTAGATGCATAGGATAAATTTTTGGTGAAATTCCAATTTCAATCAATTCCAATTCCAAGATCCAATATCATCGCATAGCCTATACCATGTCAATGCTTTTCCCTTCAAAGATAAATGGGAAACCTTGTTCTTAGCTTCATCTCCGGATAAACCTGCAAGCTTAAATAATCTACAAATTTCATCCACATATATCAAGTGCATATCAGGATGTTCAGTTCCATCTCCTGCATAAGAATTAGCTAGCAGTTGTTCTATCATACCCGAAGGAATTTCATAACCAATATTTTCAATAGGTGCAGTAGGTTGAGGGGCAACCAATTGTGGTTCCGGACAAGGTGAAGATACCCCGAACAAACCCCTCAAAGGATGGTTCTCCATAGTAACAAGTGACAATAAATTTCAGCACGTAATAATATTTTTTCCTTACCAATTTCCACTTACCAAGAGCGCTTCACTCCCCGGCAACGCTGCCAGAAAATAGTCTTGATGAGCCACAAGTATAGGGGATCAATCATAGTCCTTTCGATAAGTAAGAGTGTCGAACCTAACGAGGAGCAGAAGGAAATGACAAGTGGTTTTCAGGAAGGTATTTTCTGCAAGCACTGAAATTATCAGTGACAGGTAGTTTGATAGCACGATAATTTGTAACGAACAGGTGACAGTAACAGTAAATAAAGTGCAGCAAGGTAGCCCAATCCTTTTGTGGCAAAGGACAGGCCAAAATGGTCTCTTATGATAAGCAAAGCGTTCTTGAGGGTACATGGAATTTCATCTAGTCACTTTCATCATGTTAGTTTGATTCGTGTTCGCTACTTTGATAATTTGATATGTGGGTGGACCGGTGCTTAGGTGCTATTCTTACTTGAACAAACCTCCTACTTATGATTAACCCCCTCGCAAGCATCTGCAACTACGAGAAAAGTATTAAGATAAAATCTAACCATAGCACTAAACTTTTGGATCCAAATCGGTCCCTTACGCACTAGCGCATAAACTAGGGTTTAAGCTTCTGTCACTCTAGCAACCCATCATCTAATAACTACTCCACAATGCATTCCCTTAGGCCCAAATATGGTGAAGTGCCATGTAGTCAACATTCACATGACACCACTAAGGGAATCACAACATACATATCATCAAAATATCGAACACATATCAAGTTCACATGATTACTTGCAACAAGATTTCTCCCGTGACCTCAAGAACAAAATTAACTACTCACAAATGATAATCATGCGCAAGATCAGTGGGGTATTAAATAGCATAATGGATCTGAACATATAATCTTCCATGAAATAAACCATATAGTAATCAACTACAAGATGTAATCAACACTACTAGTCACTCACAAGTACCAATCTAAGGTTCGATACAAAGATTGAACACAAGAGATGAACTAGGGTTTGAGAGGAGATGGTGTTGTTGAAGATGTTGATGGAGATTGCCCTCCCAAAGATGAGGGGTTGTTGGTGATGACGATGACGATTATTTCCCCCTCCGGGAGGGAAGTTCCCCCGGCGGAATCACTCCGCCGGAGGGAAAAAGTGCTCCTGCCCAAGTTTCGCCTCGAGACGGCGCGCTTCGTCCCGAAAGTCCCCCTCTATTTTTTTAGGTCAAAATGACCTATATACCAGAAGATGGGCACCGGAGGTGGGCCGAGGAGAGCACAACCCACCAGAGCACGCCTGGGGGGCCTGGCGTGCCCAGGTGGGTTGTGCCCACCTGGTGGGCCTCCTCCGGTATTTATTTGCTCCAGTATTTTTTATATATTGCCAAACAATTCTCCGTAAATTTTCAGCTCATTTGGAGATGTGCAGAATAGGTAACTCTGACGTAGCTTTTTTAGGTCCAGAATTCTAGCTGTCGGCATTCTCCCTCTTTGTGTAAACCTTGCATATTATGAGAGAAAAGGCATTAGAATTACTCCATAAAGCATTATTATGCATAAAAGCATTATAAATAACAGTAGGAAAACATGATGCAAAATGGACGTATCGCCGTCCAGCAAGCCTACGAAGGAATTACTCACTCCTGGCAGTGAGCATCATGAAATTGGTGATGGAGGATGGTAGATGATGACGAAGACCAAAGATTCCCCTCTCTAGAGCCCCGAATGGGCTCCAGATCTGGCCTCCCGATGAAGAACAGGAGGTGGCGGCGGCTCCGTATCATGAAACGCGATGAACCTCCCTTATTTTTTCTCCAAAAATAGGAATTTATAGAGTTGGAATTAGGGTTAGCGGAGCCTCGTGGGCCCCACTACCCACCAGGGTGCACCAAAGGGGGGTGGCGCGTCCTGGTGCCTAGTGGGCAGCTGACCCCCTCCAGTGGGTCTTGGTTTCAGTATTTTTTATTTATTCCAAAATAATTCTCCAAAAAGTTTCGTCCAATTCCGAGAACTTTTATTTCCGCACAAAAACAACACCATGGTAGTTGTGTTGAAAACAGCGTCAGTCTGGTTAGTTTCATTCAAATCATGCAAATTAGAGTCCAAAACAAGAGCAAAAGTGTTAGGAAAAGTAGATACGATGTAGACGTATCAATCACTATGTATTATATCCAATAATTCAAGTGCCCGTTCTGGATGACTAGTGAACAGCGTTTTAGTCATTTTACCTATCAGACAAGCTTCACATGCGTCAAATGATTCAAAATCAAATGATGTTAGCACTCCATCTTTATGAAGCTTTTGCATACGTTTCTTTCCGATATGACCAAGACAGCAGTGCCACATATAAGTGGTATTATCAGTCTTCTTAAGACGTTTAGCATCAATGTTATAGATAACCTTTTCACATTCAAGATCTAATATGAATAATCCACCAATCATGGGTGCAAATCCATAAAACACATCCTTATAATATATTGAGTAACCATTGTTCTCCGATTTATAAGAATAACCGTCATTTATCAAACATGATCCAAAGATAATGTTCTTACATAACTTCGGAAGAAATAATAATTACTTAGTTCTAATTTTTTTTGACAGAAAGACTGTAAGGGAGCCCCCTACAGTATAATTGGTGCAACAACCGAAATTACAAGTACCATGCCTTGAACATGGGTGCGTGGGAAGGCATCAGCCCCTTTCCACCACTAGGCTATGCCTTAGTCTGCTAGTTAGTTCTAATATCAATCCTGAAGGTAAACTTAAAGACATGACACCGGCGGCTTGAGCAGCAATCCCATCACCATTCCCGACATGCATCACAACTTCATTTCTTCTCAGCTTCCGAACATTCCGCAGTCCTGCATCGTGTTGCAAATATTAGCAACAGATCTGGTATCAAATACCCATGACTCGGAACTTTCGGTGAGTAGAATATCAATAACATTAATTTTTATAACTTTTATACCTTTATCAGAAGACGGATTCTTCTTATCCGCCAGATACTTCAAGCAATTTCTTTTCCAGTGTCCTTTCTCTTTGCAGTAGAAACATATAGTCTCGCAAGAAGCTCCACCCTTGTTCCTCTTGGTGTTGCACTTCCTTTTGAAACTTTCTATTTTGTTCACGAGCAACTTTTGCTAGTTTTGCATCCTGATTTCATTGGTGTTGAGCATCGCTTCATAAAGCGAAGTAAGGATCAAATCATTCTCTGGTGTCTTGGAAAAATCAATTTCCATTGCATTAATACTATCATAATAGTCTGAAAGCCTGACAACTTCCTCACCAACTTTAGCTATCTTACACTCATCCATTGCTTCAGTCATCTCATGAACTTCAGCTGGATCTTTGTGGTACAGAACTTCCAGTGCCTCGACAATCTCGATGGTACCGAGTTGTTGATAACATTTCAGTAATACTTGATCCATGCATGATAGCATTACACTTTTGATAACACTAAAAATCATTCTTGCGAGAGATAAACACATTGGGTATTCACCAAGTGATTGATCCAACACATATTCTTTCTTAGCACTTCTGAGAACATATCTCAGAGTGTGGATCCAGTCCTCATAGTTTCCACCATTTGCAGCAAACTTTTCTTTCTCGGACAAAGGTGCTAAATTAAAACTATTAAGAGCCATTGATCTAAAACAATAAACACAAGATTCACTTTTAGACATAATTCATAATTAAACTTGCACTAGTGATTAAACAAATTTTAGTATAAAGTGCACTCCCACTCAAATCAATATCTCTCATAATTGTTAGTGAGTGATTCAATATCCTGATCTTATTCCCAGCCATTGATGTGGACATCGCTGATGACGAGAAATTTGACTGGTGGGCAGACTTTTGCCAATCATATCCCCATATGACTCTTGTTCATCTTTTGATGCTTCATGCTCCGGGCTCAGAATGATTCTGCCAGAACTTCAAGACAACCGAGTGTTATCTCACACGGTCTGACCATCTAGGTTTTACACTTCTCATCCCATTTGTACTCATGTGGACATAACGTACTCGGAAACACTAAGTGTTGTAAATAGTTGCAACACTGGGAAGAGCACATTTTAATCTTGATTTTAGCTATGAGAGACCACCCTTATAATTTGACTACTGCGCAATCAAAGGGAGCAAGCAACAAAGGGACAAACATCTCAGGAAATTCATAATAGCATGATATGGTATAGCCCTGGGCACCGAGAACGTCTCCATGGTCCTCTGAGGTCTTCATGAAGTTTTCTCCGAAAATGTTACCGTGGCGACGACTTTGAAAACTACCGCCGTGGCACCGATTTTGTTCTCCTGCGCCTGGTGAAGCTCCGGGGCCTCCGTGTAACCTGTAGGCTATCTCTACGTCCATTACATTAAGGTGGCAATCTCGTGGCTCCAACCATCATGTCGTGACACACAGACCACTTAACATTACAACATATAACCATCACGTACAAAACCTATTGTCATGACCAAGGTTATACCACATCATATGCAAACCTGCAAAACCAAGTTAGACGTCCTATACCACATCATATGCAAACCTGCAAAACCAAGTTAGACGTGCTCTAATCAGTTTGGAAAATTTTATTTTCGTGGTTGCTAGGGTTTTCGGATAATACTAACTACCTACATGCACAATCAAGGTGATAAGTCTTGTTGCTAGATTAACTTTCGGGGGTGCATGTGAGGGATGAGACTTAATTAAAAATCTCTAGCCCCACACTAAACTTTTTCTAATACGCATGACCCCCTAGAAGATCGTTCATCTTCCTCGCCCTCTTGTGTACGCGACAGTTCACTATTATTGACTATGATGAAGCCCAAGGAACTGTTAGCAGATCGTCGACAGCCAGAGCCGATCAATTGTCAGAACCTTGTACAAAGCTTACATCATGCCGTCAATGAACTGAACTGAAGCAACACTCGAGGGACGCATAACAAGAACATCAAACCCTCACATCCACATGTGATCTAGATCGAAACCTGCATCTACTCATAGAACCGCTCATGATGCCACTTTTGGGAAACCTAGTAGAACCTCTCTACTTGGTTGCAAGCGTACAAT
Source organism: Triticum aestivum (assembly GCF_018294505.1). NCBI lineage: Eukaryota > Viridiplantae > Streptophyta > Magnoliopsida > Poales > Poaceae > Triticum > Triticum aestivum. The sequence continues at coordinate 328,425,552 of NC_057802.1, read as the reverse complement.
CTTCACGATCCGGCAGCGCTTCGTTGTCTAGAGCTAATCATTGCCGAAGAATTAGAGGGAGGAGATTAGAACCACACCGGACTTCTAATTATGAGAATTAGAGGATCAAGGTCAAGCTCTAATTGATCAACTAGGATCAACTAGAACTAGAACTAGAGGAGGCCCCAAAACTTGTATTTCAAATACTGCCAATACCTCAAGTATGTATATGTTGGGAGGGGAGGAGGCAGCGCCACACAAGGGGAAGGATTTCCCTCCCCTTACGCTAGCCCTAGGGGGAGGAGGAATTCCCCCTCTTGTCCAATTCAGCCTCCCATAAGGGGAAAAGGGGGTGCCTCCCCTCTACGGGCCTTGGTGGCCCAATTCTCCCTCTACCACTTGGCCTTTTTATGCGCGTTGATATTAAGTTAAATATAAAACCCCTCTAACAATTACTAGAGCATATTATATATAATTTAACATCTCCTGAAACATTTTCCACCTATATATTAATTATCAGTAATACCCGGTATTGCTCGATAAACTCCGAAACCCTTCCAGTGACCCCGAAATGCTTCCGGTTCCTCTGGGAACTATCTGAATAATAATAAAACAATCCCACAAATAAATACTCTTGTCCTACTAATATTCAGTAGATCGTGATTAGCTTAAGCTTGTGACCCGTAGGTTCAGTAAATCATAGACATGAACGAAATCCCTTTGTTCAATGACCGATAGCGGAACCATGGACATCCATATCGCTCCCTACGATTACACGAATGACATTCAAGTGAACCTTTGGTTATTATGTGATGTCCCCTTCGCTTCACAATACTTTACAAAAACCGCGGCGGATCGGTATCCTCCTGAGTCATGCACATGCTCACTATACCATTGATCCCATTGCTGATTTTGTTCTTCTTTCTCGTTGAAGTATTCGGTATCCCCATGACATAGTCACCTGTGTCTGGCCACTATGATGGATGTTGTCACACCGAAAGGGCCCTAAGAGTATCTCTCCATTGTCGGAGGGGCAAATCCCACTCTCGAGCTATCTAGTCCCTTGTCAAACTTTCCGATGAACCGTAAGTTGTCGTTATGATCACCATGTTATTATTGATGACGTTTGAGCAACCCCGAATTCCACCGTACGGCAGGAAGTGACTATGATACTCTCATGGTCTGAGGAACTAAAACACATGCTAACACTCTGTGTTATAACAATTGATTTCAGACGATATTACCTTTAAGTATAACAAACAAGATTGAGTCGATTCAATATGATCGTTCTTCTAACGTCATACTCTCAATGTTGTTTCAGGACTATCGTTACACTTAATGATATACTGAGATCCGGAAAACATGATCATGAACAACACTTAAACCAGTCTTACAGACAAGACCGAAAACCTATACTTTACCGTTTATCATTCCACACGTACATATGAATTTTCCACTGAATCACATATTCCAAAGTCACAACAATTATAACATGAAATATAAACTCTTAAATATGGAAATGGAAATATAATAATATAATATTATTGCCGTTAGGGCATATTTCCAACAAGCATGCCATGGGCTCTAGTTAGCCACTCGATTCGCCTATGCCATAGTGGCCAGACAACATCAACGTTGATGTTCCTGAGAATGCTGTGAATCACGTTCATGTGCTCGATAGGTAGAGGAAGAGGGCTAGCTTGATGGGGGAGTTGACCGTGTTTCGCAACATGACCAAGGTTGTGAAGGAGGTGACAACCACCATTAGGGAGAGCAAGTCGGTCGACGTTCACCCTGAGCTGTATAGTGTCGTCATGGGCAAGATGGCTTTAGTCCGGAGGCTTTGATGGTTGCTCTTAGCCACCTTATTTTTTACAATAAAAATTGCGTTCGGAGCGGTCGGCGGACAGATCGTCCGGCTAATGCCCAGTTCTTGGTCATGGTACTGTTTTTTTGTTGGGCAAAATTGCGCGGAGACCCGGCGTAGCGACGTGACTAAGGGGGGCCCGAATGTCGACGCACGCGACCGCCTTCCTCCCGCACGTCTTCTCTCTCTCCCCCCCTTTGGTCTCACAGAGCTAATCCCCGGCGCTCGCTCGATTCCCTGCTCTCTTCGTTGGTCTCCGCCGCCACCCCCTGCTTCTCGTCCTCCCCGTCGGCGGCAGCGCCCTCCAAGGTTCCTCCCCCAGAAAAGATTGCGCGCGCTGCATTGTGATGGTAAGGGCGATCGTCCCCGTCTTTCCTTAATCACTCTTGACGCAATGCTGATGTTAGGGTTTTGAGGGTTTACTTTCCGGCGCAACAATGGCGCCGCCGATCGCTCTAGTTCTTCGCGTTCTTCACCCCACACCCCCCTCCACGTGTCCAGATTTTCGGTTCTTTCCGCTCTTTTCCCCCTAAAAGATCGATTTGTTTTTGCCGTTCTGATGTATTATTTCCTGTAAAATCTCCTCCTTTGCATTCTATGTTCCGAGTTCTATTTCGAGTTTTTTTCCCAAGGAAATGCGGAAGAGAAATTCCGACTAGTAAGTACGGACACAAATTCGATCCTAAGAGGACTTACTTTGAACCTACTCCCGACAATATAATAAAGAAGAGTTCGAATTCGAGTCAACGAGGACTTAGAACCATTGAAAATAGATGGTGGGGCTGTACGTAGGGTCGCGATAATAGGCCCTGCTACTCCTTCTGATTTCTAATCTTACTGTTTGCAGGTTAATTTGTCACGCGTGAGGACTTGACGCCAGGGCAAAATTCCAGACACAGCCATCTTTTGCTGGGTGAAGGTAAAAATATTTCACCCCTGAGATCCGGTCGTCATGTCTGTTTGGCCTCAATTGGAATTTTAATAACTTCAAAACAACAGTAGCTGATTGATGTTACATATTGGCAAACGCTTTCTTTGTGCTTGCAATGCAATGTGGTCACAAGGTGCAGCACCCTTTCTGTTGCTCAACTAACTCGTTTTGTGCATATCGACGCTTCCCTCGCTTGACTGTTCTACTTGTGAGACTGAGTGCATGGCGTTGAGTTTGTAGTGCTAATTTATATTGGAGTATAAGGCTAGGCGTTCGATGGCGGTGGTCCGGCATGATTCGGCCCTGTGAGGTGTGTTTACAGGCTGGAGTTGAGGGCCGGTTGCGCCACTGCCAGACTCACCTTCCCAGCATTCGTGCTGCCAGATTTAATTGCCTCCGGTAGATGAGTGAGGTGGAAACTCAGAAGAGGAACGAGAAATTGCCGCCAACACAACGCTGGCACTGACGCTGCTGGTCGTTTATTTGCTAGTATATGGTGGTGGCAGAAGACAGAATCTGTTTAGTTAGGGCAAGGAAGAGACAGGTATGAACATTGAACTCATATATATGTACTAGGGGGCTGGTTGGGATAGGACACCTCTTTATTCCAGCTGGTGACTCCTGCTTGTTTTCAAAGCACCTCCTAGATAGATCACCCAATGGTCTACAATTTTTTTTTTTGAATTTTGAGCACAAGGAGCATAATATGGTTCTATTGGATCAGCTTTGCAGAGTAACCAATATAATGCTTCACTCACACAATGATACATAAACTTTGCTCCTCGGATTGTAATCCAATCTCCCAGTCAATGATAAATGGATGGCCAAATGAGATTTCGGATGGCATCCTTACCTGCGGATGGATAAAAATTGTGCTTTTATATTTAGATAGTGATGCTTTCGTTGTGGATAGTTTGTTGTAAAAACAGCCTATTTGTGAAGATCACACGATAGCCTTTCATAGTTTAATTGATTATTTCTTTATTAACTGAACGTCTTTTCTTCTTGATTATAAAGAAGGAAAAGGAAGGTTTATTCCCTCTGTTCAGTAAACTTCATGGTATATAATGTTGTGCAGCAACATAGTCTTGTAAGTGTGAACATAATTTATGTTGTGCTTAATTATTCTTTCGGCCATAGTAAACGAATACTAAATAATATTATTTTTCCAATTTGAAATTTAATTGAATTGATTAGGCTATGAGCGTATAATATGTTAACTCCTGATTAGTTAGTTGCATAACCATTATTCGCTTCATTGTGTTACCCTTCTCTCTGACAAGTGCAAACTATTTTCACAATTCTGGTCTGCTCATATCTTTTTTGGATGAAAATTAACATGATTTTCACTAGAGCATTCTTGATAGGAATGCTCATGGATTAATTTATTACCGTGTTTGTAAAAATAGTGGGGATCTAAATCTCCATTGCCTGTTAAATATTATTATTGTAAAGAGTACGTTTCAAGTGAATTCTCTGTCGTGTGGCGAACTTGGATCATGGTTGTTTACATAAATATTAATTAACGCAGTATGATCAGTGTGTTTATTAGAAGTAATTTCAGTGTGCTAAACTAGTAAAAAAAAAATACCAGCGAACTATGAGAGTAACTTAGCCAACTTTAACTCGTCATCTATGTTGTTTATGCAATCAACAAGGCAGTGATAATTTTCAGCCGGACAATGTTGTAGAACTACTGATTAGAACTGATTGTGAATATTGTCTCAATAGCATTCTGAGACGGATGACTGAATTTACTTAACCCTATCACACGATTGGTAGTCTAAAAAATGGTTGCAATAGCACAAAGTCTTGGAAAAAGGTGATTCGGTTAGTCCAGATAGTTTATACAAAGTCCTTTGCACACAAAACAAAACAGTTATAATGCATTTAGTTGTTGCGGTGTATATTAGTTTGCAATGCAGACAATTTACAGAACACACATTGGAATGTATCTTATGCAAACCATTGGCTAGGTCCTATTCACTTAGTTTATTTTGAGCATTGAGTTAGCTAAAAGAATCCCAGAACTGGAAGCAGCGCAATGAATTCATATTCGACGGCGCCCAGCCCCTTGTCCCTGTCCTAGTCTCCAGGATCAAGGATGAAGCTGTGCAATGGGCACGCGCTGGTGCTCGTGGCTTGCGAGACATCCTACCCACCACCTGGGATGTACACTAGATTTTACTGCTTTTGCATGATCTTGGCCTCTTAGGAGGATTGTAAAAAACTTCTATCTTTTCAATGCAATGAAACGCAAAAGTCTTTTGCGTTTTCTCGAAAAAGAATCCCAGAACTTATGTTCTGATAGTGCTTACCATCACATTAAACACGTTTAAACTCAACCTATACGATGACAATGAAACCCAATAGTAATGAAGCTTATGTGAGCAGCACTAGAGTAGCTTTTGATCTCTTTACTTTCGGTTTATGATTTGTCATTTGTTTTGCAGCACGTGTGACTTTTTATTGAAAATCTGTCATGTATTGCTAGCTGACTTTTGAGGACCATTTCTACTATTTTGGTTACATTGATTTAATTCCCGACAGCTCGCTTCACCAACAGCTCGCTTTGCGGCCTTCTTCGCCATCTTGTACTTCTCTATGTTGTCTGCACTCCTATCCAGGTATAGGCGTCTGAAGCAATCTTTCTTCTCTTTAATCGCCTTCTGGACATCATCATTCCACCACCAGGTATCCTTATCTTCGCTTCTCCTTCCCCTGGACACTCCAAACTCCTCCGAGGCCACCTTACGAATGCAAGTCGCCATCTTCATCCACACATTGTCCGCATCCCCTCCTTCCTCCCAAGGGCCCTCCTTAATGACCCTCTCCTTGAAGAATGGGGAGAATGAGAGTTCTACCGTTGAACTGGACGACTCCTTTGATGAGACCAGCATGCGTTTTGTGCGGCGAATCCAGGAGTCTGAGGTCAAGGAGGCTTTAAAAAGGATGAAAGGAGGCAAGGCGATGGGCCCTGATTGTATCCCCATTGAGGTGTGGAAAGGTCTCGGGGACATAGAGATAGTATGGCTAACCAAGCTTTTCAACCTCATTTTTCGGGCAAACAAGATGCCAGAAGAATGGAGACGGAGTATATTAGTACCAATCTTCAAGAACAAGGGGGATGTTCAGAGTTCTACTACTTACCGTGGAATTAAGCTGATGAGCCATACAATGAAGCTATGGGAGAGAGTCATTGAGCACCGCTTAAGAAGAATGACAAGCGTGACCAAAAATCAGTTTGGTTTCATGCCTGGGAGGTCGACCATGGAAGCCATTTTCTTGGTACGACAACTTATGGAGAGATATAGGGAGCAAAAGAAGGACTTGCATATGGTGTTCATTGACTTGGAGAAGGCCTATGATAAGATACCGCAGAATGTCATGTGGTGGGCCTTGGAGAAACACAAAGTCCCAGCAAAGTACATTACCCTCATCAAGGACATGTACGATAATGTTGTGAAAAGTGTTCGAACAAGTGATGGCGACACCGATGACTTCCCGATTAAGATAGGATTGCATCAGGGGTCAGCTTTGAGCCCTTATCTTTTTGCATTGGTGATGGATGAGGTCACAAGGGATATACAAGGAGATATCCATGCTCTTTGCGGATGATGTGGTGCTAGTTGACGATAGTCGGACGGGGGTAAATAGGAAGTTAGAGTTATGGAGATAAACCTTGGAATCGAAAGGCTTAGTAGAACTAAAACCGAGTACATGATGTGCGGTTTCAGTACTACTAGGTGTGAGGAGGAGGAGGTTAGCCTTGATGGCCAGGTGGTACCTCGGAAGGACACCTTTCGGTATTTGGGGTCAATGCTGCAGGAGGATGGGGGTATTGATGAAGATGTGAACCATCGAATCAAAGCCGGATGGATGAAGTGGTGCCAAGCTTCTGGCATTCTCTGTGACAAGAGAGTGCCACAAAAGCTAAAAGGCAAGTTCTACAGGACGGCGGTCCGACCCGCAATGTTGTATAGCGTTGAGTGTTGGCCGACTAAAAGGCGACATGTTCAACAGTTAGGTGTGGCGGAGATGCGTATGTTGAGATGGATGTGTGGCCACACGAGGAAGGATCGAGTCCGGAATGATGTATACGAGATAGAGTTGGGGTAGCACCAATTGAAGAGAAGCTTGTCCAACATCGTCTGAGATGGTTTGGGCATATTCAGCGCAGGCCTTCAGAAGCTCCAGTGCATAGCGGACGGCTAAAGCGTGCGGAGAATGTCAAGAGAGGGTGGGGTAGACCGAATTTGACATGGGAGGAGTCCGTTAAGAGAGACCTGAAGGATTGGAGTATCACCAAAGAGCTAGCTATGGACAGGGGTGCGTGGAAGCTTGCTATCCATGTGCCAGAGCCATGAGTTGGTTGCGAGATCTTATGGGTTTCACCTCTAGCCTACCCCAACTTGTTTGGGACTAAAGGCTTTAGCCTACCCCAACTTGTTTGGGACTAAAGGCCAGAGCCATGAGTTGTCCCGAATGGAAGAGGCATATACTGAGAGTTAGATGTTTGAGTTGAATGCATGCAACCTGGGGCCTAATATGTAACGCCATGGTGAGGTAGCCAAAACGTGAAGCTGGTAGGCCAGATACAAGATCATATATTCGTTGAATGATCAAAGAATTAAGCATGATGCCAGTATTTAGACATTACTGGTATGATGTTCATTGGAATTGGTGTCGAATATGTGTACAAGGTTACAGTTGGACTTGGCATATGTGGAGAGTTAGATGTTCGAGTTGAATGCATGTAACCCGAGCCGAATATGTAACGCCACGGCGAGGTAGCCAAAAGACGAAGCTGGTAGGCTAGATACAAGGGGGCTGTTTGGATGCTGCCCGTGTCTGCCTTGCCAAATCACGGCTCGCCAACTTTTTGGCGCAAGATTTACCGCCATGGACTCACCAACGAACCAGCATAGAACTGAAGGGCCAACCAAAACTTTGGCGTGTATCCAAAAAATTGGCTTCAAACCAATATACACCAACCAGTCAGTCAACGACCAAAAATTTGGTAAGGCTGCTCCCGACTGTGATCCAAACAGGCCCAAGATCACAAGGGGGGCGGTCTAGGTGCCTGGGGTAGGGATGACCAAACCGGGCGTGGAGTGGTGGTCGAGATGCTGTCCTTTGTCATCGGTGTATCATGTTGATTTCATATGTGGGGAGGAGCACCCGTAGTCGCGCTGAACCTCGTTAACAAAATCGTCTTGCAGTCTACTTTCGGCAAATCCGATCATAACAATTCCAACAATATTTTGCAATGCACAATAAGCAATTAGGAACATAACTTACACATGCTTTATGCGATGCCTATGTATTTGTTCTTAGATCATAGATATCTTGCAGTCACATTACTGAAATTTCTTTTTTGACCAGACACTTCCATTATTTAATTGCACCCCAACTGTTTCCCGGTGCTGATAGTGTAGGATTCAGTTTTGGAAATAGGGCCCAGAAAGTATAATCCTTGAAAGGGACCTGCAATTTAATCTGCTATATGTTCTAGCAGGCGATGCGTTGCAGGAAACCATCTAATGATTGTGTTGTAATTGTTGCTAGGTAGAAAGCACAAAGTGTGAAAGGGCTAATGGAAGCATAAATCATGCAGAATCAGATATGGTGATAAGATCTTATTGGTAGGTGCCTCCGTTTTATACAGTTTAACTTCTCAAATTTTATCTCTTATGGTAAATTCAGACTTTACTTTAACTGGCAGCACCTTTGAGCTGAATTCCTTCTCATTTTTTTGGTTTCCGGAAGCTTTGCATCAGGAAGTAAGAATACAACAACTTCTCGGTCTCATCTATATGATATAGGGGTGAGCATTGCCGGTGTCATCTCATTTCATCAGCTGCGGAATTAATGGGTTCAAATAGGCTGCCCTTTGGATTCATTTCGGGAGGATATAGCTGCAGTGAGCAATATGATTGGCAGCAGTTAACCCTTCGTCAAAGAGAACAAGCAACAAGGGAGCAACCCCATAGCAGTGCAAACTTGAGGTACCCTGTGCATATACCCAACAGGTTATGATTTTGATTAGTGTGTTAACTTTTTCCTGTCATGGTCATCATGTTATTCAGCTTTACACGTATCTTTCTTGATGGAATTCCATGATTCAGAGATAAGGTAGAATATTTGGTAACTGCTACAGGAATTTTCAGATGGATGCATTTTGTACCATTTAGACCTTTGTTGTGGTTTTTTTCATAAGAATCCTATACAACTAAGTAGGCGATCCCCACTAACATATTTATCTCAACATTCAATCATGCATGGGAAAAGACCCACCTCAACATGCAACCATGCATGCAAAATGGCTCAAATGCTTTAATTATATTATGCTACTATTCAATATTTTTTTAGTTATACTACACATAATCATATGTATTTTCAGGTTCAGTCTTATATTATTAATCGAAAAATTCATATTCATATAACTTATCTCATTGAATGTATTGGAAGCAATCCCCGCAGCAACGTGTGGGGTATCATCTAGTTTTGGAGTACTCTCCAAGCTTTAAAACTGGTTTTCCGATAAGGGCCCTTTGGATCTTATGATTGGGGTTGTCAAACTTCTTATGTAATTTTTTCCTATGACCTCGATTCCATAAGAAAACCAACATGACATCAAACCTCATTTAATTTTTTAGAAGTTCAATTGGCTGTCACTCTATCCGTTTCCACTTTCCACTCCCTTTTCATTCCTCAAAATGTCATGCATTTATTTTTCTTACGAATCATTGGAAGGCATCTTTTAAAAATCCGTAGTATGTGACGTCTCATTCCTGTGTTTTTCCTATTCCAATTATTTTGAATTTCTCGATCGGGAGGCCTTTAATGATTTATATTTCTTATATTGCAGGACTGAGAGGACTAGTCCATCCTTTGATTGTGTTTGTGATTATGCAAAAGGGGCTGATGGACATATTCATGATATGGTAACCCTTGGCAAGGTTTGTCAGTTTAACGGGGGAAGTAGCACTCAGAATGGACCTTATCAAGCGGACCAATATCTGCCATCTTACTTTCCAGTTGACCATTTTTCTGAGATAGATGAAGCACGGCATCGGGCTTACATGGACAGTTTCTACACTGACAATAATCCTTATCACACCTCAGCTAGTCGGTTGCGTCATAGGGATGAACAAAGGAAAGCTTACACCAAGAAGCCATTTAAGAAATTGCACACTATAAAAAATTCAAAAAAACTGCGCACTATCCATCCTAGGCAACTTGAGCTTTCACTCCGTGAGGATTTTGATGATAGGTTGGGCATTAGAAATTGCAGGAATGCTTATCATGGCAAGAGGTCAAAAACAAAACCGGCAAGGTGGAGTTCTCAGAAAAACAATTCCAGTGTGCCTTGTGTTGGTAAACATGGTAGAAGCAGCCGGCAGACAAGATCTGGAGAACAACCGTTTGAACAGGAAGCTGAGAACAGTAGATACAAAAGGTATGGAGGTCAGCTGGCCGGAGAGAAAGCTAAGAAGCGTATGATTTATGAGGGGCACCCTAAAGGATTATGTTCACTTCGTGAGCAGGATGAGCATCCGCATCATGAGGTACATCGTAGTGGTTCTGATACGATGAGAAATGACAATTGGGAGAAAAATGCTAAAACAAACGATGAAGTAGATCATAATGGAGCAGAAGGGAACTGCTATCTAATGAAGAATATTCGGACTGCTGCTGCTACATGCTGTGGCTCAACAAAGTCTAATGAAAACTCACATGTGTTATGTCCCAAGTACAGCAGCAAAACCATTGCTTCATCAAATGAGCCAAAAGGGAGTAGCAACATGAAATTAGTATCTGACAAGCAGCCAAGTGTCGTTGGTTGTACCAAAAGACCTCGAAACACAAGAACTGGAGACGTTTCGACACGTAACCTGCAGAATCTCTCAGTCACTCATATGGAGAAGGGCGTGCATACAAAGCAAGCTGATAATACTTCTCATTCTGAATTACTTCGTGAATGTCTAGATATTTGGAGAAGAAGAAGATTAAGGAAGGAAAGTAGTGCTGAAGCTAAAAAACTAGATCAAACAAGTACTGCGAGGCATGAATGGTCTGCTTCTTCTTGTAGCTCAGAAAGTGATGATGAAAATGTCAATGCATCTGAGAGTGCTTCTGGGAACTCAGAAAGTGCGGCTGAAAATGATACTGAATTGGAGAATTCCCAAAAATGTAGAGGTGCAACGCCGCTTGATGGAGTACAAAACTGTGGTGAGGGAAGAGCAATGATAAATACAGAGCAGCCCTTCAGATGCCTCCGTGGTACAAACTACAACAAAAGCTCAGCCAAGCAAGGGCTGAAGTGCAATCTGGAGGTTTCGCAAGAACCACATCCAGGTGAAATCATGCAGCAAAAGGAAGAGAATAAACTTCCATGCTGTCTACCATCAACTGTTCATCCAAATGGCATGATACAAACTAGTCAGAACAGTTGTTCTGATACTAGCAAGAAACAAACTAGACGGAACAACTGGGCAGATATTAGTAAGTTAGATCAAGCAGCTACTTATCCTGATAGTAGTGTGTATCAGAATGTTTCTCAGCACGAGACTGGCAATCATTTGGATGATGGGAGAAAATATAAAATGGGCATCGGCTGTCAAATTAAAAGGAAAGCAGCACAAGGCGATGGTGCCAAATGGTTTGAACAAATGCCCAGTTTGATAACAGGTCCAACACTGCTGGATCAAAAAAGTCTTGCAGTTTGCTCTCCTGATGATGGTAATGTGAAGGTCTGTGGGTCAGAGTGTTCCAATCAGTGCAGTAAAACTACTTTAGAATTGGAGAAAGGAAAGAAGTCTGTCAATTGCTCCAGTGGAACTGACTGCAGAGTCATAAAAATTTGTTCCAGTGGAGGTGATTGCAGAGACATCCAACAAGATACCATGAATTGCAGAAGAAAGAGGCAAGTGTCTTTATCTCTGGCAGACTCTGAAAAGGATAAAGGAACAAAGGAAGATTATCAGCCACCTGGAGTTCTTGAAGTGACATCAAATCGACAGATTTCCTGCCTATCTGATGTTGGCATAAAAATACCTGATGTTGCTAGACCAGCTGATTGCACCCCACGTTTTACAATACCAGACTTAAATTGTTTGCCTAGTATGATCGCAGATGAAGAAGAATTCGAGGAATCTCAAGAAGTGATTAATCAAGTAACTGGGCATGGTTCGGAACCACATGATGCTTGTCCGAGCCTTTCTGCCTTTAGTGGGCCTGCTGTGCAGGAAGAACAGTTTAAGCAACCAGAGAAGAATGAATTTGTCGGAGGAATTTGCGCAAGAACGGTTGCAAAAGGTTCACGGATCTCTGATTCACATAGTGCAAAGGGAGCGGTTAATCAGGCAACTGGGCAGGATACTAGTCAGAGCTTTTCCGCCTTTAGTGGGCCTGCTGTGCAGGAAGAACAGTTTAAGCAACCAGAGAAGAATGAATTTGTCGGAGGAATTTGCGCAAGAACGGTTGCAAATGGTTCACGGATCTCTGATTCACATAGTGCAAAGGGAGCGGTTAATCAGGCAACTGGGCAGGATACTAGTCAGAGCATTTCAGCCTTTAGTGGGACTGCTGTGCCGGAAAAACAGTTTAAGCAACCAGAGAAGAATGAATTTGACGGAGGAAGTTGCACAAGAACGGTTGCAAATGGGTCACGGATCTCTGATTCACATAGTGCAAAGGAAGCGATTAATCAGGCAACTGGGGAGGATACAAGTCAGTGCTTTTCAGCCTTTAGTGGGACTGCTGTGCAGGAAAAACAGTTTAAACAATCTGAAAAGAATGAATTTAGTGGAGGAATTTACGAAAGTGAGATTGCAAATGGTTCGCGGATCTGTGATTCACATAGTGGGCCACCAAAACTAAGTACTGATGAAGAAAGTATCACAGCATTCAAATGTGCCCTCGGCGAATTCATAAAAAATATCTTAAGGCCTCTGTGGGAAGAAGGCCTCTTATCTCGTGAGGTCCACAAAATTATAGCGAGGAAAGCCGTGGATAAAGTGGCCTTGACATTGGGCCCAAAGGTGCCTCGTACAGAAGCAGCCATCTTTAGGTTTTTTGCAGAGGAATCTCAGAGCGTAGAACAACTCGTTCAGGTGGTAGGCCTATGCTCTTCTTGTTTATAGCAAGAATGCTACTCCCTCCGATCCATATTATGGATGTATCTAGCATTGAAATACGTCCATTTGAGCGACAAGTAATATGGATCGGAGGGATTAGTTTTGTTATACTCGGCTAAACAATCTACAAAATCTTGCCTTGCAGGGTTACTTGGATATATACCTGGGAAAGCAAGTTCTTAAGAGAACTATGCCTGGTAGTATCTGACCAATCACGGGAAACCCCATGTAAAAATATATTTGACCCCATCTTTTGGTATAAATTCCTATGCTATGGTTTTCCTTTGCTAACCACAAACTCCTTGATTTCCACAGGCAGGTTATAACAAGTAGGCGTAAACTTTGCGCTAAAAGGAAGATCTGTTCGAGTCAACGGATGCCCACGATGAGCCACTTTTACTTGTGAAGCACTTGTCTAAGTTAAAACAGGTCTGATCTAATAGAACACAAATGGCTTATACAGGGCGATGCAGCCAAATTTTGGTTTGTAGCGTGCATTTCCATTATCTAGGTCTGTCTTCTCACAGTGTGCAAATGTCGCGAAGATGTCGATGTACCGGCATTTGGTTTTGTAACCTGCGCTTTCGCTTTGCTTAGAATTACCCATTATTTGTTTATTTATTATATAGGAAAACACAGAATCATTACTACTGTATTATGTTCAGCTAGGCTCGGGGTGCAGGCCGGTAATGAGACCCGGATAAAACAGCACAACGCAACCCCTCCGCTAAAATTGGCTAACAAATGAGCTTGCCGTTATGAGTCAGCCGTTATTGGCCATTGTCCTCTTTCTGTGGTGTCTGAATCCGAGACCCATATCTTCTTCAACTATCCTGCAGCCTGGTTCCTTTGAAATTACTCCCTCCGTCCCATAATATAAGAACGTTTTTGACATTACACTAATGTCAAAAACGTTCTTATATTATGGGACGGAGGGAGTATATGTTTGTAAGGTTCAGAGGCTGAGTGGCAGGCGTCGGAGCTGGGCGATTACCGATAGGTGGAGGTGTCTCTTTTGGTTGGTATTCACAGCGATGACATGTATCTTATGGACTATCCATAACAAGATGTCTAACGACCAGCAATATGCTTCTGACCTTGTGTTTGAATTTTAGCACTTTTTACAGCAAGACGACATGGACCGGCTGCCAGTATATGGTCTTTAGGATGTTTTCCGGTAGTTTGCTTCACCTGCTAGCAGTTGACTACTCATCTTTTAGTGGTCATATTTGACTTTCTTTCCGCTTTTTGACATGTTGTGTTGACTCCGGTGCCCGGGCTTAGTGGACCCGATGAACTGTACCGCTATTAAAAATAGAAAAATTAATCAAAAAATTTGATTTTTTTTGCTGGGAAGATGTTTGTTTGCATGATGTGCGTGCAAAATTTCATCTCATTTGGACATATGTGCAGCTCGTGGCAAAAAAGAGAAATTCGGCCAGAACAGTATCCTTACTCACAGAGCCAAATTTTATCTTGTTGCACGCTCCTTGAATGTCCAAACTCCATCAATTTTTGCACGAACATCACGCACACAAGCATCTTGCTTGGAAAAAAGATTCGGATTTTTTGATTTGTTTCCTATTTTTTTGTGTTTTTTTTATTTTGCCCGGGCTCATCTGAGCCCGGGTCCTGAAATGCCCCACTCCATGGAAGTCTATTTCGAAAATGTTAGCAATCTTTAAGTTTTGCAATTACTCTAGAGTCTAGAGAGTCCCTCTCGGCGATAACACCGTGAATCTGGGTCCTATTTAACCTCTAACTTAATAAAGACATAGTAGAAGTTTCAGTCATTTTCAACAATTATTAGCATGTCCCCGGAGTGCGCAATGCTACCATGCAAATGGCCTGAAGCACTCCCAAGCAATTTTGTTCGTTTTCTGTAACATAATTTCTCTCACTTTTAAAACTAATTACAATTTTCTTTTCTAGAATTGGAAATAAGAAAATTTCCGAATTAATAAATAAATAACAGAAAGAGACCATGGTCTAGCTGAAAACACACCGCGCGAGGGACAAGTGTACAGTTTGCGGCCCTGCTATTTACTATTTCAATTTTTTTGTTTTTTTGGATCAATTTACTATTTGAAGTTTTTTTTAGGGAATTTACTATTTCAAGTGTGTTGCGCGAAATTGGCGATGCCACGTAGAGGCCAGGCAAGGGACTGAACTGGGCCGACCCATGTACCTAGGTTCTGATCTGATTCCCTGTTTTCTTGGTCCTTCTTTTGTTTCTTTTTGAGTGTTGTTTTCCTTAAGGTTTATCCCTTTTAAGGTTGTTATTTCTTTTACAAAAAATATATGCAAAATTTTAGAACTATTCATCTTTTTAGTAATGTTCAATTTTCTTAAAGATGTTCACACTTTTTCAAAAAATGCTAGGAATTTAGAAAAAATATTTGCACAATTACAAAAAATGTTCACAAACATTTTTAAATATTTTCTCAAGTTTTCAAAATATGTTCCTGGACTCTTAAAAGTATTATTTTAAAAATTTAGAACATTTGAAAAGTATTTAACACAAGTCTTTAAAACATCCATGTTTTTCATTTTACATTTTTTATCTAAAATCTGCTACTCCCTCTGTTCACTTCTATAAGACGTTGTAGACAATTACAGACATCAGCCAAAACAGTTCAATGTCAGCTGTCTGAAATGTCTTATAAAAGTGAACGACGGGAGTACAAATGTTTCTTTTGGAGAAAATCGACAAGAAACCCTATATCATTGGCTCGGTTAGCATCAACGCTTGCAATGTTAAATGGCCGGCCCGCCCGAGCTATGCTTGTGCTTTTGGTGGACATTTTGACTCAGAATGTTCCGAGAGCACAACTAACTCGATGCTACCCCTTGCGGTGATATTCAAGGGTCACCTTTGGTGTCTTGGGAGCGTGCGTTCAGCCGCCGTCACATGTCGCGTGCTGGCGCTTACTTTGGATTTTTTTTTTCTGCATGAGCTTTCTGATTTTAGATGGGTGTTTTGGCTTTAATTGGTTTTTGCATGGGTTTTCCTAGATTTAGGAGAGAAAAAATGCAAAAAATTTATGTATGATTTTTTCTTTCACAAGAAGCACAAATCTACTTCCGTGAGAAGAGGAGAAAAAAAATCTGCTTCCACGAGAAGCACATAGGCACAAATTTGTTTCCAAAGAAAAAACATCTGCTTCTCTTGGAGGCACAAATTTGCTTCCGCGAGAAATACAACTGTGATTCTCAGAAAAAAAATTATGCTTGCACATGTAGTATAGGTTTGTTTCTTGTGGAGGCACAGATTTGCTTTCGCATGAAGCGCAATTGTGCTTTTCGAAAAGAAAACCATGCTTCTACAAGACGCATAGATTTGCTTCCCATTGAGGCACAAATTTGTTTTCGAGAGAAACACAACTGCGCTTCTTGAAAAGGGGAAAAATGTGCTTCCACGAGAAGCATAGATTTGCCTCTTGTGGAGGCACGGATTTCCTCCGTGAGAAGCACAAGGAAAAAACGTGGTTCTGGCTTTGTTTTTTCTCTTTCGTTTTTCCGTCATTCGTTTTTTGGTTGCAAATTCCTTTTTTTTGTTTTCAGTGTTTTTCCATTTATTTCATTTCCAGTTTTTTCTTAAAAGTGTTTATGTAAGTGCATCTAGTGCCACCCTTAGTTGGTTTTGGAGTATTGACGACAAACTTGGTTGAGAGACTAATGTGTTTGTGAGAATCGCAGGATAACACAGGTAGTAGTTCCATATTGATTCGGTTTACCTACCAGAGATGACCCCTAAAAATGTGTGAAGACATTGAAGACAATGGTGGTCTGTGAAGATATTCACATTGAAGACTATGACATGAGAAGGCATTCACGTGAAGACTATGGAGTACGAAGACATAGTTGTTTCGTAGTTTCTTTTTCTTCTTTGTTGAGTTATAGGAACCACCGTACTGTTAAGTGGGGTCCAAGTGAATAAAGTCAGAGTGACTGATGTGATGCTCAACCAAATCCTATGTCTTCGAGCGAAGACAATGAGAGCAAATCTTATCCAGAGATGGATGAGTCAGCTTTACTTGTAGCCCAAGTCAAGCTGCCGCGTGTGTTTGAAATCTGACCGTTGGACACGTGTCAATTCCTTAGTGACCCAGGGTCATTTCGGACAAATCAGGTCGGGTTGCCTCCTGGCTATAAATAGTCCACGCCCTACACCATAAATTGGTGGCTGCTCAGAGTTAGTGCACACCTTTTTTCGTTTGAGAGCAACCCACCTCAAAAGCATTTGAGAGAGAGATCCTTGCGAGGACAAAGCCCAAAACACCCAGAGCCAAAGAGTGTTAGGCATCACTTCCGCGTGATCTGAAGATTTTTTACACTTGAGGACTGTGAATCGTCCAGCCGGTTAGGCGTCACGTTCTGAGCATCCAAGAGTCATTGTGGATTGCCAATGAACGAAGTCTGTGAAGGTTTGGAAGTCTACCTTGAAGACTTACCAGAGTGATTGGGCGAGGACTAAGCGCCTTAGCTCAAGGGGAATAAGGTGAAGACGCGGTCTTCTGAGTTAAATCTCAGCCTCCCTAACCAGACATACAGTTGTCACAACAACTGGAACTGGTCCAACAAATCCTTGTCCTCACCAAGCAATTGGTTCTATCCCTTACCTCTCTTTACTTAGAGTTTGTCTTCGTGAAGTCATTGCCTTCTTGCATGATCTGATTGTCTTCACTGTGTGAAGACTGTTGTTGTTTGGCTTCATACTATCTTCCATCCTGATCCATACTACCTAGCTGCCAATAGTCTTCATGCTTTCACTTCATTGCTTACTTGACTATGGCTTGTTTAGTGTAGTCTACCTTCCGCTGCATATCAATAGGCTTATCTCTACTGTTTGTCTTCAAAGCCCCCGTGTTTTGAAGACTTTCATAAAAATCGCCTATTCACCCCCCTCTAGTCGATAACTAGCACTTTCAATTGGTATCAGAGCAAGGTGCTCCCTTGTTCTGTGTGATTCGGTTTAACCACCTGGAGTTTTAGCTATGTCGACTGCAGGTGATAGAGGCGAGGGTGTCCCGATATTTCGATGAGATGATAACTATCGATTTGGTGGAGACGACTTTGACGGTCCGACTACAAACGTGCACGACGTTGCGCCATAGCAATCGCTAAACCAATCTCCTGAGGTTACTGACGATGCCGGAAGCACGGTCAGCCTGACCACGAAGGTCTATTCCTGCAAGCAATCGAAGAACAAGCAAGAATATGATAAAGCAATCTGAATATTGCAAATATATATGAAGTATTGATAATGGTGGGGATCCGTAAGCGGTCTTGGTCTGGTCATTGGACACAAACGAAGTACACGAAGTTGCAATGGCTAACTTTTAACTAAACAAATCCCAAGGAAAAAGCTACTAGATGGATCTACTTATATAGGAGCAAGGGGTGGCGGCCAAGGAGGTGGGAGGACGTCCCAAGGCAGCCTAAAACCAACCCTAGGTCGTACAAGACTCATGGGCCCAAGTGGAGGTGATGCAACACCTTTGGACTTGTTGTTTGACTCGGATTCTGCTGCAGCGTCAGATTGTTTCGTCCATATCTCAATGCTCTGGACGAATTTAAAGGTGAATCCAATTTGGTTGGAAAGAGGACGAAATCTACTTTCCAACAAAAAAAGAATCACCCAATTCGGAGTCCGTATGAAAAAGTTGTTGGCGTTTTGAGTCAGGTATGTCTGTGCAGTCCGAATCTGAATCCAGAACGTGAGAGACTTGGACTCTATCTTCTCTTGGCCCAAAAGTGACGTGAGAGGACTTTTTGAACAGAACCTAAACTTCTCCTTTTCCCTTATCTTCATATGTGGATTGTACAAATGTCCCATACACATGCAATTAGACAAAACATAAAAGTGTGTGAAGTATTTTTGTTCTGGATAACATAAATAGATTATTGAATAGTTTGCACTAGAAATCACCTGACAAATATGCATGTATGCAATATTTTTGGTCATATCCAAGGTAGTCATGTCCTCATCATCCTCCCCTTCTTGAAAACAAAGCCGTCCTCGGCGTTGCTTAATCTGAAATCTGGCTAACAAAAGAGACAAGGTGTACACGTTGTATATGTATATGTCATCCGTTTTTACCGATCTCATTTGGTGCACATGTGACACAGTTATACAAGAGCACCCTTCAAAAGTCGTAAAATGTAAAGCCAATATATTTTCACAAGAAGTCAAAGGCATGAAAATATTGCAACTCAGTTTGCACATATAAGTGAAGCTCTTATTCATATCAAAAGATTAACAATGCTTATCATTAAACCATCCCAACATTGATGAACCATCACCAAGATTAGAGGTCATATCAAAATGATTAAACATTGGCACAATTATTTTCAAACATATTTGATCCAAATCTGATTTATTCCCTGATTCACTTGATTCTTTTGCATCGATAGTTAATTCAATGGGTTCACTCAAAATTGTTTGATCACATGGCAAAGTCAAATCATCAACGTAGTCCTCTAAAGTAGCTGGTGTGATCAAAGTAGTGGGTAGCTCACCGCATGGTGCACTTAAATTGACAAGACATTCATCATATTCATGTGGAGGTGGAAGATTAGTACCTTTGTCATTACCTCTTATGATCAACTCAGATGATGTAGGCACTCTCGATGATGATGTGTCACATGGTGGAGGTGATGTAGTCCTCACAACAACGGATGTGGTTGTCATAGTATGCCTAGTAGTTGAAGGGACAACCGTATCAACTCTTGGAATGTGCATCTCGCGCTTGTTCTCCTTGTGGGCAACACGTCGTTTTATTTCCTGTTCAGCTTTGCAAGCAAGATGAAACAAATGGTCCATAGGATAACACTCTTCATGAATTAGTATCTCCTGAATGTCACGATTTAATCCTCCCCAAAATCTATCCATAAAATCTTCTTCACTTTCTTCTAAAGAGGAATGCAGCAAGGTAGTTTGTAAAGTATCATAATATTTCGTTACGGTGTCACTACCTTGTTTTAAATGTTGCAACTTTGTAATCATGTCACGAGTATAATAAGCGGGAACGAATGTATGTCGCATGGCAAGTTTCAAATCATCCCAAGTAGTAGGTATATCATTAGGGTGTAACCGACAATATTCACTCCACCAAACTACAACATAACCAGTGAAAGAACCAACCGCAACCTTAACTTTTTTTACGTACATCAAAATTATTGGAAGCAAATATATTATATATGTCAAACTCCCATTCAATATATAAAGCAGGTCTAAAACGGCCATTAAATGGTGGTATAGAAACATTAACCTGATCATGTGCATTTGGATGTTTGTGCACCTCTCGTGAGTGGTATTTGCATAGGTGATGGCACGTCTCCCACGATCGACAAACCCCATGAATTGACTCTAGATCCTGTCATGATTAGTAGAAACAAGAAACAAAATTCAAGAATAATGTTTCTATGAACTACTAGGATGTGGTGGTAAAGCGCTCACAGTAAAGCAAATATCAATATCTTACAAGTTCTTACCAAGCAGCAGGTGGTGACAGGCAACCAGCGGTGTCAAATAACTCTGAAGATTGTGTAAAGCGATTGCCAGGGGAATGTACGTATACACGATGCAGAAATATGTGGAGCTGGGTTGGCTATATATGGTAGCAAAATACTAGCAATAATCAATTCAGAGATGCAATGTTGAATAAACGCTCAACGACGATACTGTGCTGGTCCTAGGCTAGACCGGACTAGAGATGCGAGTCTAGAACACTAATGAGGTCACGGCATAGCACAACTAGCATCAATGAAGGATACTAAGTAGCTCTGGACAGCAAGATATAAGTGAAGATCACAACGGCAGTAAAGATAATGATGAAAAACAACTGCCAAGCAGGATATACAACAACTCTCTCTCCAACTTTCCTCTTGAAAAGTTTGAGCCAATTTTCTGATAACTTTTTTAAAAGAATGCTACTAACTCAAGCTTTCCAATGCAAAAATAATCACTCAATTCTGAATTGATATGAGGAGTCAAAGAATTCCAAAACTGGCCTGAAAAACTGGAATAAGTTGTGTCCGCGAACTTCGGAGGGCAAAAAGACCTATTTAGAAGATGATTTTGAGGTGTCAAATATTGAACTAGCCTCTGCAACTATTTAGAGGTGACTCGTCGCTAGCTTTCATTTCAGTACTCGCGGAGCCAAAACGGACTTCGTATGAGGAAGTTACGCCTATTTTACTGAACAGTGCACAAAACAGATTCCAATCCGAATTCAACTACGAGATTGAGTCTAGATAGATCCGAATTTTGTTTTTTTTTCTTCTCTCTTTTTTCCTCACACTTTTTTCTTTTTCTTTCTCTCTTTTTTCTCTCTGACTTTTTTCTCTCCCTCTTTCCAAGACAAACTAGATAAGATGCAGATTGGATCAAGCGAAGATGTGAACGACCTCAACTATGATTGTGACAATGAAAAGAAAATTGCAAAGGCTCAGACTGGCTTGGACAAAAGGATGAATAGATCTAACTTTTTTGTGGCTTTTTCTTGGACAATAGGTAAGAAAATAAATCTAATCTAGGGAAAACTGGAAATTCTCACCGAGCAACCTGAAAACTGATACCACTTGATAGAGGCGAGGGTGTCCCGATCTTTCGATGAGATGATAACTATCGATTTGGTGGAGACGACTTTGATGATCTGACTACAAACATGCACGATGTTGCGCCTTAGCAATCGCTAAACCAATCTCTTGAGGTTACTGACGATGCCGAAGCACGGTCAGCCTGACCACGAAGGTCTATTCCTGCAAGCAATCGAAGAACAAGCAAGAATATGATAAAGCAATCTGAATATTGCAAATATATATGAAGTATTGATAATGGTGGGGATCCGTAAGCGGTCTTGGTCTGGTCATTGGACACAAACAAAGTACACGAAGTTGCAATGGCTAACTTTTAACAAAACAAATCCCAAGGAAAAAGCTACTAGATGGATCTACTTATATAGGAGCAAGGGGTGGCGGCCAAGGAGGTGGGAGGACGTCCCAAGGCAGCCTAAAACCAACCCTAGGTCGTACAAGGCTCATGGGCCCAAGTGGAGGTGATGCAACACCTTTGGACTTGTTGTTTGACTCGGATTCTGCTGCAGCATCAGATTGTTTCGTCCGTATCTCAACGCTCCGGACGAATTTAAAGGTGAATCCAATTGGGTTGGAAAGAGGACGAAATCTACTTTCCAAAAAAAGAATCACCCAATTCGGAGTCCGTATGAAAAAGTTGTTGGCGTTTTGAGTCAGGTATGTCTGTGCAGTCTGAATCTGAATCCAGAACGTGAGAGACTTGGACTCTATCTTCTCTTGGCCCAAAAGTGACGTGAGAGGACTTTTTGAACAGAACCTAAACGTCTCATTTTCCCTTATCTTTATATGTGGATTGTACAAATGTCCCATACACCTGCAATTAGACAAACACAAAAGTGTGTGAAGTATTTTTGTTCTGGATGACATAAATAGATTATTGAATAGTTTGCACTAGAAATCACCTGACAAATATGCATGTATGCAATATTTTTTGTCATATCCAAGGTAGTCATGTCCTCATCAGCAGGGATAATCAAAGTCTCCACTGCGTGCCCTGTCTTCGATGGCACTGATTACTCCTACTGGAAGAATAAGATGCGTATGCATCTTGAAGCCATTGACGTCGACCTCTAGTATGTCGTCAAGAACGGCGTTCCCAAGGTTGGTGAAGGTGTCACTGCTGCTGACGTCAAGAGGTTCATTCAACTGGACTCGACTGCCAAGAACATCATCTGTGGTCATCTGACCAAAGGACAGTATGGTCGTGTGAGTGCTCTGGAAACTGCGAAGCTAGTCTGGGACTGGCTCTCCAAGGTCAACGAAGGCGTCTCAACCCAGAGAGACTCAAGGATCAGTGTTCTTCGCAACCTCTTCAACCGCTTCAAGAGAAATGACAATGAGAATGTCTAGCTCACATTTGATCACCTCACTGACATCAGAAATGAGCTTCACGCACTCGCGCCACTGAGATCACCAAGCACGAAATCGTCAAGACGCTTCTAAGATCGCTTGACAGCTCATTCGACACCCTGACCCTGATGATTCAAGAACACCCTGACTTCAAGACTCTCGATCCGTCTTACATACTTGAGAGGCTCAAGACACATGAGTTCCAGCTATCTGAGAAAAGAGATATCTATGGTCCCAACTATGGCCGAACTTGCACTTTGAAGGCAAAGGTTGTTTCCTCATCTGAAGAAGAATCTGACTGCAGTTCTGGGGATCCTGAAGACATTGGAAAGGAGCTTGCTATGCTTGTGAAGAAGTTCCAGAAGTTCACCAAGAAGAAAGGTTTCGGAAAGTCTTCAAGATCCAGCTCAAGAAATGATGAAGCTTCCACTCATGATCATAAGAAGAGAACATGCCACAAGTGCAAGAAACCTGGTCACTACATCTCTGAGTGTCCACAGTGGGACAATGAGACCAAGAAGAAGGAGAAGAGCAAGGAATATGATTCTGATGACAAGAAGAAGAAATCCTCAAAGTCTTCTTCCAAGTCTTCGTCGAAATCTTCATCACACAAGAAGAGCTCATCCAGTAAGGCTCGTGCGTTTGTTGGCAAGGAGATGGATTTAGATGCGGAGTCTGCATCTGAGGAGGCAAAGGTGGAGTCTGAAGAGGAATCTGATTCAGGCGTGGCAAGCCTAGCTTTAGCTTCAGCTTATGTTGCCAAGTCCATCTTCAACACTGAAGATAATGGCCCCGTCACCAACACTGATGCTAATGATGAGGATGACTCTGCTCCCACCTACTGCTTCATGGCACGCGGTGCCAAGGTAAACTCACGCGATGCTTACTTTCAAACATCAAGTAAAGATGACTCTGAATGTGAATCTAAACCTAGCTACAAAACACTTGCTAAAATTGCAACTGAACAACAGAATGCGGTGGAACATATTAAAAAATTGCTAGACAAAAGCGATGACCTGTTGGACGCGGAAATGACCCAATCTCAGTCCTTAATTGAAGACATAAAAAATCTTCATGTTAAGTACGAGGAACTTGAAAGTCGCCATGAGACTCTATCAGCTACTCATGAGAAGCTCTCCAATGATTATCTTCAAAGGAAGCAAGAACTTGAGAACCTGAGAGCGTCTCATGAAGATCTTCAAAAAGAGAACAAGTCACTCCGCGCTCAACAGATGAGTTCCGCTCAGGAAGGATTTGAACCACCATGTCTAAAATGTCTTGAGCGTGATAATGCTGTCTTGGTTGCTGAATGTTCTACTGCTGCTACTATTGCAATATCTTCACCTGTTGATGTGTTAACTAACCCCTCTATTGAGGATACCACTACTATTGCTGATGAGAATGCCAGGTTGAAGACATTGCTTGAGACTGGAATGTACAAAAGTCTCAAAGGGCATCAGACACTATGTGATGTCCTCAAGAAGCAGATTCTGAACCGAAACCCTAGGAAAGAGGGTGTTGGGTTCGAAAGGAAAATGAATGTTGATGGTTCTTACTGGAAGCCTGAGCAGTACCCCAAAACCACATGGGTTGCTGCAAAGGGACCTTCAGTTGATCCATCTACCTTATCTGGCTTCACTTGTGCTAACCCTATTATCATTGATGAATCCTTTGATGCAAACTATAAATTGTTTAAGGATCAGAATGGTGAAGTGTTTGCCAGATATATTGGTACTAACTGTAGGAATGGACCACCTTTGAAGAAGATCAGGGTACCCAAAAGTTGTCTTGAGAATCTTCCTGTGAATGTCATCATGACACCACCTGGGAAGAAGACAAACCCCAGACCAAAGGCTTCATATGGTCCAAAGGCTTCATACAGACAGAGGACTCACCAGAGTCACCCTAATGCCAATGTTTTGCAGGGAAACCATACTCAGACTTATGAATATGAGCGTGTTTCGTCAAACTGCTATATTCATAAGACCAAGAACTTTTCTGCTTATTCTTATGAGTACTATTCACCTCCTGCAAGGCTATTTGCTAGGGCTCCAAAGCCGAAGTTCTCAGATGCTTCACTTAGACTCATTGCTTCTAAGCCACCCCTGAAGATGTGGGTGGTTAAGAAAAATTAACTCTCTTTTGCAGGGAAAGGTCTCCAGCCGGAAATCAAAGGCGTGTGATGGTTATGCTGGGGACCTAAAACATCTTGTGGGACGCAAGATAAAATGTCCAAATGGTCTTACTATGTATTTTGTTCCAGCATTCCTTGACAAAAATCCTATCTACCCTAACCAGGATCTGAACTTTGATAATATGCTTGTTCGTCAAATGTTTATGCTTCACATTTCCCTTGGTGAAGCCTATCCCCCTAACTGCACTATAGGGTACAACACCAAAGGCTTCTCAGTGGATTATGGACAGTGGATGTACTAACCACATGACTGGTGATCGAAGTCTTCTCATGGACTCAACCTTACGTCCATCTGACAAAAGTCATATCACATTTGCTGACACTGGTAAAAGCAAGGTATTGGGTCTAGGTAGAGTTGCAATCTCAAAGGATCAACACATGGATAAAGTGATGCTTGTTGAATCCCTTGGTTTCAACTTAATGTCTGTCTCAATGCTTTGTGACTTGAACATGATTATGATATTTGGAAAATATCGTTGCCTTGTTCTTATGGAATCTGACAAATCTCTAGTCTTTGAAGGGTATTGAAAAGACAATCTGTACATGGTAGATTTCTCAGCAGACCACAGTTGGCCGTATGTCTTCTAGCAAAAGCTTCAGAGTGTTGGCTCTGGCATCGGAGGCTAGGGCATGCCGGCATGAGAAACTTGTACACTCTCGCGAAGAAGAAGCATGTCGTAGGCATTGAGGGTGTCAAGTTCAAGAAGGATCATCTGTGTGGTGCCTGCGAAGCTGGAAAGATGACTAGGGCAAGCATCCCTCGAAGACAATCATGACGATGTCTCGTCCCTTCGAGCTGCTTCACATGGACTTATTTGGCCCTACTCACTACTCTACCCTTACTACCACTGCTTGCCTCTATGGCTTCGTTATTGTTGATGATTACTCGAGATATACATGGGTTCACATAATCCTCTACAAGAATGAAGTGCAGGATGTCTTCAGAAGATTCGCTAACCGTGCCATGACGAACTATGGCATCAAGATCAAGCACATCAGAAGTGACAATGGCACATATTTCAAGAACACCGGCCTCGACACTTATCTTGATACACTGGGCATCACTCATGAGTTGTCAGCTCCATACACACCTCAGCAGAATGGCATCGTGGAGCGCAAGAACAGAACCCTCATTGAGATGGAACGGGCGATGCTCGATGAGTACAATACTCCAAGGAAATTCTGGCCTGAAGCCATTGACACTGCATGTCACGTCATCAACCGTGTTTATCTTCACAAGCTTCTAAAGAAGACATCATATGAGTTACTAACTGGTAAGAAGCCAAATGTCAGTTACTTCAGAGTATTTGGTGCTAGGTGCTGGATCAAGGATCCACATCACACTTCAAAATTTGCACCGAAAGCACATGAAGGTTTTATGCTTGGCTACGGAAAGGATTCACACTCCTACAGAGTCTTCAACCTCTTTCACTATAAAGTGGTTGAAACTATGGATGTGCGGTTCGATGAGACTAACGGCTCGCAAAGAGAGCACCTGCCAAATGTGCTAGATGAAGTCTCACCAAGTGAATCTATCAAGTTTATGGGTACTGGAGATATCATACCTACAGAGGCTCAGGCTGAAGAAGAAATCATCATTTCTGCACCTAACCAACCCGAAGACAATGCTCAGCCTGAAGTCAATAATGAAGCTGAAGACAATGATCAGCAATGGCAAAATCTTCGTCTAGTTCATCCTCGTGTTGCAAATGAAGTACAGATTGAGAAGATAATTGATAGCATCAATGCACCTGGTCCACTCACTCGTTCAAGAGCAACACAACTAGCAAATTTCTGTGGGCACTTTGCATTTGTCTCTATATGGGAGCCCAAGAAAGTTGCTGAAGCCTTCATGGACCTGAATGGATTCAAGCTATGCAAGAAGAGCTTCAACAGTTTGAGCTGAACAATGTGTGGGAATTGGTTAAGCGTCCTGATCCTCGCAAGCATAATATCATTGGCACCAAATGGATCTATCACAATAAACAAGATGAGCATGGTCAAGTCGTCAGAAACAAGGCTCGTCTAGTTGCTCATGGTTACACACAAGTAGAAGGGATTGACTTTGCTGAAACTTTTGCTCCTGTGGCTAGGCTTGAAGCCATTCGCATACTGCTAGCCTATGCCAAGCATCACAACATTATTTTGTACCAAATGGATGTAAAGAGTGCCTTTCTCAATGGCAAGATTGAAGAAGTGTATGTTGCACAACCACCTGGCTTTGAAGACCGAAAACATCCTAACATGGTATACATGCTCAACAAGGCACTGTATGGCCTCAAACAAGCCCCTCGCGCTTGGTATGACACGCTCAAGGACTTCCTGAAGAGCAAATGCTTCAAACCTGGTTCCCTGGATCCCACTCTCTTGACAAAGACATACGATGGTGAACTATTTGTATGCCAGATTTATGTGGATGACATTATCTTCGGCTGCACTGACAAGAGATACATTGATGAGTTTGGACACATGATGCAAGAGTAATATCATATGTCCATGATGGGTGAGCTGAAATTCTTCCTCGGTCTTCAAATCCGTCAGCAGAGCAACGACATCTTCATATCACAAGAGAAATACCTCAAAGATTGCCTGAAGAAGTTTGGAATGCAAGACTGCAAAGGATACACGACGGAAATACCAACCAAAGGTCAATTGGGTCCCGACGACAATGGTAATGAGTTCGATCAAAAGTTATACCGCTCCATGATTGGTTCTTTACTCTATTTATGTGCATCTAGGCCAGATATAATGCTTAGCGTTTGCATGTGTTCCTGATTCCAAGCGGCACCAAAGGAATCACATCACTTAGCTGTGAAGCGAATTCTTCGATATTTGGCTTACACCCCAACACTAGGATTATGGTATCCAAAGGGCTCAGAGTTTGATCTAGTTGGATTCTCAGATGCTGATTATGCTGGTGACAAGGTTGATCGCAAGTCCACATCTGGCACATGTCACTTTCTTGGACGATCTCTTGTCTGTTGGTCTTCAAAGAAGCAGAACTGTGTATCCCTCTCCACTGCTGAATCTGAATACATTGATGCTGGATCTTGCTGCGCTCAGCTTCTATGGATGAAGCAAACTCTCAATGACTATGGAATCCACCTGAAGCATGTGTCACTCTACTGCGACAATGAAAGCGCCATCAAGATTGCCAACAACCCAGTTCAACACTCGAAGAAAAAGCACATTCAGATCCGTCATCACTTTCTGAGAGATCATGTCATGAAGGAAGATATTGATATCATTCACGTCAACACTGAAGAGCAATTGGCAGATAACTTCACAAAACCCTTGGATGAGAAAAGGTTTTGCAAGTTGCGGTGTGAGCTAAATATCTTAGACTCCTCAAATGTCCTGTAATTAGACACACATCCTAACGCTTATGCATGTTGATGACTTAGATGTGCAACACACAAAGTAACGTATATCTTCAATTAATGAAGACATACACTCTAAGTGTGAATACATTAATGCGGAATTTGGCTTCGGAGCGCCACGATAATTGTGCGCCGTGTCTGGGTCTAATACTTCCTATACGGTGGGTAACACCACCACCAAAACCTTTTTGAAGTATTTCATTTGGTGTCATAATTGCATAGTCTTCGCATTTGGTTTGTCTTCAACATTGATTTGACTTCACATTTATCTTCACAATGTTGAGTTGGTCTTATGCTAATATATACATATATTCGTGTTCTGTCCTCAACAACATTCACTTATAGCTATGTCTTCATGCTTTAATTTTTGATCTAGGTGAATGTGATCGGACCCTAACCTATCTCTGTGCTTCTACCTCAAATTCTATCTATCCAAATCATATGCATTCTATTGAAACCTGTCGATTGTCTTCTCTAAATCCTTGTCAATAGAAGACAAAGAGACAAAAGTTTAAATCTGTTTTAAAATGCTATATCCTTATTGCCTGAATACCGGAGAAGCCGGAACGACCCCCGACAATCCAGGCGTGCGTGGGAACATGGAACAACTTCCAATAAGTTGCATGCATGCCACATGTCCTTCAGATGTGAACCGCCAGGGGCACCTGTGTAATTATGCTGTGCTGTCCCTTTCCTTATAAACACACACTCACCGCGGTCATTATCTCTTCTTCCACCTCGACCACATCGCTCAAACCCTAGCGCCTCCGCTAGCTCGTGATGACGCCGGAGACGAAGCGCTTAGCTGCCGCAACTTCTTCGACGCCGTCCTCACGCCGGCCACAGACCTCATCCTCTACGCCGCCGCCTTAGGTGTCTTGCGCCGCCGAGTTAGGGCGCGGGAGATTGAACTGCTCGGCCTCTCTCTCTCTACCTCGTCTAGCAGTTCGTCAGCGGTAATTAAATCTTACTTTTTACTGCATTTTTAGATCCGTCAAATCCATCCACTTCAACTAAAAGTGGTTTCTTCACTTCCAAATCTGGATCCATCTTCATCTGCATCTCATATTATGCCAAGTATATTCACTTATGCTTCATAACTAGTTTGATTCCTCACTTGTACTTATTCATGGATTCGTACAAATCTGGAACCAACTCTCTTCAAATAAGTGAATGTCTTCGCACTATGAGGTCAATGTCTTCAAACTGATTTATCTTCAAAATCTTCTGAGAATGCATATGACCTCTTCCTCTTCCCTCGCATCTCTAATGCTGTCACAAGTACATGTCCGTGGGAGAATCCCTTGGTTCTCATAGTCTGCATTCATTTGCAGAGTTCTTACAACGTCATATTCACTCCCCGGAAGCCAGCACTTGTCTGACCAGCAAAAGGAAGCCATTCACTGTTCTGAAGCCATTCAGTCTAAATATAATGGCAACTGAAAAATTAGCAAGAAAAGGTGGCAGGCAACGTCGTGGAGATACTGCTAAGGATTTACCTCCTGATCTGTTTGAAATTACAAAACAGATCCTGAGGAAAGCTACGGCCAGCGCAAGACCAATGGATTCGAAGATATTGGGCTGAAGAATGGTTCAAGTACAGATTCATAACCCCTGAATATGCTGAAAAGAACGCCATCAAGCACCCATGGGGTGCTGTACTGTACCGAAATCTGCATCCCAAATCCAAGTCTGAAGCCTTGCTCAAGGCTTCTACCCATGCATGGTCAGAGGACCACAGCCTGAAAATGCCGACCCATCATCTATGTTATGGTGTCGTGAAGACAATATCTTCAAGTGGAACTATCAATTGACCAAAGAGTCAGCTGTGAAGAACAAGAAAGATCTTGGACTCAACTTCAACCCTGGTCCTTCTACTCCAAGGGTTGATGGCACACGCGATGCCAATCCCAATGTCATCGGCCCTTTCAACAACTTCGATGGCCTCCTCTCTCACATAGCTGCTCAAAGGGCTACTATGGAGCAATCAGCTCATGACGCAGATTCTGAAGATGCGCCAGCTCCACCGAAGCAGCAGAAGAAGAAGAAATCAAAAGCTTCGAAGCCCTCTGCCGCACCAAAAGCTTCGACTGTGAAGCCATTGGCCACTGCACCTCCTGAACCCAGTATGCAATCTGAAGATTTGTGTCGTGTCTCCAAAAAGACTGAGAAGACCAAGAAAACCAAGAAGCCCAAGAAGATCTCTGGGCATGAACTAACTCCTGCTGCCGTTGGATGACACCATTGATCTGTCCAGTGATGAAGATCTTGGTGATGATGCCCTTGAGATGCGGATCAAGAGCAAACAAGAGGCGGAGATCTGCAGCGATCTGCCCCTCTTTGAGGTGGACATTTTGAACAATTTCATTAATGAGTGGTTTGATGACCAGAGCATCAGCATTGATGATCTTTAGCTTCCTATAGACATCAGCGTCACATTTCATGGAGCCATTGCTAATGAGTTGGCCTTGGCTCAGAAGATAGTCGAGCTCAAGAACAAAATTGATTATGAGAAGGCTCACTTCAAGAAGAACATGGCCAAGCTCAGCGTGGCAGATGTTCAAATCTTCAAGAACATGCTACATGACCTCAAGGAAGAGTTCCACAAGAAGCGTAATGAAGCTAAAGGTTCAAGAGAGTGCATGAAGTACTTTGCACAGAAATGCGTCCAAGCTCACAATGAAGCTGAAAAGCGCAAAGCTCTTGGGCGTCCTGGCATCGACCCCAAAATGGCTGCCAAGCAGAAGAAGAAGTCTGATGTGACCCAAACTGAAGCATCAAGGCAGGAAGAACCTCGCATTGTCTTCCCTGCCAGTATGACAGGCTCGAAGTCTAAGGTCACCTCAGCAACTTCAGAGCTGAAGAAGACAAGGTGTAAGTGCATCTAGTGCCACCCCTAGTTGGTTTTGGAGTATTGACGACAAACCTGGTTGAGGGACTAATGTGTTTGTGAGAATTGGAGGATAACACAGGTAGAAGTCCCTCATTGATTCGGTTTACCTACCGGAGATGACCCCTAAGAATGTATGAAGACATTGAAGACAAAGGTGGTATGTGAAGATATTCACATTGAAGACTATGACAAAAGAAGACATTGCGTGAAGACTATGGAGCGCGAAGACTTAGTTGTTTCATTGTTCCTTTTCTTCTTTGTTGAGTCATAGGAACCACCGTACTGTTAAGTGGGGTCCCAGTGAACAAAGTCAGAGTGACTGAAGTGATGCTCAACCAAATCCTATGTCTTCGAGGGAAGACAATGAGAGCAAATCTTATCCAGAGCTGGATGAGTCAGCTTTACTTGTAGCCCAAGTAAAGTTGCCGCGTGTCTTTGAAATCTGACCGTTGGAACATGTGTCAGTTCCTTAGTGACCCAGGGTCATTTTGGACAAATCAGGTCGGGCTGCCTAGTGGCTATAAATAGCCCACCCCCTACACCATAAATTGGTGGCTGCTCAGAGTTAGTGCACGGCTTTTGTCGTTTGAGAGCAACCCACCTCCGAAGCTTTTGAGAGAGAGAAATCCTTGCGAGGACAAAGCCCAAACACCCAGAGCCAAAGAGTGTTAGGCATCACTGAAGTCTTTCTGTCCGTGTGATCTGAAGACTTGTTACACTTGAGGACTGTGAATCCTCCAGCCGGTTAGGCGTCGCGTTCTGAGCATCCAAGAGTCATTGTGGATCGCCGGTGAACAAAGTCTGTGAAGGTTTGGAAGTCTACCTTGAAGACTTACCAGAGTGATTGGGCGAGGACTGGGTGTCCTTAGCTCAAGGGGAATAAGGTGAAGACGTGGTCTTCTGAGTTGAATCTCAGCCTCCCTAACCAGACGTACAGTTGTCACAGCAACTGGAACTGGTCCAACAAATCCTGTGTCCTCACCAAGTGACTGGTTCTATCCTCTCCCTCTCTTTACTTACAGTTTGTCTTCGTGAAGTCATTGCCTGCTTGCACTACCTGTTTGACTTCACTGTGTGACTACTATCATTGTTTGGCTTCATACTATCTTCCATCCTGATCTTTACTACCTAGCTGCTATTAGTCTTCGTGCTTTCACTTCATTGCATACTTGACTATGGCTTGCTTAGTGTAGTCTACCTTCCGCTGCATATCAATAGGTTCATTTCTATTGTTTGTCTTCGAAACTCTCATGTTTTGAAGACTTTCATAAAAATCGCCTATTCACCCCCCCTCTAGTCGATAACTAGCACTTTCAATTGGTATCAGAGCAAGGTACTCCCTTGTTCTGTGTGATTCGGTTTAACCACCTGGAGTTTTAGCTATGTCGACTGCAGGGATAATCAAAGTCTCCGCTGCTTGCCCCGTCTTCGATGGAACTGAATATCCCTACTGGAAGAATAAGATGCGCATGCATCTTGAAGCCATTGATGTCGACCTCTGGTATGTCGTCAAGAATGGCGTTCCCAAGACTGGTGAAGGTGTCACCCCTGCTGATGTCAAGAAGTTCATTCAACTGGATTCTACTGCCAAGAACATCATCTGTGGTCATCTGACCAAAGGACAGTATGGCCGTGTGAGTGCTCTGGAAACGTCGAAGCTAGTCTGGGACTGGCTCTCCAAGGTCAACGAAGGCGTCTCAACCCAGAGAGATCAAAGGATCAGTGTTCTTCGCAACCTCTTCAACCGCTTCAAGAGAAACGACAATGAGAATGTCCAGCTCACGTTTGATCGCCTCACTGACATCACAAATGAGCTTCGTGCTCTCGGCGCCACTGAGATCACCAAGCATGAAATCGTCAAGACACTGCTGAGATCACTTGACAGCTCGTTCGACACCCTTGCCCTGATGATACAAGAACGCCCTGACTTCAAGACACTCGATCCGTCTGACATACTTGAGAGGCTCAACACACATGAGTTCCAGCTATCTGAGAAAAGAGATATCTATGGTCCCAACTATGGCCGAACTCGTGCTTTGAAGGCAAAAGTTGTTTCCTCATCTGAAGAAGAATCTGACTGCAGTTCTGATGATCCTGAAGACATTGGAAAGGAACTTGCTATGCTTGTGAAGAAGTTCCAGAAGTTCACTAAGAAGAAGGGCTTCAGAAAGTCTTCACGATCCAGCTCAAGAAATGATGAAGCTTCCACTCATGACTACAAGAAGAGAACATGTCACAAGTGCAAGAAACCTGGACACTACATCTCTGAGTGTCCACAGTGGGACAATGAGAACAAGAAGAAGAAGAAGAGCAAGGAATATGATTCTGATGACAAGAAGAAGAAATCCTCAAAGTCTTCTTCCAAGTCCTCATCCAAGTCTTCATCTCATAAGAAGAGCTCATCTGGCAAGGCTCGTGCTTTTGTTGGCAAGGAGATGGATTCAGAGGAGGAGTCTGCTTCTGAGGAGGCGGAGGTGGAGTCTGAGGAGGAGTCCGACCCTGGCGTTGCAAGTCTGGCTCTAGCTACAGCCTACGTTGCCAAGTCTATCTTCAACACTGAAGACAATGGTCCCGTCACCAACGCTGATGCTAATGACAAGGACGACTCTGCTCCCACCTACTGCTTCATGGCACGTGGTGCCAAGGTAAAATCACGCGATGCTTACTTTCAAACATCAAGTGAAGATGACTCTGATTGTGAATCCAAACCCAGCTACAAAACACTTGCTAAAATTGCAACTGAACAACAGAAAGCTATGGAACATACTCAAAAACTGTTAGACAAAAGCGATGACCTGTTGGACGCGGAAATGACCCGTTCTCAGTCCTTAATTGAAGACATAAAAAATCTTCATGTTAAGTACCAGGAACTTGAAAGTCGTCATGAAACGCTCTCAACCACTCATGAAAAGCTTTCCTATGATTATCTTCAAAGGAAGCAAGAGCTTGAGAAATTGAGAGCGGCTCATGAAGATCTTCAAAAAGAGAATGAGTCACTTCGCGCTCAACAGATCAGTTCCCGCTCAGGAAGGATTTGAACCACCATGTCTAAAATGCCTTGAGCGTGATAACGCTACTTCTGTTGCTGAATGTTCTACTGCTGCTACTGTTGCAATATCTTCAACTGTTGATGTGGTAACTAACCCCTCTGCTGAGGATACCACTACTATTGCTGATGAAAATGCTAGGTTGAAGACATTGCTTGAAACAGGG
Organism: Triticum aestivum; assembly: GCF_018294505.1. Lineage (NCBI taxonomy): Eukaryota > Viridiplantae > Streptophyta > Magnoliopsida > Poales > Poaceae > Triticum > Triticum aestivum. The sequence goes on along the minus strand of NC_057802.1, from coordinate 328,391,002 downwards.
ATGTACAAAAGTCTCAAAGGGCATCAGACACTGTGCGATGTCCTCAAAAAGCAGATTCTGAACCGAAACCCTAGGAAAGAGGGTGTTGGGTTCGAGAGGAAAATGAATGTTGATGGCTCCTACTGGAAGCCTGAGCAGTACCCCAAAACCACATGGGTTGCTGCAAAGGGACCTTCAGTGGATCCATCCACCTTATCTGGCTTCACTTGTGCTAACCCTATTATCATTGATGAATCCTTTGATACAAACTATAAACTGTTTAAGAATCAGAATGGTGAAGTGTTTGCCAGGTATATTGGTACTAACTGCAGGAATGGGCCACCTATGAAGATCTGGGTTCCCAAAAGTTGTCTTGAGACTCTTCCTGTGAACGTCATCATGACACCACCTGGGAAGAGGACAAATCCCAGACCAAAGGCTTCATATGGTCCAAAGGCTTCATACAGATACATGACAACTGAGTCACCCGAACGCCAATGTTTTGCAGGGAAATCATACTCAAACTTATGAATATGAGCATGTTTCGTTAAACCACTATGTTCATAAAACTAAGAACTTTTCTGCTTATTCATATGAGTATCATTCGTCTCCTACAAGGCTATTTGCTAGGGCTCCAAAGCCGAAGTTCTCAGATGCTGCACTTAGACTCATTGCTTCTAAGCCACTCCTCAAGATGTGGGTGGTTAAGAAGAATTAACTTTATTTTGCAGGGAAAGGTCTCCAGCCGGAAATCAAAGGTGTCCGATGCTATTGCTGGGGACCTAAAACAACTTGTAGGGCGCAAGATCAAATGCCCAAATGGTCTTACTATGTATTTTGTTCCTGAATCGCTTGCCAATCATCCTATCAGTCCTAATCTTGATCTAAGGTTTGATAATTCTCTTGCCCGTCAAATGTTTATGCTTCACAATACTCTTGGTGAAGCCTATCCCCCTAACTGTACTGTAGGGTATGACACCTCATGCTTCAGAATGGATTATGGACAGCGGATGTACTAATCATATGACTGGTGATCGAAGTCTTCTCATGGACTCAACCTTACGTCCATCTGACAAGAGTCACATCACATTTGCTGACACTGGTAAAAGCAAGGTATTGGGTCTAGGTAGAGTTGCAATCTCAAAGGATCAGCACATGGATAAAGTGATGCTTGTTGAATCCCTTGGTTTCAACTTAATGTCTGTCTCAATGCTTTGTGACTTGAACATGATTGTGATATTTGGAAAATATCGTTGCCTTGTACTAATGGAATCTGACAAGTCTCTAGTCTTTGAAGGGTACCGGAAAGATGATCTGTACATGGTAGATTTCTCAGCAGGACCACAGCTTGCCGTATGTCTTCTAGCAAAAGCTTCAGAGTGCTGGCTCTGGCATCGAGGCTAGGGCATGCTGGCATGAGGAACTTACACACTCTCGCAAAGAAGAAGCATGTCATAGGCATCGAGGGCGTCAAGTTCAAGAAGGATCACTTGTGCGGTGCCTGCGAAGCTGGAAAGATGACAAGGGCCAAGCATCCCTCGAAGACAATCATGACGACATCTCAACCCTTCGAGCTGCTACACATGGACTTATTTGGCCCTACTCACTACTCTACTCTCACTACTACTGCTTGTCTCTATGGCTTCGTCATTGTTGATGATTATTCAAGATACACGTGGCTGCACATAATTCTCTACAAGACTGAAGTGCAGGATGTCTTCAGACGCTTCGCCAACCGTGCCATGAACAACTATGGCGTCAAGATCAAGCACATCAGAAGTGACAACGGCACAGAGTTCAAGAACACCGGCCTCGACCTTTACTTGGATACATTGGGCATCACTCATGAGTTCTCAGCTCCGTACACACCTCAGCAGAATGGCATCGTGGAGCGCAAGAACAGAACACTCATTGAGATGGCTCGGACGATGCTCGATGAATACAAGACTCCAAGAAAGTTCTGGCCTGAAGCTATTGATACTGCATGCCATGTCATCAACCATGTTTATCTTCACAAGCTTCTGAAGAAAACATCCTATGAACTCCTCACTGGTAAGAAGCCAAATGTCAGTTACTTCAGAGTATTTGGTGCTAGGTGCTGGATCAAGGATCCACATCACACTTCAAAATTTGCACCGAAAGCACATGAAGGTTTTATGCTTGGTTACGAAAGGATTCGCACTCCTACAGAGTCTTCAACCTCTTTCACTATAAAGTGGTTGAAACTGTGGATGTGCGGTTCGATGAGACTAACGGCTCGCAAAGAGAGCACCTGCCAAATGTGCTAGATGAAGTTCCACCTAGTGAATCCATCAAGCTCATGGGAACTGGAGAAATCATACCAATGAAGCACAACCTGAAGAGGAACTTATCATTTCTGCACCCAATCAACCTGAAGACAATGCTCAGCCCAAAGACAATCCTCCTAACGATGACAATGATCAGCAAGAGCAAAATCCTCGTCCGGTTCATCCTCGTGTTGCAAATGAAGTACAGATTGAGAAGATAATTGATAGCATCAATGCGCCTGGTCCACTCACTCGTTCAAGAGCAACACAGCTAGCAAATTTCTGTGGGCACTTTGCATTTGTCTCAATATCTGAACCCAAGAAAGTTGCTGAAGCCTTCATGGAACCTGAATGGATTCAAGCTATGCAAGAAGAGCTTCAACAGTTCAAGCTGAACAATGTCTGGGAACTTGTCAAGCGTCCTGACCCCCGCAAGCACAACATAATAGGCACAAAATGGATATATCGCAACAAGCAAGGTGAGCATGGTCAAGTTGTCAGAAAAAAGGCTCGTCTCGTTGCTCAAGGATACACTCAAGTTGAAGGGATTGACTTCGATGAAACATTTGCTCCTGTGGCTAGGCTTGAAGCTATTCGCATATTGCTAGCCTATGCAAATCATCACAACATCCTGCTGTATCAAATGGATGTGAAGAGTGCATTTCTCAACGGAAAGATTGAAGAAGAAGTGTATGTTGCACAACCTCCTGGCTTTGAAGATCCAAAACATCCTGATATGGTGTACAAGCTAAACAAGGCACTGTATGGCCTCAAACAAGCTCCTCGCGCTTGGTATGACACACTCAAAGACTTCCTGAAGAGCAAAGGCTTCAAACCTGGTTCCCTGGATCCCACAGTCTTCACGAAGACATATGATGGTGAACTGTTTGTGTGCCAAATATATGTGGATGACATTATGTTCGGCTGCACCAACCAGAAATACAGTGATGAGTTTGGACACATGATGCAAGAGCAATATCAGATGTCCATGATGGGTGAGCTGAAGTTCTTCCTTGGTCTTCAAATTCGTCAGCAAAGCAATGGCATCTTCATATCTCAAGAGAAATATCTCAAAGATTTCCTGAAGAAGTTTGGAATGCAAGACTACAAAGGTTATACGACGCCAATGCCAACCAAGAGTCATCTGGGTCCTGACGCCAATGGTAAAGAGTTCGATCAAAAGGTATACCGCTCCATGATTGGTTCCTTGCTTTATTTATGTGCATCTAGGCCAGATATTATGCTTAGTGTTTGCATGTGTGCTCGATTTCAAGCGGCACCAAAGGAATCGCATCACTTAGCTGTGAAGCGAATTCTTCGATATTTGGCTTACACCCCAACATTAGGATTATGGTATCCAAAGGGCTCAGAATTTGATCTAGTTGGATTCTCGGATGCTGATTATGCTGGTGACAAGGTGGATCGCAAGTCTACATCAGGCACATGTCACTTTCTAGGATGATCACTTGTCTGTTGGTCTTCAAAGAAGCAGAACTGTGTATCACTCTCCACTGCTGAATCTGAATACATTGCTGCTGGATCTTGCTGCGCTCAGCTTCTATGGATGAAGCAAACACTTAAGGATTATGGCATCCATCTGAAACAAGTTCCACTCTACTGTGACAACGAGAGCGCCATCAAGATTGCCAACAACCCAGTTCAGCACTCGAAGACAAAGCACATTGAAATTCGTCATCACTTTCTCAGAGATCATGTTATGAAGGAAGATATTGACATCATTCATGTCAACACTGAAGAGCAATTGGCAAATATCTTCACAAAGCCCTTGGATGAGAAAAGGTTTTGCAAGTTGCGGTGTGAGCTAAATATCTTGGAATCCTCGAATGTCCTGTGATCAGGCACACATACTAACACTTATGCATATTGATGACTTAGATGTGCAACACATGAAGTAAAGTATATCTTCAATCAATGAAGACTTACACTCTAAGTGTGAATACATTAACGCGGAATTTGACTTCGGAGCGCCACGATAATTGTGCGCCATGTCTGGGTCTAATACTTCCTATACGGTGGGTAACACCACCACTAAATTCCTCTTTTTGAAGTGTTTTTCTCATGGTGTTGCATTTGCTATGTCTTCACATTTGGTTTGTCTTCAATATTATAATGACCTCATGTTTATCTTCACAATGTTGACTTGGTTGCATTATGATATATACATATATTAGTGTTCTGTCCTCTACACATCCACTTATAGCTATGTCTTCTCGTTTGAATCTTTTGAACTAAGTGAATGTGATCAGACCCTAACCTCTCTATGCTTCCTATCTCAAACTCCATCTATCCAAATCATATGCATTCTGTTGAAACTGTCGAATGCCTTCTCCGCGTCCTTGTCAGCAGAAGATACAGAGACAAACATTAAATCTGTTTAAATGCTCAATTCTTTTTGCCTGAAACCCGGTGAAGCCGGAACGACCATCCGATAGTCCAGGCGGGCGTGGGAACGTGGGACAACTCCCAGTATGTTGCATGTTCGCCACGTGTCCCTCAGATGTGAACCGCCAGGGGCACCTGCGTAATTGCGCTGTGCCATCCCTTTCCCTATAAATGCACATCCAATCGCAGTCAAAATCTTTCTTCCACCTCTCCACCTCGACAAACCCTAGCGCCACCGCTAGCTCTCGACGACGCCGGTGACGAAGCGCTTAGCTGCCGCGACCTCTCCAACGCCGTCTTCGCGCCGGCCGCGGACATCGTCTTCTCCGCCGCCGCCGTAGGTGTCCTCCGTCGCCAAGTTAGGGCACGGAAGATCGAACTGCTCGGCCTCATCTTCTACTCCGTCTAGCAGTTCATCGTGTGGTAAATTAAAACCCTCCTTTTACCGTCTTTTTGATCCTATAGATTCATACCTTCTGCCAAAAGTGGTTTCTGCCTCCACTAATTTGGATCTATCATGTTTGCATCTCATATGATGCCTAGTATATTCACTTATGCTTCACATGTAGTTAGATTCCTCACTTGTACTTATTCTTGGATTCGTACAAATCTGGAACTAACTCTCAACATATAAGTGAATGTCTTCGCGCTATGAGGTTAATGTCTTCTAAACTGATTTAACTTCAAAGTCTTATGAGAATGCATATGACCTCTTCCCCTTCCCTCGCATCTCTAATGCTGTCACAGGTACATGTCCGTGGGAGAATCCCTTGGTTCTTATAGTCTGCATTCATTTGCAGAATTCTTACAGCATCATATCAACTCTCCCAAAGCCAGTTCCTGTCTGACCACCAGACGGAAGCCTTTGACAGTGTTGAAGCCATTCAGTCTGAACCTCATGGCAACAGGGAAGTCTGCAAGGAAGGGTGGCAGACAGCGCCGTGGGAATACATCAAGAGATTTGCCTCCTGACCTCTATGAGATGTACAAGACAGATCTAGAGGAGGACTACAATCAGCGCAAAACGCGAATCCAATGGATTCGAAGATATTGGGCAGAACAATGGTACAAGTACAGGTTCGTGACCCAGGAATATGCTGAGAAGAATGCCATCAAGCGACCCTGGGGAGACATCTTGTACAGAAATCTTCCACCCAGGTCCAGAGCTGAAGCCATTGAACAAGGCTTCTACCCTTGCATGGTCCGTGGACCACAGCCAGCTGATGCCGACCCATCTTCACTGCTATGGTGTCGAGACGACAATCTGTTCAAGCGCAACTTCCAGTTTGCCAAGAACTCTGCCAAAGAAAACAAGAAGTCGTGGGGATTAGACTTCAACCCAGGTCCCTCTGCTCCTCGTGCCGATGGCACACGCGAAGCTAAACCCAATCTTGTTGGGCCCTTCTACAACCTACAAGGTCTCATCACTCATATTATGGTTCAAGGGACAGACGTGGATCAACCTGCAGATAACGCTGATTCTGACAAAGCGCCTGCACCACCGAAGCCTAAGAAGCTGAAGAAACCCAAGGCTTCAAAGCCTTCCACTGCACCAAAAGCTTCGCGAGCGAAGCCTCTGGCCACTGGTCCTCCTGCACCAAGTGTGCAGTCTGAAGATCTCCCACGCATCTCCAAGTCCGAGAAAAAGAAGAAGAAGCCCATGCACACTCCTGGTCCAACTCTGACTCCTGCTGCTGTTCTGAGGAATGAGAACGTCGCCATTGATCTGTCGAGTGACGACGATCTTGCTGATGACGCTCTTGAGCAGCTGATAAAGAGCAAGCAAGAGGCGGAAATCTTCAATGATTTGCCTCTTTTTGATGTGGAAGTTTTAAACAACTTTATTGACGAGTGGTTTGACACTCCCAATCTCAGCTTTGATGATCTGCAACTTCCCATAGGGCTAAGTGTCTCCTTCCATGGCGCCATTGCTCCTGAGCTGGCTCTTGCTCAGAAAATTGTTGAGCTGAAGCACAAGATCGACTTTGAAAAGGCTCAGTTCAAGAAGCACATGGCCAAGCTCAGCGTGGCAGATGTCCAAAACTTCAAGGTCATGCTGCATGAGCTCAAGGAAGCGTTTCACAAGAAACGTGATGAAGCCAAAGGTTCTTGTGAGCGCATGAAGATTCTCGCTGCCAAGTGTGTTCAAGCTTACAATGAAGCTGAGAAGCGCAAGACACTTGGGCGTCCAGGCATCGACCCTAAGATGGCTGCCAAGCAGAAGAAGAAGCCTACTGTGGACCAAGCTGAACCATCCAGGCGGGAAGAACCTCGCATTGTCTTCCCCGCAAGTATGACAAGCGTGAAGCCTAAGGTCCCCACGGTGGCTTTAGAGCTTCAGAAGACAAGGGCAGCTGAATCCAAAGCCAGAAAGCGCAAGACCAAGAACACCACTGACGATGCTCCACCCACCAAGAAGCGCAAGACCAAGAAGAAAGATCGGGCTGCTCCCACAAAGCCCCTTGTCGTCGAGCCAATTTCTATTGCTCGTCCTGCATCTGCACAACAAGAACGTCGTTTAATAGTTCATGAGCCTGCTTCCCCAGAGGCTCCTGAAGCTGAAGACATTCCAGCTGTTGACCCCACTGCAGCTGAAGACATTGGTCATCAAGACAATGTTGAAGATGATGAAGTCCTTCCTCAGATCGAGAACAATGTGGTATCATCGCCTGTTCTTACGAACAGCGAACTCATTAGCATTGGACATCCTTTGACGCCAATTGCTCAGGATGACTCATGGGCTGATCACCCTCAAGACTCCCCCCATTAAGCAGAAACACCAGTTACTCCCCCAACTCAAGTCATCAGTCCGGTGCTTGAAGATGAAGACTTTGTGGCCCAACCAACTCCATCTCCACAAGCATTGCCTGCATTCCGCAGGCTTCGCAAAGGACCAAGGCCACAGGTCACTCTGTCAAGTGTTCCAGAAGGAGAAGAGCGTCAATCGGTTTCACGCCAAGTATTTCCTGAAGCCTCTCCAACTTTGAACAACCCTGAGTCTGAAGCCAAAGCGGCTGAAGATATTCCGGCTGCATCAGCCGATGACCAAGAAGAACCAAGAGAAGAAGAAGAACGTGTTGCTACCCCCCAACCAACCAAGTTGTTCTCGAGGAGAACGTGTCGAACCCTCCAGCTAATCAAGTGGAGGTTAACAACATTGAGGCGCCCACCAACACCAACACTAAAGCCAATGACGTTGTCATGGCTGAAGCTAATGTGGCGCCTGAAGTCAATGTGGTGCCCAAAGTGATAGCACCTGAAGTCAATGCTGCATCTGATGCAAATCTGCAGCCTGAAGTCACCGCCACTGCCACTGCTCCTGTACCGCCTCCCAGGCCACATACTATCGAGCAAGTATACAATTATGGTCAGCTGGTCACTGTCAGATGGCCCATTCTGGTTCCTCCACATGCTGCCGGTCCGCAATTTGACTATCATGTCGAGCACATGCCTCAGGTCCAGAAGCCTAAGCCAAGACTGCCAGGTTTCCAGGTACTGCCAGTTCACCAGGGTCCTTCAATGCAAATGGCTTCATTGCGCACAACACTTTCTTTGATAGCGCCAAGAACCCCTATTCCAAGCCAAGGATTTCATCTGATCGGTTCTGGAGCTATCAGCAATGTAGCTACTACTCATGTGTTCTTTATGACCAAGGGCGCATCTTTCCTCATATACGTCTTGACTGTGAAGCCATTGCTGGATTGCCATGCCTTGAAGAAGCCCTTGACTGCTTCCGTGATGCTGGATTGCTGAATTTTGTGACTGATAAGGAGCATTGGAATGAAGAGCTTCTGCTGCAATTCTATGCCACCCTCCACATTCGTGGCTACAACAGGGATCCGAAGACATGGGTCCTTGAGTGGATGACAGGCAATGTCCATCATGAAGCCAAAGCTCTTGACATCATTGAGCTCACTGGTCTGCCCACTCTAGGTGAACTATATGAACCTGGTTGTCAGCTTCACCGCAATGCCTTGGAGAGCATCTTTCAGAAGCCAGAGCCCAACATGAGCCAAATGCTGAGCATGATGAAGCCTCTGCCACATGACGCTGATTACCCAAAGGAGTTCTTTGTCGAAGACCTCGAGTATCTGCCCCGCACTATTTATCATATTATCAGGCGAACTCTATGGCTAGTCAAAGGACATTCTTCAGCAGCAAAACTTGAAGGAGCAATGAAGACTTTGGTCTTTTATATCTTCAATGGCATCAGCTTCAATGCTCAAGACTTCTTTATCAGGCAGTTGGCTGCATCAGGCTCTGATCTCTTTGGACTGAAATTCTACGCTCCATGGGTTATGTGTCTTATCAAGCTTCACTCTGTCGTCAACTATCAACCTTCTGCTCGAAACCATCTGATATTTTTGCCAGAGGTTGATATGTCAGTTGAAGCCATATACCCAGAGCCTGCCAAGGAGCCCATTTATCTTCACAACGCTGATCACCAAAGTTTCACTCAGCCCATTGAAGGAGTCCAGGCAGTCACCCGTGATTATCCGTTGGCTGGAAATACACGCTTACCTCACCGTGCTCAAACTACTAGCTGAAGCGTTAGATGCAAAGCCTCTTGGTGGACGTCAATCGCATTCGCAATCTTGCCACCAAGAATGCCTTTGTCACGCATGAAACCTGTCGATGGTCCTGGAAGAGTTTGACATTGCTGAGTGCTGAAGCAGATCTTCAAGACAATGGCTTCACTGAAAGATTCAAGTTTGACTCCACTCCTCCAAGGAATGTTCTTTTGCGTCGAACTCCCTCTCTTGAAGACTCGGATTACTCCTCCTCAGCTGCAACTGTGAATGCCCAAGTAATCGATGATCAAGATGATGCTACCTCACCACCTCCAACTTCAGCGCGTATCGACACTGCACCAAGTTCTTATGCACCGCCAAACCCCGATGTCGACCCTGCAGCTTCACCTTCTCCGTCTGGGAACGAGTAGAGGCTCTATGTCTTCAAACCTTTTTGGTCCTTACTGACAAAAGGGGGGAAGCATATGAGTTGATAGTCTTCAAGCGGGTCCATATGGGCGGTTGCTTTATATTTTGCCTAGTGTTTACAACTCTTGCTTTTGATACATTTGGTTCTTTGAGTTGTAACACTTAAACTTGATGGTCGTCTGCTACTTGTTTGCTATTCTGTGATGCGATGATAAATTCCGCTTGTGCGATGATAAATCCCTCACGTAGTCATATTGCAGACGTCCATTTTTCATTATGCATGTCATTATCTTCGTTATATCATATCATGCATGATGAATTGTCTTCATAAGTTGAAGAGGATCTCCACAAGTACAACCTGCCATGTGCATTTGCATTCCAAAAGCAAATTACTTATATGCACATCTTCAGGGGGAGCCTTTGCTACTTATGAAGACAATACCTAAATCCTTTACAATTTCACATACTTTTATCCCCGTTGAAAACTTCAACCAGTTTGTCATCAATCACAAAAGGGGGAGATTGTAAGTGCATCTAGTGCCACCCCTAGTTGGTTTTGGAGTATTGACGACAAACCTGGTTGAGGGACTAATGTGTTTGTGAGAATTGCAGGATAACACATGTAGAAGTCCCTCATTGATTCGGTTTACCTACCGGAGATGACCCCTAAAAATGTATGAAGACATTGAAGACAAAGGTGGTATGTGAAGATATTCGCATTGAAGACTATGACAAAAGAAGACATTGCGTGAAGACTATGGAGCGCGAAGACTTAGTTGTTTCATTGTTCCTTTTCTTCTTTGTTGAGTCATAGGAACCACCGTACTGTTAAGTGGGGTCCCAGTGAACAAAGTCAGAGTGATTGAAGTGATGCTCAACCAAATCCTATGTCTTCGAGCGAAGACAATGAGAGCAAATCTTATCCAGAGCTGGATGAGTCAGATTTACTTGTAGCCCAAGTAAAGTTGCCGCGTGTCTTTGAAATCCGACCGTTGGAACACGTGTCAGTTCCTTAGTGACCCAGGGTCATTTCGGACAAATCAGGTCGGGTTGCCTAGTGGCTATAAATAGCCCACCCCCTACACCATAAATTGGTGGCTGCTCAGAGTTAGTGCACGGCTTTTGTCGTTTGAGAGCAACCCACCTCCGAAGCTTTTGAGAGAGAGAAATCCTTGCGAGGACAAAGCCCAAACACCCAGAGCCAAAGAGTGTTAGGCATCACTGAAGTCTTTCTGTCCGTGTGATCTGAAGACTTGTTACACTTGAGGACTGTGAATCCTCCAGCCGGTTAGGCGTTGCGTTCTGAGCATCCAAGAGTCATTGTGGATCGCGGTGAACGGAGTCTGTGAAGGTTTGGAAGTCTACCTTGAAGACTTACCAGAGTGATTGGGCGAGGACTAGGTGTCCTTAGCTCAAGGGGAATAAGGTGAAGATGTGGTCTTCTGAGTTGAATCTCAGCCTCCCTAACCAGACGTACAGTTGTCACAGCAACTGGAACTGGTCCAACAAATCTTGTGTCCTCTCCAAGTGACTGGTTCTATCCTCTCCCTCTCTTTACTTACAATTTGTCTTCATGAAGTCATTGCTTGTTTGAACTACTTGTTTGACTTCACTGTGTGACTACTATCGTTGTTTGGCTTCACACTATCTTCCATCTGATCTTTACTACCTAGCTGCTATTAGTCTTCGTGCTTTCACTTCATTGAATACTTGACTATGGCTTTCTTAGTGTAGTCTACCTTCCGCTGCATATCAATAGGTTCATTTCTATTGTTTGTCTCGAAACTCTCATGTTTTGAAGACTTTCATAAAAATCGCTTATTCACCCCCCTCTAGTCGATAACTAGCACTTTCACAAGGGCAGCTGAAGCTGAAGACAAAGTCTTCAAAGAAAGAGCGTGCTGCTGCCACAGAGCCCCTCATTGTGGAACCCATTTCTGTTGCACTTCCAGCTTCAAACAACCAAGAGCGCCGCCTTGTGATCCATGAGCCTGCTTCCTCAGAGGCTCATGAAGATGAAGAAGTTCCAGCTGTTGACCCCATCACAGCTGAAGACATTGGTCATGACGACAATGTTGATGATGATGAAGTCCTTCCTCAGCTCGAGCCCCAGTCGGTACCATCGCTTGCTCCAATGAGCAGTGAACTAATCAGCATTGGTCGTCCTTTGACGCCAATTGCTCATGATGACTCATGGGCCGAGCGCTCACAACAAGAAACCCCAGTTCATGATGAGACTCCAAGAACACCACCACCTCAAGTCACCACTCCGGTGGTTGACGACGACAACTACATGGTGCAGACCACTCCCTCACCAAAGGCGTCACCCGCATTTCGCAGGCTTCGCAAAGGCCCCAGGCCACAGGTCACCATGTCGAGCATTCTAGAAGGGGAAGTGCAACAAAGCTCAGTAGCACGTCAAGTGTTTCCTGAAGCCACCCCTACCGCGAAAGTCTCTGTGTCTGAAGCTAAAGCTGCTGAAGACATTCCGGCTGCATCAGCCGATGAAGATCAAGGAGAAAGAGAAGAAGAAAGAGTTGCCACATCCCCTGCTGGTGATCCAGTCATTCTTGAGGAGAATGTGATCATGCCCGACCCTCCTGTTATTGAAGAAACGGAGGTTGAAAACACTGAGGCTGCCACAAACACTGCTACTGACGCCAATGACGTTGTCATGGCCGAAGACAATGTGGAGCCTGAAGCCAATGTGGAAGCTGAAGCCACTGTTCCACCTCCAAGGCCTCACATAATTGAACAGGCACATGATCATGGCCAGCTTGTCACAGTGAGATGGCCCATTATGGTTCCTCCCACAGCTCCTGGACCACAATATGACTATCATATGGAGCTAAGGCCACAAGTTCAGAAGCCTAAGCCACGGCTGCCAAGGCTTCGAGGTGCTGCAACTACACCAGGATCATTCAGTGTGCACAGTTTCAGAGCCCACAACACCTTCTTTGATAGCGCCAAGAATCCCTATTTGAAGCCAAAGATCTCTTCTGATCGATTCTGGAGCCATCAACAGCGCAGCTACTACTCCTGCATTCTATACAATCAAGAGCGAATCTTTCCTCATATGCGTCTGGATTGTGAAGCTATTGTTGGGCTGCCCTGTCTTGAAGAAGCACTGGACTGCTTTCGGGATGTTGGTATTCTGCAATTTGTTACGGATAAAGAGCACTGGAATGAAGAGCTTCTGCTGCAGTTCTATCCCACACTTCACATTCGTGGCTACAACAGGGATCCGAAGGCATGGATCCTTGAGTGGATGACAGGAGATGTGCATGATGAAGCCAAAGCTCAAGACATCATCGCACTTACTTCCCTGCCCACTCCAGGTCAGTTGTATGAGCCTGGTTGTCAGCTTCACAACAATGAACTGCAGAGTATTTTTTCAGAAGTCTGAGCCCAATATGAGTCAGATGCTCAGTATGATGAAGCCACTGCCTCGTGATGCTGAATACCCCAAAGAGTTCTTCATCAAGGACCTCGAGTACTTGCCCTGCACAGTATATCACATTCTGAGGCGTACTCTATGGCCAATCAACGGACACTCTTCTGAAGCCAAACTCGAAGGAGCCATGAAGACTTTGGTATTTTATATCATCAATGGCATCAACACCCAGGATTTCTTCATCAGACAACTTGTTGCATCTGGGATTGATCTGTTTGGCTTGAAATTTTATGCTCCATGGGTGATGCGCCTGATCAGACTCTAGTCTTCTGTTGACTATCAACCCTCAGCGTGCAACCATCTTGTCTTTCTGCCTGAGGTTGATTTGTTCATTGAAGCCATCTACCCCGAGCCTGCCAAGGAGCCTCTATATCTTCATAACGTTGATCGTCAAAGCTTCACGCAACCAATATAAGGAATTCATGTTCCCAATGCTGCAACACCCTCTTATCCTCTGGCTGGCAATATGCGTGTGCCCCATCGTGCGAACACCGAAGCCACTGACAGTACAATTGAACAAAGGCCTCGGAAGCGATCTCGTGTACTCAATGACCGAGAGCTTCTTGTGGCCTTACATTAGAAGCAGGATAAGCATCATGACTGGCTCAAGCGTCAGATGCAGAGTATTTTGGTGGACGTCAATCACATTAGAAACTTGGCCACCAAGAACTCGTTTGTTGCCCATGAAGCCTGTCGGCAGTCCTGGAAGAGTCTCACACTCTCTGTCCCGAAGCTGATCTTCGCGAAGATGGCTTCACTGAGGACTTCAAGTTTGATTCCAGGCCACCACAAAATGCAAGCTGGCGCCACACTCCATCAATAGAAGATTCTGAGCATTCATCTTCGGCTGCAACTGTTGTTGCGAGAGTCGTCGATGAAGAAGACGACACCACTTCACCGACCATGGCTGCACTGCATCTCGACACTGCGTCAGGCCCTTCTGCACCGCCGAAATCCAACGTCGACCCTGATCCATCATGTGCTCCTTCTGGGAACGAGTAGATGCTCTATGTCTTCAAACCTTTTTGGTCATTACTGACAAAAGGGGGAGAAGCATATGAGTTGATAGTCTTCAAGCGGGCCCTTATGGGTGGTTGCATTATTTTTGGCTAAGTTTTTACAACTCTCGTCTTTTGAAACCTTTGGTTCTCTGAGTTGTAACACTTAAACTCGATGGTCGTCTGCTACCTTTTCTGCCACTTTGTGATGCGATGATAAATTCCGCATGAAGCCATTCCGCGGACGTTCATTTTTCATTATGCATGTCATTATCTTCATTATATCTTTATATGCATGATGAAGTGTCTTCATGGGTTGAAGAGGATCTCCACAAAGTAAAACCTGCCATGTGCGTTGCATTCAAAAGAAAACTACTTATATGCACATCTTCAGGGGGAGCCTTTTGCTACTTATGAAGACAATGCCTTAATCCTTAAACTTTCACATACTTTATCCCCGTTAAAAACTTCAACCAGTTTGTCATCAATCACCAAAAAGGGGGAGATTGTAAGCGCATCTAGTGCCACCCTTAGTTGGTTTTGGAGTATTGACGACGAACTTGGTTGAGGGACTAATGTGTTTGTGAGAATTTCAGGATAACACAGGTAGTAGTCCCATATTGATTCGGTTTACCTACCAGAGATGACCCCTAAAAATGTGTGAAGACATTGAAGACAGTGGTGGTTTGTGAAGATATTCACATTGAAGACTATGACATGAGCAGACATTCACGTGAAGACTATGGAGTGCGAAGACATAGTTGTTTCGTAGTTTCCTTTTCTTCTTTGCTGAGTCATAGGAACCACCGTACTGTTAAGTGGGATCCAAGTGAACAAAGTCAGAGTGACTGATGCGATGCTCAACCAAATCCTATGTCTTCGAGCGATGAGAGCAAATCTTATCCAGAGCTGGATGAGTCAGCTTTACTTGTAGCCCAAGTCAAGCTGCCGCGTGTGTTCGAAATCTGACCGTTGGACACATGTCAGTTCCTTAGTGACCCAGGGTCATTTCGGACAAATTAGGTCGGGTTGCCTCCTGGCTATAAATAGCCCACCCCTACACCATAAATTGGTGGCTGCTCAGAGTTAGTGCACGGCTTTTGTCGTTTGAGAGCAACCCACGTCTGAAGCATTTGAGAGAGAGATCCTCGCGAGGACAAAGCCCAAAACACCCAGAGCCAAAGAGTGTTAGGCATCACTAAAGTCTTTCTGTCCGCGTGATCTGAAGACTTGTTACACTTGAGGACTGTGAATCCTCCAGCCGGTTAGGCGTCGCGTTCTGAGCATCTAAAAGTCATTGTGGATTGCCAGTGAACAAAGTCTGTGAAGGTTTGGAAGTCTACCTTGAAGACTTACCAGAGTGATTGGGTAAGGACTAAGTGTCCTTAGCTCAAGGGGAATAAGGTGAAGACGCGGTCTTCTGAGTTAAATCTCAGCCTCCCTAACCAGACGTATAGTTGTCACAGCAACTGGAACTGGTCCAACAAATCCTTGTCCTCACCAAGCAACTGGTTCTATCCCTTACCTCTCTTTACTTAGAGTTTGTCTTCGTGAAGTCATTGCCTGCTTGCATGATCTGATTGTCTTCACCGTGTGAAGACTGTTGTTGTTTGGCTTCATAATATATTCCATCCTGATCCATACTACCTAGCTGCCAATAGTCTTCGTGCTTTCACTTCATTGCTTACTTGACTATGGCTTGTTTAGTGTAGTCTACCTTCCGCTGCATATCAATAGGCTTATCTCTACTGTTTGTCTTCAAAGCCCCCGTGTTTTGAAGACTTTTATAAAAAATTGCCTATTCACCCCCCTCTAGTCGATAACTAGCACTTTCAGTTCATCAAAATCTATTAACATGGGATCTAATTTTAAAGATAATCGAACGGTGAAAAATGGTTCGGAAAACGCACAGTTCAAGAGATAGGACGTTTTAATAAACAAATCAATTAAAAAAGGAAAACTCTCAGGTTGCGATAAGTGGAGCACATACAATGCGCCACTTATCAGCGCCTTGGAAGGTGTGAGTGACCATTTTTCAAGAAGTAACCCTTAACTAGTGATTTTGCAATGTCCCTGCTATGAGCTCCTCTACAACGCCTAAAGCGCTAAATTGCTAGTATAGCGCATAGGGTGCATCTCATGGGCCATGGCCCAGTAGTTTCGCCAGTTCGGTTACTCATCTGCAAGTCTGTCTGTCCACTCACAGTCTATATGTTATACTTTTTTTATCTATACCTACTTTAATAATAAAGGACAGTGCATTTATTTGATTTTTTGGTCCATCCATCCATAATAAATGGTAAAAATGTTTCATTTTATAAAAAGGAAAACACTTTTTTAGACACTCTCGTCAAGCTTTATTTATATCACCACAATGTTTACAGGCAGAAAAAGAAAAAGATCACTGGTAAGACCAAACCAAACATGCAGCCAAACCCGAGTGGCACGGGCATATAACAATCAAAGAGGTGCATGTATTAACTTCCCGGACTCAGTGGAGGCTAGCTAGGAGTACATACATGAGCCCGCCTACTTGTCGATTGCCAAATTTGTCTTTAAAATTTATTCTTCCAAAGTCTAAGACTAAGAGTTGGATTATTAATTTGATCTTGTTTTTTACGAGAAAAATTAAGTCTAGATCTCGGAGTCCGCCTACCTGCCGTTGCCGGGTGTCACTGTTTAGATGCTGTCATAACGCACTGATGAATGTTTTGATGGACACGCTACTTTTCTTTTCCATTGAAACACATGTGCATATGTGTTAGTACTACTAATGGTTAGTGGATCTTGAAAAAGGTCACCTTTTCTGTTAATTTTTTAAATGGTGCAATCAAAAATATTCATTGGTAATTGTGAGTTTGAAAATTATTCATGGATTCAAAAAATGTTCACAATTCAAAAATATTTTTAAATTAAAGAAATGCTCACAAATTTGATAAAATACTTGCCAATTGAAAAATGTTCAAGAATTAAAAACATTCGCAAATTTGAAAAAAAAAGGTTTGTGAATTCAAAACATGTTTGCAAATTTAAAAATGTTCATGAATTCAGAAAATGTTAATAAGCTTTAAAAAATATTCGTTAATTTTATAAAAATGTTCAAAAGTTTTAGAAAATAACATAAACATATAAGAAGGAAACTGGGTTAAAAAACCCTACAGAAAAACAAGAACGAGAAAATGCAAAGAATAAACTGGAATGAAAGCATCGACAAACATCCCAAAACCAATGCAAAAGGGAACGCTATATGAGACGACCAACTACCAAAGCGATGGAAAGGTGTGAACATTGCATACCAAAAGCACTCTATTCAAAATCCCTAATTGAGTGGTATCCTTTGTAAATACCAGTTTCATCTCCTCCAGTCAAGTGGTGCACCGCATGTCCATCGGTTGTCGCAATTAAATAGTTATGATGGGATTTCCTTCCCACATGGAAGGAATGGATGGACTTGTTTGTAGTTAGTTAGACTTTTTTTTAATAAAATATCTTATGAACATACCTCCAAAGTACAAAGCGTTTTTGTTAGTGCATTTCTTGTGTCAAAATCTTTAAAACTAGATTACATGTTTACAGATTTTTATGAACTTTTTCCGGTTAAACATGTACTTTCAAACTGTACTGATCCGTGCTTCTCAATAAACTAGCTTGTGCTCCTACGGGGCGGGAAGCACACATGCGCTCCTACGGGGTGCACAAGTCTGCTTTCCAATTGAACTAATTTGTGCTCTTATGAGGACGCGAAACACACTCATGCTTTCGCGTGGAGCATAGGTGTGCTCCCGCACGGTGTGTTTCACATGGAGCACACCCATGCCCCACATAGAATCATAACACGCCCTATTCTTGATAGATGAAAATAAAAACAGAAAACTAAAATGTAAAGGAAAATATCAAAATAAAAAATAAAAAGCCAAAAAGAACCCAAAAAACCTACAAACCAAGAAAAAAAAACCCAAAAAACAAAAAACAGGAAAAAAATCGATCCGACAGAGAAAGCGTCCTACATGCGATATGTGGCGATGCGGGGCATACCACATTGGACGTTGGAGGGTTTCTATAGGATCAAAAGTATGTCTAGAAGGGGGATGATTAGACTACTTGAGCAAATAAAAATCTATCCTTTTCCCAATTTTAGGTCTTGGCAGATTTTAGCAACTTAGCACAAGTCAAGCAATCAACCTACACATGCAAGTCTAAGAGTATAGCAGCGGAATGTAAAAACATTGCACATGAAGGTAAAGGGAGGAGTTTGGAGGGAGCAAACGCAATGTAGACATGGAGATTTTTGGCGTGGTTCCGATAGGTGGTGCTATCGTACATCCATGTTGATGGAGACTTCAACCCACGAAGGGTAACGGCTGCGCGAGTCCACGGAGGGCTCCACCCACGAAGGGTCCACGAAGAAGCAACCTTGTCTATCCCACCATGGCCATCTGATACGTCACCAACGTATCTATAATTTTTTATTGTTCCATGCTATTATATTATCTATTTTGGATGCTTAATGGGCTTTAATATACTCTTTTGTATTATTTTTGGGACTAACCTATTAACCGAAGGCCCAGTGCAAATTGCTGTTTTTTGCCTATTTCAGTGTTTCGCAGAAAAGGAATATCAAACGGAACGAAACCTTCGCGAGGATCTTTCTTCGAACAAACGCAATCCAGGAGACTTGGAGTGGAAGTCAGAGACGCAACGAGGCGGCCACGAGGCAGGAGGGCGCGCCCAGGGGGGTAGGCGCACCCCCCACCCTCGTGGGCCCCTCGTAGCTCCACCGACCTACTTCTTTTGCCTATATATACTCTTATACCTTGAAAACATCGGGGGGAGCCACGAAACCACTTTTCCACCGCCGCAACCTTCTGTACCCGTGAGATTCCATCTTGGGGCCTTTTCCGGCGTCTGCCGGAGGGGGATTCGATCACGGAGGGCTTCTACATAACACCATAGCCTCTCCGATGATGTGTGAGTAGTTTACCGCAGACCTTCGGGTCCATAGTTATAAGCTAGATGGCTTCTTCTCTCTCTTTGGTTCTCAATACAAAGTTCTCCTCGATGTTCTTGGAGATCTATTCGATGTAATACTTTTTGCAGTGTGTTTGCTGAGATCCGATGAATTGTGGGTTTATGATCAAGATTATCTATGAACAATATTTGATTCTTCTCTGAATTCTTATATGCATGATTTGATATCTTTGCAAGTCTCTTCGAATTATCGGTTTAGTTTGGCCTACTAGATTGATCTTTCTTGCAATGGGAGAAGTGCTTAGCTTTGGGTTCAATCTTGCGGTGCGCGATCCCAGTGACAAAAAGGGAACCGACACGTATTGTATTGTTGCCATCGAGGATAAAAAGATGGGGTTTTTATCATATTGCTTGAGTTTATCCCTCTACATCATGTCATCTTGCCTAATGCGTTACTCTGTTCTTATGAACTTAATACTCTAGATGCATGCTGGATAACGTTCGATGTGTGGAGTAATAGTAGTAGATGCAGAATCGTTTCGGTCTACTTGACACGGACGTGATGCCTATGTTCATGATCATGCCTAGATATTCTCATAACTATGCGCTTTTCTATCAATTGCTCGGCAGTAATTTGTTCACCCACCGTAATATATGCTATCTTGAGAGAAGCCACTAGTGAAACCTATGGCCCCCGGGTCTACTTTACATCATATAAGTTTCCGATCTATAATTCTAGTTTACTATTTATTTTGCAATCTTTACTTTTCAATCTATACAACAAAAATACCAAAAATATTTATCTTATTATCTTTATCAGATCTCACTTTTGCAAGTGGCCGTGAAGGGATTGACAACCCCTTTATCGCGTTGGTTGCAAGGTTCTTGATTGTTTGTGCAGGTACTAGGTGACTTGCGAGTAGTCTCCTACTAGATTGATACCTTGGTTCTCAAAAACCGAGGGAAATACTTACGCTACTTTGCTGCATCACCCTTTCCTCTTCGAGGGAAAACCAACGCATGCTCAAGAGGTAGCAAGAAGGATTTCTGGTGCCGTTGCCGGGGAGATATACGCTCAAGTCAAGACATATCAAGTACCCATCACAAACTCTTATCCCTTGCATTACATTATTTGCCATTTGCCTCTCGTTTTCCTCTCCCCACTTCACCTTTGCCGTTGTATTCGCCCTTTTTCGTTCGCCTCTTTATGCTTGCCTCTTGTGTTTTTGGGTGTTAGTGTGCCCGTTTTGCTTTGATGGCTCCACCAAAAAGCGTTGATCCTCACCTTAGAAGGTTGGAAGAAATTGAAAACAATGTTAGAAGCTTTATGTCTTTGCAGTTTGAGCATAATAATTTCTTCAGAAACGAGCTTAAAGAACAGAAATTTTTTATGGAGTATATGAATAAAGAGCTCGATGATATGTCTAAGGAATTTTATGGTTTGAAATCTCAGTTTGCTCATCTTGAAAACTTAATATCCCAAATTTCAGATAAGCAAGCCACCTTAGTTAATAAGATGGCCGCTAAACCGGAAGATTTAGATAATAACAATAATGAAGATCTAAAAGTGATTGATGTGTCTACTATTAAATCTTTGTTTTCCAATATGAATCTTGATAAAGATGGGACTGTAGATGAGTCAACTTTAGTTAAAAGGCGTCCCAATGATTCGGAGTTTTTAGATCTTGATGCAAAAATTGGTAAAAGTGGGATTGAAGAGGTCAAAACTTTACATAGCAATGAACCCACTATTTTGGATTTCAAGGAATTTAATTATGATAATTACTCTTTGATAGATTGTATTTCCTTGTTGCAATCCGTGTTAAATTCTCCTCATGCTTATGATCAAAATAAAGCTTTTACTAAACATATCGTTGATGCTTTAATGCAATCTTATGAAGAAAAGCTTGAATTAGAAGTTTCTATCCCTAGAAAACTTTATGATGAGTGGGAACCTACTATTAAGATTAATATTAAAGATCATGAATGCTATGCCTTATGTGATTTGGGTGCTAGTGTTTCCACGATTCCAAAAACTTTGTGTGATGCGTTAGGTTTCCGTGAATTTGATGATTGTTCTTTAAATTTGCATCTTGCGGATTCCACCATTAAGAAACCTATGGGAGGGATTAATGATGTTCTTATTGTTGCAAATAGGAACTATGTGCCCGTAGATTTCATTGTTCTTGATATAGATTGCAATCCTACATGTCCTATTATTCTTGGTAGACCTTTCCTTAGAACGATTGGTGCAATTATTGATATGAAAGAAGGAAATATTAGATTCCAATTTCCATTAAGGAAAGGCATGGAACACTTTCCTAGGAAGAAAATTAAATTACCTTATGAATCTATTATGAGAGCCACTTATGGATTGAATACCAAAGATGACAATACCTAGATCTATTCTTGTTTTTATGCCTAGCTAGGGGCGTTAAACGATAGCGCTTGTTGGGAGGCAACCCAATTTTATTTTTGTTCCTTGCTTTTTGTTCCTGTTTAGTAATAAGTAATTCATCTAGCCTCTGTTTAGACGTGGTTTTATGTTTTAATTAGTGTTTGTGCCAAGTAGAACCTTTGGGAAGACTTGGGTGAAGTCTTTGTGATCTTGCTGTAATAGAAACTTTAGCGCTCACGAGATTAGCTGCCATTTTTTTACTGGAGAGTGCTTTTAGGTTTATTATTTTTTCAGATGATCAATAGATAAATTCCTCACGCCCACCAATTTATTTCAGAATTTTTGGAGTTCCAGAAGTATACGTTTGATACAGATTACTACAGACTGTTCTGTTTTTGACAGATTCTGTTTTTCGTGTGTTGTTTGCTTATTTTGATGAATCTATGGCTAGTATCGGGGGGTATGAACCATAGAGAAGTTGGAATACAGTAGGTTTAACACCAATATAAATAAAGAATGAGTTCATTACAGTACCTTAAAGTGGTGGTTTGTTTTCTTACACTAACGGAGCTCATGAGATTTTCTGTTTAAGTTTTGTGTTGTGAAGTTTTCAAGTTTTTGGGTAAAGATTTGATGGATTTTGGAATAAGGAGTGGCAAGAGCCTAAGCTTGGGGATGCCCAAGGCACCCAAGGTAAAATTCAAGGACAACCAAAAGCCTAAGCTTGGGGATGCCCCGGAAGGCATCCCCTCTTTCGTCTTCGTCTATCGGTAACTTTACTTGAGGCTATATTTTTATTCACCACATGATATGTGTTTTGCTTGGAGCGTCTTGTATGATTTGAGTCTTTGCTTTTTAGTTTACCACAATCATCCTTGCTGTACACACCTTTTGGAGAGACACACATGAATCGGAATTTATTAGAATACTCTATGTGCTTCACTTATATCTTTTGAGCTAGATAATTTTGCTCTAGTGCTTCACTTATACCTTTTTAGAGCACGGTGGTGGTTTTATTTTATAGAAATTATTGATCTCTCATGCTTCACTTATATTATTTTGAGAGTCTTTTAGAACAGCATGGTAATTTGCTTTGGCTATAAAATTAGTCCTAATATGATAGGCATCCAAGATGGGTATAATAAAAACTTTCATATAGAGTGCATTAAATACTATGAGAAGTTTGATACTTGATAGTTGTTTTGAGATATAAAGATGGTAATATTAGAGTCGTGCTAGTTGAGTAATTGTGGAATTGAGAAATACTTGTGTTGAAGTTTGCAAGTCCCGTAGCATGCACATATGGTAAACATTGTGTGACAAATTTGAAGCATGAGGTGTTCTTTGATTGCTTTCCTTATGAGTGGCGGTCGGGGACGAGCGATGGTCTTTTCCTACCAATCTATACCCCTAGGAGCATGCGCGTAGTGCTTGGTTTTGATGACTTGTAGATTTTTGCAATAAGTATGTGAGTTCTTTATGACTAATGTTGTGGCCATGGATTATACGCACTCTCACCCTTCCATCGTTGCTAGCCTCTTCGGTACCATGCATTGCCCTTTCTCACCTCGAGAGTTGGTGCAAACTTCGCCGGTGTATCCAAACCCCGTGATATGATACGCTCTATCACACATAAGCCTCTTTATATCTTCCTCAAAACAGCCACCATACCTACCTATTATGGCATTTCCATAGCCATTCCGAGATATATTGCCATGCAACTTTCCACCGTTCCGTTTATTATGACACGCTCCATCATTGTCATATTGCTTTACATGATCATGTAGTTGACATCGTATTTGTGGCAAAGCCACCTTCATAATTCTTTCATACATGTCACTCTTGATTCATTGCACATCCCGGTACACCGCCGGAGGCATTCACATAGATTCATATTTTGTTCTAAGTATCGAGTTGTAATTCTTGAGTTGTAAGTAAATAAAAGTGTGATGATTTTCATTATTAGAGCATTGTCCCATGTGAGGAAAGTATGATGGAGACTATGATTCCCCCACAAGTCGGGATGAGACTCCGAACGAAAAATATAAAATTAAAAAATTAAAAAATTAAAAGAGGCCAAAGAAGCCCCAAAAAAGAGAGGCCATAAAAAAAGGAGAAGACCCAAATAAAAAAATGAGAGAAAAAGAGAGAAGGGGCAATGTTACTATCCTTTTTCCACACTTGTGATTCAAAGTAGCACCATGATCTTCATGATAGAGAGTCTCTTATTTTGTCACTTTCATATACTAGTGGGAATTTTTCATTATAGAACTTGGCTTGTATATTCCAATGATGGGCTTCCTCAAAATGCCCTAGGTCTTTATGAGCAAGCAAGTTGGATGCACACCCACTTAGTTTCTTTTGTTGAGCTTTCATATATTTATAGCTCTAGTGCATCCGTTGCATGGCAATCCCTACTCCTTGCATTGACATCAATTGATGGGCATCTCCATAGCCCGTTGATTAGCCGCGTCAATGTGAGCCTTTCTCTGTTTTTGTCTTCTCACACAACCTCCATCATCATATTCTATTCCACCCATAGTGTTATGTCCATGGCTCGCGCTCATATATTGCGTGAAAGTTGAAAGAGTTTGAAAAGGCTAAGTATGAAACAATTGTTTGGCTTGTCATCGGGGTTGTGCATGATGGGAGCATTTTGTGTGATGAAAATGAAGCATGGCCAAACTATATGATTTTGTAGGGATAAGCTTTCTTTGGCCATGTTATTTTGATAAGACATAATTGCTTGGTTAGCATGCTTGAAGTATTATTATTATTTTTATGTCAATATTAAACTTTTGTCTAGAATCTTTTGGATCTAAACATTCATGCCACAATAAAGAGAATTACATTGAAAATTATGATAGGTAGCATTCCACATCAAAAATTCTATTTTTATCATTTACCTACTCGAGGACGAGCAAGAATTAAGCTTGGGGATGCTTGATACGTCTCCAACGTATCTATAATTTTTGATTGTTCCAAGCTATTATACTATCCGTTTTGGATGTTTAATGGGCTTTAATATACTCTTTTATATTATTTTTGGGACTAACCTATTAACCGAAGGCCCAGTGCAAATTGCTGTTTTTTTTGCCTATTTTAGTGTTTTGCAGAAAAGGAATATCAAACGGAACGAAACCTTCGTGAGGATCTTTCTTGGAACAAACGTAATCCAGGAGACTTGGACTGGAAGTAGAGACGCAACGAGGCGGCCACGAGGCAGGAGGGCACGCCCAGGGGGGTAGGCGCGCCCCACCCTCGTGGGCCCCTCGTAGCTCCACCGACCTACTTCTTTCTCCTATATATACTCTTATACCCTGAAAACATCGGGGGGAGCCACTAAACCACTTTTCCACCGCCGCAACCTTCTGTACCCGTGAGATCCCATCTTGGGGCCTTTTCTGGTGATCTGCCGGAGGGGGATTCGATCACGGAGGGCTTCTATATCAACACCATAGCCTCTCCGATGATGTGTGAGTAGTTTACCGCAGACCTTCGGGTCCATAGTTATTAGCTAGATGGCTTCTTCTCTCTCTGGTTCTCAATACAAAGTTCTCCTCGATGTTCTTGGAGATCTATTCGATGTAATACTTTTTGCGGTGTGTTTGCCGAGATCCGATGAATTGTGGGTTTATGATCAAGATTATCTATGAACAATATTTGATTCTTCTCTGAATTCTTATATGCATGATTTGATATCTTTGCAAGTCTCTTCGAATTATCGATTTAGTTTGGCCTACTAGATTGATCTTTCTTGCAATGGGAGAAGTGCTTAGCTTTGGGTTCAATCTTGCGGTGCTCGATCCCAGTGACAGAAAGGGAACCGACACGTATTGTATTGTTGCCATCGAGGATAAAAAGATGGGTGTCAGGGATATACCCCGCGGTATGACCTGGCCGGAATTATAACCCGGCCGGGACTTGGTAAACCGGCAGAGAGTTAAGACAGATGGTTAAGGCAGACAGTTAAGACAGATAGTTAAGACGAATGGTAAACCGTCAGGTGGTAAACTGGCAGACAGTTGAGACAGATGGTAAACCGGCAGACAGGTAAACCAGATCATAAACCGGCGTACAGTTATAATCCAGCAGACAGAGTCGCCTAGGGTTAATAAGCCCGAGATGTTAAGAAGCCCAGGATGTTAAGAAGCCGATGAAGAGAAGTCAGGATAGTTTAAGTCTTAGTCCGAGATGGACTCTACATGTAACCCGCCCCTTCAACTTATATAAGGAGGGGCGGGGCACCCCAAGAGGGACAAGTAAGGAGAGGAAGAATCTTAAGGCTAGACATAACTAGGAGAGCCGGTTTACGGCGACTCCCTCGTGATGATAATAAGACCTAGCCTCAAACAACATGTAGGGTTATTACCTGATGATGTTTCCCGGGGCCCGAAGCTGTCTAAACCCTTGTCTTGTGTGTTGATCCGTCTCGCGTCTCTCATCCCGATCAACCCCTCTCAAGCTACCACATAGATGCGTTGGCCTCACGACTAAGTCCTCACACTAGGACATCTGCCGTGACAAATCCACGACAATGGGGTTTATATCATATTGCTTGAGTTTATCCCTCTACATCATGTCATCTTGCCTAATGCGTTACTCTAATCTTATGAACTTAATACTCTAGATGCATGCTGGATAGCGGTCGATGTGTGGAGTAATAGTAGTAGATGCATAATCGTCTCGGTGTACTTGACGCGGACGTGATGCCTATGTTCATGATCATGCCTAGATATTCCCATAACTATGCGCTTTTCTATCAATTGCTCGGCAGTAATTTGTTCACCCACCGTAATATATGCTATCTTGAGAGAAGCCACTAGTGAAACCTATGGCCCCTGGGTCTACTTTACATCATATAAGTTGCCAATCTATAATTCTAGTTTACTATTTATTTTGCAATCTTTACTTTTCAATCTATACAACAAAAATACCAAAAACATTTATCTTATTATCTTTTATTAGATCTCACTTTTGCAAGTGGCCGTGAAGGGATTGACAACCCTTTATCGCGTTGGTTGCAAGGTTCTTGATTGTTTGTGCAGGTACTATGTGACTTGCGAGTAGTCTCCTATTGTATTGATACCTTGGTTCTCAAAAACTGGCTGCATCACCCTTTCCTCTTCAAGGGAAAACCAATGCATGCTCAAGAGGTAGCACCATCGCCCATGAAGGACTTGCCTCACTAGGGTAGATCTTCACGAAGTAGGCGATCTCCTTGCCCGTACAAACTCCTTGGTTCAACTCCACAATCTTGTCGGAGCCTCCCAAGTGACACCTAACCAATTTAGGAGACACCACTCTCCAAAAGGTAATAGATGGTGTGTTGATGATGAACTCCTTGCTCTTGTGATTCAAATGATAGTATCACCAACACTCAACTCTCTCTCACAGATTTGGATTTGGTAGAAAGATGATTTGAGTGGAAAGCAACTTGGGGAAGGCTAGAGATCAAGATTCTTGTGGTTGGAATGGAATATCTTGGTCTCAACACATGAGTAGGTGGTTCTCTTTCAGAAAATGTATGCTGGAAGTGTAGGCACATTCTGATGGCTCTCTCCACGAATGAAGAGTGGGTGGAGGGGTATATATAGCCTCCACACAAAATCTAACCGTTACACACAATTTACCAAACTTGGTGGGACCGAATACTCAAACTCGGTCAGACCGATTTAGTTCAAAATGTGAACGTTAGGCTTTTCGATGGGACCGACATGTCAACTCGGTGGGACCGATTTCATTAGGGTTAGGGCATAACATAATCTCGGTGTGGCCGATCACATAAACTCGGTAAGACCGATTTCGTTAATAGGCAAACAGAGAGTTGGTCAGGCAAACTCGGTGGGACCGATTCGCCCATTTCGATGAGACCGAAACGTTACGAAAGGGAAACAGAGAGTTTGCATTGCGAACTCGGTGTGACCGATCGCTCATCTCGGTTAGACCGAAACGTTACGAAGGGAAACAGAGAGTTTGCAATCCCATCTCGGTGAGACCGAGATCCCTATCGGTGAGACCGAACAGATTAGGGTTTCTGGCTATGGCTATGTCAAATGAACTCAGTGGCGCCAGATAGATCAAATCGGTGGGGCCGAGTTTGACTTTTGGTTTGGGACATATGTGGATATGAGAAAGTGGTTGAGGGCTTTTGGAGCATATCACTAAGCATTTTGAGCAAGCAAGCCATTAAGCAACACCTCATCCCCTTTTAATAGTATTGGCTTTTCCTATGGACTCAATATGATCTTGGATCACTAAAATGAAAAAGTAAAGTCTTGAGCTTGAGCCAATGTGTGTCCTTAGCATTTTGAGGGGTCCACATTCCTAGTCCATGCCATGCCAATCATTGAACTTTCTGAAATGATCATCTTGAAAGAGCATTAGTTCAATGAGCTATATGTTGTTAGGAATTACCAAAACCACCCAGGGATAGTTGCACTTTCAATCTCCCCCTTTTTGGTAATTGATGACAACATATAGATCAAAGCTTCGACAAATGATAATAAGATTAAAATACATCGTCGCTTTGAGAAGTATGTGATAAGCAAGAGCTCCCCCTAAATTTGTGCATTATTTAAAATTTGATTTTGAATGCAAATGCACAATCAATTAGGATTATGGGTTACTCTTCCATGTCACATACATCTTGGTGGAGCGCTCAAAATGATAGAGAGTAAAAACATATGCACTCATCACCAAGGCAAAGTGAATGATCATATAAGAGAGATAAAAGATAACATCATTCAAACATAAGCATTAATGTAGTATATGATCAAACACATGATCATACAAGTATCTCACACACATAGACAAAGAGTATCAAGCAAGCACACAAATAAGTATAAACCAAAAGACAAAGAAGGAAAAAGAAGCAAAGCTCTCTCTCTCGAAGCCTATGATCTATACACTTTCTTCCCCTTTGGCAACAAGTTACCAAAAATCTTGAAAATGCATAGTGCTATGCGTCTCTCTAGGCTTGATCTTCGGGAGGAGGCGTTGAGAGGGCTCCAAGGATGAATGCATATGTGGAAGTTGTTGGAGCTGGTGGAGTAGCAACTGGAGGTGGCACTGATGCTGTGGCTGCAGGTGCTGATGTAGTTGCTCTTGTGTCAGCCATGGGCACTGCAGCAGATCTCTGCCCTCTTGGCACTCTCTGAAAGGCATCTGTGGTAGCCTGCCCTTTCCTCTTCTCAGCTTCTTCCTGGAGCTGCTCAACTGCTGTCTGCATCTCTGCCACCTTTAAATCAAGATCATAAAATTTAGTCTCAATGATCCTTTCCAGGCTCTCTTGGTTCTGAGTCAGGGTGGCCAAGCCCTTCTCAATCCTCAAGGTGGCTTGAATCAGATATCCAAGTTGATCTTGCTTAGTGTTTAGAAACACTTGAGATGCCTCTTCAGCACTTGGCATCTTTGCAACTTTCTCTGCCTTAGTTTTCTCTCTCTTTTCTTGTGCCTCTACGGATGTGGGATCATCTTCATTCATGACAACAGTGTTGTCCTCAAAATCTGGTCTCAAAGGTAGATGTTCCTTGTCCAAAAGATAAGTGCCTGTGCCCATCTTGGAGTTGATGAGCATTTGAATGTGTGGAGCATACCCACATGACCTCTTCTGATCTGCAGCTGTCCTCTTGATTGTCTCAACAAGCAGGCTCATGACTTTGAATTTTTGGGGCACATCAAACAACTACAGCAAGTTGATGGAGTGACCTCTGATCATTCTATGATCTCCAGACTTGGGGCAAAAATGTATGCCTCAATATAGTGTTGATTGTGGTCAAACCAGACAGCAAATAGTAGACAGAGCCCATCTTGTGAGTTTCCAAGGCTTTGTCAGGAATCTCCTTGTACATATTTGCCATGGAGTTGTGATCCTTCTTCTTCTTGGCATATACATCTATGTCATCCTCTTGCTCTTCAGGTGCATTGATCAATTTTGCCCATTCACCAACTGTAGAGTGGTACCTAGTACCTTCAGACATCCAGACAATTTTCCCATCAGGATAAAAGTGTGTTGTGGAGTAGAATTGCATGATTAGTTCATCATCCCACTTGGTCAACTTCTGACCCACAAACTTGTCCACTCCACATAGCCTGAAGCTCTCATGCACTCCTGGAAAATGGTCTTCATTGTTGTCATTGTATTTCCAATCTGCCACTTCATATCACAAACAATTGGCTTCTTGTCAAGCAAGATGGTCTCATAGAAATCCTGCTGCTCTTTGGTATGGAACCTGTAGTCCACAACACTCCTTCTCCTTACAGCAAATGGATCTGATTGTCTCCATAGCCTGAGACCTGCATCCTTTCTGATCTTCATGTTTTCTGCCACTGGATGGCTGTCATCATGGTCTGGAATCTTGGGTTTGAGTTTCCTAAGCACTTGGGCTTCAGCATCTTCTTCATCAATCTCAGTTTCAGGCACTGGGGCCTTGTTCTTCTCAGCAGATGGAATATTTCTTGTGCTCCTCTTGTGTTGGGGATATGACTATTGGATATGACCCGCCCAGGAGGGGCCGGGTTATCCCAATGGCGGTTTATATAAACAAAGCCCATGAGTATGTTGAAGATGGCGGTTCATGAAGTAGGCTTGTTAAAGGGCCCAAACCCGAAGGCGGCTTAAGGCCCGTAAGTGTAAACCTCCATGTATATGTAACTTGTATTGTAAGGCATGTAAGATAAGTCACTGGGCCGGACATGTTTGTATGAACCGGCCGGGACTCTGTAAGCCGCGGGGCGTCAACCCATGTATATAAGGGGACGACCCGGTAGCGGCTTAGGGCAAGAAACAACAAGTCGAAGGCCATGCCAAGCATATTCGCTCCCTGGTAATCGAAACCCTAGCAATACCACCTCAAACTGGATTAGGTTTTTACCTTCACCGCAAGGGGCCGAACTAGTATAACTCCTCGTGTCCTTTGTCTCGTTTTAACCCCTTTAAGCTAACCTCGTCGCAATGGCTCCACAACTAAGTCCTTCTACAGGACATCTGCCGTGACAATTCCACGACAGTTGGCGCCCACCGTGGGGCCTGCGCACGGTGGTTTTGAGTTCTTGAAGGGCAGCTTTGAAGGGATCAAGGGATACGCTGTGGGCCGGATGACCAAGAGTCGTCGCGGCAAGCTCTACATCGACGATGCAGGCTGGGTCCCCGAGGCCGGCTCAACTGAGTATGGGTACCGGGTCCCGTTCGGCGGAATCCACGTCTTCATCGACAAGATCGACGAACTGGGCCCTGAGCCGGACATCTGCACTGACATCATCGAGATGGCTCAGCGTGCACAACCCGCCCGGGCTCAACCCATCGTGAAGCATGCCTTTGTCAGATTCATCCATGGGGCTGAATTGGAAGGCTCTGTGTCTGGCGGTGAGACGACATCTACTCTGATGGTGAATCGTCCATGGGCGAGACCAACTCCATGTATCAACTACAAGACGGATGGTTTGAGGGCTGTTCCGATGGCGATAGTATTCCGGACCCCCATGAGCCGCCGAATAGGGTGGCAATCTTCATGGCTGGCACCCAGCCGGTTCTCGGTTCAACAGCCGCCGCGGCTATGACTTCAGCGCAGCGGTAGTAACGGCAGCGGGTGCTGGCGGATCAGCACGTCCGCCGGCTCAAGTTTTAACAGATCTGTTGGAAGCTTTGGCAACTCCGATGGAGGTGGATGTAACCCCAGATAACCAGGAACAGCATAAGGCAGAAGTGGCTAAGCTGCGTGATGAGATAGCGCAAGCCAAGGTAGAGCTGGCGGCGGTAAACGCTAGGATGACCGCGGAGTGGGCCGTTTTAAACGCCCAAGCACAACGGATTCAAGCGGATTCATACCGGCTCACAGTGGATCAGAACGCTTCAAACAAATTCTTGAGGAGAAAATACCGGAGTCATCTGCCCTTGGTTTATGAGTCAAAGAACCTCTTCAACACGCCTGGAGCAGGGGCCAGTAACCCGCCAATGACAAACCAGATGACTGAAGCGGCAGGGGATGGAGCACCGGTTCAGCCGCGCGTGACAGGTTCTCCGCATGTGAATAACACCCCGCCTCAGCATGTAGTAACACCGCCGGGTCATTATTCCAACCCTTTGGACAATATGATTGCTGCAGCTACGCGATTGGCGGCTTTGCTAGTCGAGGGCGAGACTCTGACGGCGGTTGAAACTCGAAGGGCCAAGGAACTTCTTCAAACGGCGCTAGTGCAGCAGCAGGCTTACTCTTATAGTCGTGATCGACATAGGCTGCTTGCACGTATCTTTGAAATTCTAGATAAACCGGGCCTTCAGCTCTGCCCATGACCCGATGGAGTTGGCCGGCAGCCCCTTCAACCAGGTACAAGCCGTCCCTTCTAGCATCATGGTGAAATACTTAGCGTATGCAGCCTCACTAAGAGTAAGCCTGCTGCTGCACTAGCGTATGCTGGATGTTAGTGAGGCTGCATACACTAAGTATTTCACCATGATGCTAGAAGGGACGGCTCGTACCTGGTTGAAGGGGCTGCCGGCCAACTCCATCGGGTCATGGGCAGAGCTGAAGGCCCGGTTTATCCAGAATTTCAAAGATACGTGCAAGCAGCCTATGTCGATCATGGATTTGGTTTCTTGTGTTCAAGCTGAGGGCGAGTCGACAACCAGCTGGGTGTGCCGGGTCTCGACTATCATACATTCTTCAGATAATATCAACATTGGCTCAGCAGTTTTAATGTTGGAGAAAAATTGTCGTTTCCTTCCACTCAAGGAGAAGCTTGGACGGCTTAAGCGTCATTGCAGCGACATGGGGGAAATCATGGCGGCTCTTGTCAAGTATGCCGACTCTGATAGTACCAAGGACCCCGACTCTGAGGATGAAAAATCGGGAAAGGGAAAGAAGAGTAGCGGTATGAGGGGATAGCAGTACAACCCTGCCAATCAGGGCAGCAAAGGTAAGCGCAAAGCTGATGATTTTGTGGCTAATACCGTGCACGGAATTATAACCAGCATCGTAAGGGGAGGCCGGCTCAAGGGACAAAATTTGACCTTGAAGTAATACTGAATCAGCCATGTCTGAAACACGAAATGGAGGAGAAGCCGTCTACCCATCTATGGAAGGATTGCAGTATCATGAGACACTTCAGGGAGTCTTTCCAGCACAACCATGGCCCGAACGGCGGTTCAGGGTCCGGCCCTCATGGTCCGGGTCATGGAGGCGGTGGTTCAAGTTCTGGGTTTCAAGGCCAAGGCAATCAGGGTGGCTACAACCAGCAGAATAATCAGGGAAATCAGCAGTAGCAAGAGTCTGGTTATTAGAGCAACCCGAAGCAATTGAATAGTGGATAGTACCACATCTTCACCACTAGCTTGTGTAAGCGGGATCAGAAGCTTCATAAGAGGGCAGTGAATGCTATTGAGCCGGCGGTGCCGCATTACTTACGGTGGTCGGAGCAGCCTATTGTGTGGAGTCGTGAGGATCATCCGCCCTGGGTTGACAATCCGGGTCACCTGGCTCTAGTGGTGTGACGCCCCCGATTCAATCGTACACTAATCATGCACGCAAACGTGTACGATCAAGATCAGGGACTCACGGGAAGATATCACAACACAACTCTAAAAACATAAATAAGTCATACAAGCATCATAATACAAGCCAGGGGCCTCGAGGGCTCGAATACAAGTGCTCGATCATAGATGAGTCAGTGGAAGCAACAATATCTGAGTATAGACATAAGTAAACAAGTTTGCCTTAAGAAGGCTAGCAAAAACTGGGATACAGATCGAAAGAGGCGGATGCCTCCTGCCTGGGATCCTCCTAAACTACTCCTGGTCGTCGTCAGCGGCCTGCACGTAGTAGTAGGCACCTCCGGTGTAGTAGGAGTCATCGTCGACGGTGGCGTCTGGCTCCGGGCTCCAGCATCTGGTTGCGACAACCAGGTAGAAGGGAAAGGGGGAAAAGAGGGAGAAAAGCAACCGTGAGTACTCATCCAAAGTACTCGCAAGCAAGGAGCTACACTACATATGCATGGGTATATGTGTAAAGGGCCATATCGGTGGACTGAACTGCAGAATGCCAGAATAAGAGGGGGATAGCTAATCCTGTCGAAGACTACGCTTCTGGCACCTCCATCTTGCAGCATGTAGAAGAGAGTAGATGGTAAGTTCACCAAGTATCATCGCATAGCATAATCCTACCCGGCGATCCTCCCCTCGTCGCCCTGTGTGAGAGCGATCACCGGGTTATATCTGGCACTTGGAAGGGTGTGTTTTATTAAGTATCCGGTTCTAGTTGTCATAAGGTCAAGGTACAACTCCGGGTCGCCTGTTACCGTGGACACGGCTATTCGAATAGATCAACTTCCCTGCAGGGGTGCACCACATTACCCGACACGCTTGATCCCCTTTGGCCGGACACACTTTCCTGGGTCATGCGCAGCCTTGGAAGATCAACACGTCGCAGCCCTACCTAGGCACAATAGAGAGGTCAGCACGTTGGTCTAAATCCTATGGCGCAGGGGTCTGGGCCCATCGCCCATTGCACACCTGCATGTTGCGAGGGCGGCCGGAAGCAAAACTAGCCCCCTTAATACAAGCGCAGGCTTACGGTCCAATCCGGCACGCGCCGCTGAGTCGCTGACGTCACGAAGGCTTCGGCTGATACCACGACGCCGGTTGCCCATATCTTGTCCCACATGGCGGTTAGTGCGTATAAGGTCAACGACCCAACTCAGATCAAATACCAAGATCTCGTTAAGCGTGTTATTATGAAGTAACCGCGGACGCCGACCAGGGCCAGGCCCACCTCTCCCCTAGGTGGTCTCAACCTGCCCTGTCGCTCCGCCACAAAGTAACAGTCGGGGGCCGTCGGGAAAGTATGTCCTTTCAGGCCCCAATCCGTGAATCACTCGCGGGTACTCTACGAGCCGACCCGACTTTAGTCACCACATGTATCATGTATAAAGTATATAGTATATACCCGTGATCACCTCCCGAGTGATCACGGCCCGATAGTATAGCATAGCAGACGGACAAGAATGTAGGGCCACTGATGGAATACTAGCATCATATACTAAGCATTTAGGATTGCAGGTAAAGGTAACAACAATAGTAGCATGGACAGGCTATGCATCAGGATAGGATAAACGGAAAGCAGTAACATGCTACACTACTCTAATGCAAGCAGTAGAGATAAGAATAGGCGATATCTGGTGATCAAGGGGGGGGGGGCTTGCCTGGTTGCTATGGCAAGAAGGAAGGGTCGTCAACACCATAGTTGAACTGGGGGTCGCCGGCAGTCTCGAGGTCTACCTAAAAGAAGTAACGGAGGGGGAACACAATAAATAATAGAGCAATCAAAGCAACACAAAGAATAACATGGCAATACGCGGTGCTAGGTGTGCCCTAACGCGGTAGGAGGTGCTACCGGCGAAGGGGGGAAACGTCCGGGAAAGTATCCCCGGTGTTTCGCGTTTTCGGATAGATGAACCGGATGGGAAAAGTTGCATGTTCGCTATGCTAGGGATGTGTGGCGGACGAACGGGCTACGTATCCGGATTCGACTCGTCGTTCTGAGCAACTTTCATGTACAAAGTATTTTCAACCGAGTTACGGATTATTTTCTATGATTTTCCAAAGTTTTAATTCATTTTCTAGAATTACTGAAATTGTCTAAATCGAATTGAAGGCAGAATGTGCATTTGTTACGTAGTGTTACACTAGCCTATTTGTATGACAGTGGGACCCGAGGGGCTGGTCAACCATTTTACTTTGACTGGTCAAAAGGTGAGGTATGGCCCACATGTCATAGGCATCTAAATTAAATTAGTGTCTAGATTAGAATGGGGCCACATGTCATAGGCTATTAGGCTAATCTAGCACTAAACTGATACTAACTAAATAGCAGAATTAATTCTAGAACTAATCTAGCTAATTAAATTAGACCTAACTAGTCTGGGCCGGCCGCACACACACTCACACACACGTGCACTCACACAGCACACTACACGCAATGCTAGAGGTGAAATCTGTTATCTGTTAACAGAAGATAGCATTTTGTGATTTTCATAGGACTTAAAACCATGCATCAAATGAATTTGGTCCAGTGGTACAAAATGGAGTTTGTCAAATGTACTACCTTCACATGATAATTTTGCTCTTGCTAGTAGTTGTTTAGTCACTGTTTAGGGGCAGTCCAGGGGTTACTCAATGTAATATCGGTAAAGCTAGCTGCATCCACAGTAGTTAGCAGCAGCAATACAACAAAGCGGGTGGCTGGACAAGGGTGCGGGGCTGGCGTGGCGCAGGCTGTGAGCTATGAGCGGCGCGCGGCACAGGGCAGCGAGCGCGCGCAGAGGCGTGGACGGGCACGAGCCTGCACACGGGAGTAGCAGGAGAACTAGCAGCGGCCGGAGCCGGCCATGAGGTGGCTGGAGCTTGCGGGCGCGTTCGGGGAGCTCGGGTGAGCCGGCGGAGCGTGGCGGTGACCGGAGCTCGACTGAGCTCGGGGTCGTGGCTGTGGGACACAGCACAGGGGTTCGAGGACACGAACGGCATCGCCGCGAGGTCCTGAGCACGCCCACGTGCTTGGCCGGCCAGGAGGAGGCGACGACAGTGAGTGCAATGACGGCGACGAACTACGGTGGTGATAGTAGGAGACGGAGGGACGAGTTTAGGGGAGGGAGGAAATGTAGGGGCGCTCACATCGGTGACGGGGAGCCGCTCGTTGAAGCCGGAGGGGGTCGGGGCGGAGCTAATCGACGGGGAGGACGACGGCGGCCGAAGGCGAGGAAGTGGACGCGCGCGTCGTCGTGGTGACCTCCTGGCTCCGATCCAGCGGCTTAGTCAAAGCAGGGGAGCACCACAGAGCTTCTTGACGTGTTCCAAGGGCGCATGGTCGACGGGGAGCGCGGCGGGGAGGCAGCCCATGGCAACGGCGGCTGCGGGTCTGCGCTGTGGGGAGTAGAGGGGCGAGAAGAGGGGATGAGGAACGTGCTAGGGTTCCAGGGGGCTCGGGGGTGCTCTTAACTGCCGCGGGGAGGCGCTGGATGGCCAGCGTGTGGCCTCCCGCGGCCACGGACGACGCACGGCCGTCCAACGGGGCGCGTGAACAGGAGGTAGGAGATAAGGGGGTTAGTGGGCTGGATGTGTACTGTAGCAATGGGCTACAGTGCACAGTGCAGCTTTAGACTTTCTCCTAACTTTTTATTTTACTTTTTTTTCTTTCCTGCTTTCTTTTATTTCTTTAATGGTTATAGTTTTATAAAATACACTAACGGTTCCTAGATTAGTATTACTATATTTACTACTGCCACATTAATTTGGGTAACTATACAAAATAGTTTAACATTTTATAAATAATAAGAGGCATTCATTAAATTGGTTAAGCCGTTGTTTCATTCACATTTGAGTATTTAAACATCTTATAAAAGTGTGGTTTATCCTCCTAAATTACCTATGCATTATTTGGCACTACCCGAACATTTTATTTTTATTGTTTGAAAATTTCCTTGTTTTCCTTTAATTAAAATTTAAATTTGGATCGTTTTGAACTAACGCGAGATTAGCAACAGTAATCGAGGTGACGTGGCATCATTAGCTGAGGTTCATTGTAGCTTAAATATCCTTGCGTCACAATTCTCCTTCACTACAAGAAATCTCGTCGCGAGATTTTAAGAGGTGGAGTAAGGGGGAAAGACTAGGTTACGAAATTCTAACGGATCTTCTCGAACAGGTCGATCCATTACATAGACGTCTTCATTACTCTGTTTCCATCCATCATGATGAAGTCGGCATCCTTTCTTCGGGAACTCCATCGTACTTACGAAAGAATAAAGGGGGTATTCCGAGAGAACGGACCTCTGCAAGGTTGACTATCTGGTCGATAACATCGGGGAAGGTGGCGGAAATTAACTCTCGAATTGAAACTTAAGAAATTATCAAGAGCATAGTACGGAGGTATCATGGGAAGTTTCGAGCGGGCATGCAACCGTTCGATGACTGATACAGGGCGTGAAAGAGGTTCAAGCAACGGGGATAAGTATTGTGTCTGATACCAGAATTGGTGATCTCTCGGACGGTGGCTCGTGAATTACATGCGAGTCCACACGCGAGGAATAACTTTGGGAATAGGAGGTGTACAGGAGAGTCAGGTTTCGATCCTAGGGAACTGTGGGTTATGAGCCCACCATGTGGGTTAAAAGTAGGAAGGGCGGTGACGTCTTGCACGATCATGTAAGAAAGGTATATCAAAGGATAGCATGTCAGTTATGTTGGCAATAACGTTGGTACCAAGGGCGAGGGACGAAGAGAACCATTTTCCTGCTCGTTGAACGAGGCGGACCAATAAGGCAAAGTTCTCGTCCAGCGGTGGTTACCGGAATGTCATCAACAAAAGTAACATGGTCTTGCTGACAGGGTGGTTCAACGAGGTGTTTGCATAAGCAGAAGAATATTACTGCTTAGATCATATAGATCACAAGAAATGTTAAACAAAACAATGGAAAGGAAAATGTGATCATCAGATTAAACAGAACAACGGAAAGGAAAACACATTTCAGGGATATATCCTTCCCAAGGACAAGCAGAACATGATATCCATGACAGGATAGAAAGGAGAAAACCCTTTAGGTAAGGGGAGCAAAATTTCATGACATTACCCATGCAACGATGTTTGGATAATTGAGCAAGAAACATTTAGCATTGGGCTTCAAATGTTCTTGTTGAAAATCGGAGTACCACAGACATGCTTAGAGATAGCATTGGCATGGTCTTCAAGCAAAGATCAGACTTTGGATACACAATGGATCCATCAGGAACAACTTATAGAATAAGTCTTACAATTTCCTCATGGAAGAACGGATAGCCTTGCTAAAAAGGAAATTATAACAATAGGTCCTCCGGTCAGGTGTGCTAGGCATGACATCACCTTACTGAGTCATATAAAGACCAATGTTATAACTCTTGGAAATATGTTCCAACCATCTTATCTGACCGAGGTTCAGATCCGATTGGTGTCAGGATACCTCCGACCTAGGATGCCAGAGAATAAAAGGTACAACACAAATTGATGAGATGACAATGTAAGATTCTCGGGAAATGAACTATGGGAGCGAGTTCCAAAACAAAAGTTCATCATTAAACCAAGGAGAGGATGAGGAGGTGGCTGATGGACTCAGCGATAATTCATCAAGATTTCCAAAAAGATGGATTCGCACAATTAAGTGAACCAGGTGATAGCATTGGACACACCGAAGTATATAATGAGGTATGTTTGATGAGAACATCCACGATTAAATATTGAACGAAAATGCACCTGGAAATATGGACCAAGTAGGACGATCAAAGTTAGAATGGTGATTCGATAACAAAACTATCGGCCATTCACTTCGAAACAATAGGGTTGCTAGAGATATTAAATTATCACAACAGAGTTCACTCAACACGGGGGCCAAGAAAGAATGGTGATGGCGAGAAGAATCACTGCATCAAGAATTTTGAAGAGGTGGAGCAATCATTGCAACATTCTTGTCATAAAGGACAGTAATACTTCAAGGTAGAACATAATACAAACTGGATAGCAAGTTGCATCCATAACATGAACAAGTTTGTGATGAAAGGAAGGTAAAGATGTTGTCGATGGTAACTCAAATTACCAAGGGACGAGGATGGTACTTATCATCATGAATTTGATTGATATCCTAGGAGTCAAAATGTTGATGATGATCACGTCAAATTTTGTCGAGAGGCTCCACGAAGATGTAATAGATCGGTGATGACATCAAGTCAAAGGAATGATGAAGCGAAAGGTTAATGGAACCAAGGATACGACACAAACTCCAAACAAAGCTTGTTGTCCAAGCGAAATGATATGATGAGGAAGATCGACGTAAGCTTAGCATCATCGTCAAAAATTGTGTTCCGGGAAGAAGGACCATGTAGCACAGTTAAAATTTAGCACGATAATGATATAGCCAAACAGGCTAGGAATGGCGTGATCGGGTACAAACTCGTACTTAAAGAAGATTACCAAGAGTTGTTGAACCATAGTGCGGACTCGGTTCAGTTATCGGTGTCTTTGAGTGTTTAATAACTCAGAGCCCATGAAAAATTGTAATCAGTGAGAATGTAGTACTTGATGAAGAACTCATAAGAAATTATGTAGTTCCAAGATAATCTCGAGATACCAGGGGGGTAATACTTGACGACAGATCAAATAGAGGTTGGACTAGGGTATTGCTCTGCAGAAGACAAGTGCTTAAACTTGCACGAGAAATGGTATTTAAAGGAGAACATGGTCGGAACCACGATTGCAGAAGGCCAGATCCCAGATATAAGATGAACTTATACCAAGGGAATAATTAATTTAAGAGAAGCTTTAATGATAAGATCTACATCATGTCCATGGGCATGAACACAAAGTTCAAGGGTGACTCCCACTTCTTCAGTGCATAACCTTTCATTCACTGCTCTAGATAAAAATTATTTCAGCGTCAAAACCTACCTGGTGAATTACCAGAGGAGTATGACCCGTGAAAACTTTCGGATTCACAGAGATTAAGGAAGGCATAGGTTCAACCCATCGAGGCATCGTGGAAACATATACCACAAGCTTCGATAGTAATTTATCACTAGCTCGAAAGCAGAGCATGGTTGAGAAAGTAGAGGATACAATTTCACAAAGGCATTATGTATTCTAGGAAAGGCTCACAAGGTTATTGAATATGAAGGACGTTGTCAGATAAAATCCAACAAAGGATCTCGTGGTCCACAAAGGATCTGATGTGAGTATCGGCACACAACCAGAGGAAGAATCAATGCAAAGACATTGGACTATAGAAACAACCGACTAACTTAGAGCTCAATTGCAAAGGAATTATGATTTACAAAGCGAAGGATCAGAAGCAGACGCTCTGATCAAGGAAGGATAAGTTCAATAGACTTAGGGGCACAATCGACAACAATTTAATTGGAGAGAACCAGCTCATGTTTAAAATGACGTCTGAGCCGGAAGGATGAATCCTAGGATCTGATTGAGGATTTCTGGCACTCGCAACATATTGAATCAACGGACTCAAGATGATAGTGACAAGGGATGCCAATAAGATTACTAGACTTATGGGATTAACCATAATGCGAGCAAGCAAGAATTTCAAGAGCAATAGGCTGCTCACGATTTTCGGAAGATCGGGTACTATTTCAATGTATCTTGTGAACCATATGAACAACGGGGGAAGAACGGATACTCGGTAAGTGCGAGAAAATATCCGCAAGGGGTATTCATGAGGCAAGAACTGTAAAGCAGTAAGCTCAAAGGATTCTTGGAACAACGGAGAGCGGTTTGAGGCATCTTGTATTAACAAGAGCAACTGGGGACTAATGTAAGAATGGCAAGTGCATGTAGTTTTCTATAGGGGTTGACGGTGGAAGGGAATTGCAAACACAATGAGCACAAGTTCTCGGGATAACATCGGAGAGTATCTTCGGAATCCTTCGGCCTACCAAGCAATCATCTGGAGTGAGGGGTTCTCCAGGAGGAAGTAATTAGGAGAACCTAGAGTCAGAGTTAGTAAAATCAATTAACCCGAATAGAAGAGAGATCAGAGTCCCAGAGTATAGGTCGATGAATAAAAGATCCTAATACCACCCAATGGCGATGTGGGCCCATGGGCCGCACAGCCATGTTAGTAAAACAATTTTCATCGACTAGACTCAACTTCGGCCAAGGAGTGTGGAAGGGGGATTCCTACAGGCAGTCGGCTCTGAAACCAACTTGTGACGCCCCGATTCAATCGTACACTAATCATGCACGCAAACATGTACGATCAAGATCAGGGACTCACGGGAAGATATCACAACATAACTCTAAAAACATAAATAAGTCATAAAAGCATCATAATACAAACCAGGGGCCTCGAGGGCTCGAATACAAGTGCTCGATCATAGACGAGTTAGCGGAAGCAACAATATCTGAGTACAGACATAAGTAAACAAGTTTGCCTTAAGAAGTCTAGCACAAAATGGGATACAGATCGAAAGAGGCGCACGCCTCCTGCCTGGGATCCTCCTAAACTACTCCTGGTCGTCGTCAGCGGCCTGCACGTAGTAGTAGGCACCTCCGGTGTAGTAGGGGTCGTCGTCGACGGTGGCGTCTGGCTCCGGGGCTCCAACATCTGGTTGCGACAACCAGGTAAAAGGGAAAGGGGGAAAAGAGGGAGAAAAGCAACCGTGAGTACTCATCCAAAGTACTCGCAAGCAAGGATCTACACTACATATGCATGGGTATTTGTGTAAAGGGGCAATATCGGTGGACTGAACTACAGAATGCCAGAATAAGAGGGGGATAGCTAGTCCTGTCGAAGACTACGCTTCTGGCAGCCTCCATCTTGCAGCATGTAGAAGAGAGTAGATGGTAAGTTCACCAAGTATCATCGCATAGCATAATCCTACCCGGCGATCCTCCCCTCGTCGCCCTGTGTGAGAGCGATCACCGGATTATATCTGGCACTTGGAAGGGTGTGTTTTATTAAGTATCCGGTTCTAGTTATCATAAGGTCAAGGTACAACTCCGGGTCGCCTATTACCGTGGACACGACTATTCGAATAGATCAACTTCCCTGCAGGGGTGCACCACATTACCCGACACGCTCGATCCCTCTGGCCGGGCACACTTTCCTGGGGCATGTCCGTCCTCGGGAGATCAACACGTTGTAGCCCCACCTAGGCTCAACAGAGAGGTCAGCATGCCGGTCTAAATCCTATGCTCGCAGGGGTCAGGGCCCATCACCCATTGCACACCTGCACATTGTGTATGCGGCCAGTGAGCAGACCTAGCCTCCCTTATA
Organism: Triticum aestivum; assembly: GCF_018294505.1. Taxonomy (NCBI): domain Eukaryota; kingdom Viridiplantae; phylum Streptophyta; class Magnoliopsida; order Poales; family Poaceae; genus Triticum; species Triticum aestivum. The sequence continues at coordinate 328,348,769 of NC_057802.1, read as the reverse complement.
CAAGAGCAGGCATTCCAGTCCAACCCGGCACGCGCCGCTCAGTCGCTGACGTCAAAAAGAGCTTCGGTTGATACCACGACGCCGGTTGCCCATATCTTGTCCCACGTGGCGGTTAGTGCGTATAAGGTCAACGACGCAACTCAGTCAAATACTAAGATCTCGTTAAGCGTGTTATTATGAAGTAACCGCAGACGCCGACCAGGGCCAGGCCCACCTCTCTCCTAGGTAGTCTCAACCTGCCATGTCGCTCCGCCACAAAGATCCACACAGAGGGCCGTCGGGAAAGTATGTCCTTTCAGCCCCCAATCCGTGAATCACTCGCGGGTACTCTACGAGCCGACCCGACTTTAGTCACCACATGTATCATGTATAAAGTATATAGTATATACCCGTGATCACCTCCCGAGTGATCACGGCCCGATAGTATAGCATAGCAGACGGACAAGAATGTAGGGCCACTGATGGAATACTAGCATCCTATACTAAGCATTTAGGATTGCAGGTAAAGGTAACAACAGTAGTAGCAAGGACAGGCTATGCACCAGGATAGGATAAACGGAAAGCAGTAACATGCTACACTACTCTAATGCAAGCAGTAGAGAGAAGAATAGGCGATATCTGGTGATTAAGGGGCGTGCTTGCCTGCTTGCTATGGCAAGAAGGAAGGGTCGTCAACATCGTAGTCGAACTGGGGGTCGCCGGCAGTCTCGAGGTCGACCGGAAAGAAGTAACGGAGGGGGAACACAATAAATAATAGAGCAATCAAAGCAACACAAAGCATAACATGGCAATACGCGGTGCTAGGTGTGCCCTAACGCAGTATTAGGTGCTACTGGCGAAGGGGAAAACGTCCGGGAAAGTATCCCCGGTGTTTCGCGTTTTCGGATAGATGAACCGGAAGGAGAAAGTTGCGTGTTCTCTATGCTAGGGATGTGTGGCGGACGAACGGGCTACGTATCCGGATTTGACTCGTCGTTCTGAGCAACTTTCGTGTACAAAGTATTTTCATCCGAGTTACGGATTTTTTCTATGATTTTCCAAAGTTTTAATTCATTTTCTAGAATTACTGAAATTGTCTAAATCGAATTGAAGGCAGAATGTGCATTTGTTACGTAGTGTTACACTAGCCTATTTGTATGACAGTGGGACCCGAGGGGCTGGTCAACCATTTTACTTTGATTAGTCAAAAGGTGAGGTATGGCCCACATGCATAGGCATCTAAATTAAATTAGTGTCTAGATTAGAATGGGGCCACATGTCATAGGCTATTAGGCTAATCTAGCACTAAACTGATACTAACTAAATAGCGGAATTAATCCTAGGACTAATCTAGCTAATTAAATTAGACCTAACTAGTTTGGGCCGGCCGCACACACGTGCACTCACACAGCACACACACACACAATGCTAGAGGTTGAATCTGTTTTCTGTTAACAGAAGATAAAATTTTGGGATTTTCATAGGACTTAAACCATGCATCGAATGGATTTGGTCCAGTGGGATAAAATGGAGTTTGTCAAGTATACTACCTTCACATAATATTTTTGCTCCTGTTAGTAGTTGTTTAGTGGCTGTTTAGGGGCAGTCCAGGGGGTTACTCAATGTAATATTGGTAAAGCTAGTTGCATCTACAGTAGTTAGTAGCAGCAGCAGTACAGCAAGCGGGTGGCTGGACAAGGGTGCGGGGCTGCGCGGGAGCAACGGGCGGCGACCACATACGCGGGATGACGCGCGGAGGTGCAGCCAAGACGAGCTGCAGGCGGCAGCGCGGCAGTAGCAGGAGAACTAGCAGCGGCCGGAGCTGGCCATGAGGTGGCTGGAGCTTGCGGGCGTGCGCGGGGGAGCTCGGGTGAGCCGATGGAGCGTGGCGATGACCGGAGCTCGACCGAGCTCGGGGTCATGGCTGTGGGACACGGCACAGGGGTCGAGGACACGAACGGCATCGCCGCCAGGTCCTGAGCACGCCCACGTGCTTGGCCGGCCAGGAGGAGGTGACGACAGTGAGTGCAACGATGGCGACGAACTACGGTGGCGATAGTAGGAGACGGAGGGACGAGTTCAGGGGGGGGGGGAATGTAGCGGCGCTCACATCGGTGACGGGGAGCCGCTCGTTGAAGCCGGAGGGGGTCGGGGCGGAGCTAATCGACGGGGAGGACGACGGCGGCCGAAGGCGAGGAAGTGGACGCGCGCGTCATCGTGGTGACCTCCTGGCTCTGATCCAGCGGCTTAGTCAAAGCAGGGGAGCACCACAGAGCTTCTTGACGTGTTACAAGGGCGCAGGGTCGACGGGGAGCGTGGCGGGGAGGCAGCCCATGGCAACGGTGGCGGCGGGTCTGCGCTGTGGGGAGGAGAGGGGCGAGAGGAGGGGATGAGGAACGTGCTAGGGTTCCAGGGGGCTCGGGGGTGCTCTTAACTGCCGCGGGGAGGCGTTGGATGGCCGGCGTGTGGCCTCCCGCGGCCACGGACGACGCACGGCCGTCCAACGGGGCGCGTGAACAGGAGGTAGGAGATAAGGGGGTTAGTGGGCTGGATGTGTACTGTAGCAATGGGCTACAGTGCACAGTGCAGCTTTAGACTTTCTCCTTACTTTTTTTTTCTTTCCTGCTTTCTTTTATTTCTTTAATGGTTATAGTTTTATAAAATACACTAACGGTTCCTAGATTAGTATTACTACTACCGCCACATTAATTTGGGTAACTATACAAAATAGTTTAACATTTTATAAATAATAAGAGGCATTCATTAAATTGGTTAAGCCATTGTTTCATTCACATTTGAGTATTTAAACATCTTATAAAAGTGTGGTTTATCCTCCTAAATTACCTATGCATTATTTGGCACTACCCGAACATTTTATTTTTATTGTTTAAAAATTTTGTTGTTTGCCTTTAATTAAAATTTGAATTTGAATCATTTTGAACTAACGCGAGATTAGCAACAGTAATCGAGGTGACGTGGCATCATTAGTTGAGGTTCACTGTAGCTTAAATATCCAGGCGTCACAAGTGGTGGCGCCTCAGGTTGGGGGCTATAAGTTTACTAAGGTACTCATGGATGGAGGCAGCAGCATTAATATACTTTACTATGAAACCTTCCGTCGCATGGGACTGACCGACAAAAATCTTAAGCCGTCAAACACCGTTTTTCATGGGGTGGTGCTGGGTAAGTCGGCATATCCAGTGGGTAAGATATCTTTGGAGGTTGCCTTTGGAGATGAGCATGATTCTAGATCTGAGACTCTAACCTTCGAAGTGGTTAAGATCAAGAGCCCTTATCGTGCTCTGTTTGGGCGGCCGGCTTATGCTAAATTCATGGTGAGGCCTTGTTATGTTTACTTACAACTTAAGATGCCAGGTTACAAGGGCACCGTCACAGTGCATGGGAGTCGCAAGGTGGCCTTGGAGTGTGAAGAAGGCGATGCTGCTTATGCTGAATCAGTTTGTGCAACAGAGGAACTAAAATTTTACAAGGATAATGTTGACCCAGCAGACATGACGTCCTTGAAAAAGCCAACCACAGAGCATGATCCTTTGCTAAAGTTTAAGTCGGCAGACGACACTAAAGTGGTTGATTTTGTTCCTGGCGACTCATCTAAGCAGTTCAGCATCAGTGCTAATCTGGATCCGAAATAGGAAAGCGCGCTCATCGAGTTCATCCATGAGAACCGGGACATCTTTGCATGGAAGCCTTCAGACATGCCGGTGTACCGAGGGAACTCGCTGAGCACACTCCTAATGTTGACTTGAAGTTTAAGCCGGTCAAGCAATTCCTTCATCGTTTTAACAAGGAGAGGCGGAAGGCTATTGGTGAAGAAGTGGCCCGGCTCTTAGCGGCCGGGTTTATCGTTGAAGTTTTTCATCCTGAGTGGTTGGCTAACCCGGTGTTGGTGCTTAATAAGAACGACACTTGGCGAATGTGTGTGGACTACACGGACTTAAACAAGGCTTGTTCGGCTGATCCATTTGCTCTCCCTCGTATTGATCAAATCATTGATGCTACGACGGGTTGTGAGCGGTTGAATTTTTTGGATGCTTATTCTGGTTATCATCAGATCAAGATGGCGGTTAAGGACCAGGAGAAGACAACTTTCATTACTCCATTTGGAGCCTTCTGCTATGTGTCTATGCCTTTTGGGCTCAAGAGTGCTCAGGCGACTTACCAGCGGTGTGTGCAGAATTGCCTTCACAATCAGATCGGGCGTAATGTTCATGCTTATGTAGATGACATTGTGGTGAAATTCAGGATGAAGGAGACCCTGATTGATGATTTAAAGGAGACGTTTGGCAATCTTCGGGTTTATAAGATGATGCTTAACCTGGCTAAGTGTGTTTTGGTGTACCGGCGGGCAAGCTTTTGGGTTTTTTGGTTTCAAACCGAGGTATTGAATCTAACCCGGAAAAAATCAAGGCTATTGTGGTGGAAAGGAAAGAGGCAAGCAAGGAATATCCGGTTCAACGACTAGTTTACTACATCAGCGAGGTACTTATCGAGTCCAAACAGAGGTATCCGCATTGGCAGAAGCTTGTGTATGGGGTCTTCATGGCAAGTCGAAAGCTCAAGCAATATTTTCTGGGTCATCCCATTACGGTGGTTAGCTCAGCTCCTTTAGGGGACATCATCCAAAATAGAGAAGCCACATGCCGGGGTCACCAAGTGGGCCATTGAGCTTGGATCCCATGGTTTGAAGTATGTGCCTCGTACGACCATCAAGTCCCAAGCACTCATGGTTTTTATCAATGATTGGACAGAGTTGCAGACGCCTAAGGAAAAGCTGGATAACACGCATTGGACTATTCACTTTGATGGATCCAGGCAGTTGGAAGGCTCGGGGGCTAGAGTTGTCTTGACTTCCCCACGAGGTGATAAATTTTCTTATGTTCTCCGGTTAATGTTCCCCTATACTAACAATGCATCTGAGTATGAAGCCTTGCTCCACGGTCTTCGGATGGCTAAGGAGATGAACTTAAGCCGGGTGAGATGCTTTGGCGACTCAGATCTGGTAGCTCAGCAAGTTTCTGGCACTTGGGATTCTAAGGATCCACTCATGGTGGCTTATCGTCGAGAGGTTGATGCTATTGCGGGTCACTTCAAGGGTTACCAAGTTGAGCATATTGATCGTAGGAAGAATGAGGCGGCTGACACTTTAAGCCGGTTAGGGTCTCAGCGTAAGCCGGTGCCACCCAACACGTTCCTGGATGTTCTGCTTAACCCTTCTGTCAAATTACCTACAGAGGAGGATCTTGTTGTTCCTGACCCGGAAGTACAATTGGTGGCGGCTCTTCATGCTATTCCTGATTGGACAGTTCCATATTTGGCTTACATGACCCAGGGCGAATTACCTGAGGATGAGATTTTGGCCAGGCAGATAACCTGACGGTCTAAATCAATGACGATTGTTAATGGGGAGTTGCACCATCGCAGTGTCACAGGGGCGTTTCAACATTGCGTCTCTCCTGAAGAAGGCTGTGAGATTCCGCGAGAGATTCACGAAGGAGATTGTGGTCATCATGCCGGCTCTAAATCTCTCGTAGCCAAGGCTTTTCGTCATGGGTTTTATTGGTTGACGGCTCATGCTGATGCTGAGGATTTGGTCAGCAAATGTGACGGTTATCAGAAGTTCTCACGACGAGCTCATGTGCCAGCCCAAGAGTTGAGGATGATTCCAATTACTTGGCCTTTTGCGACCTAGGGCTTGATATGGTTGGGTGATACGTCTCCAACGTATCTATAATTTTTTATTGTTCCATGCTATATTATATTCTGTTTTGGATGTCTAATGGGCTTTATTATACACTTTTATATTATTTTTGGGACTAACCTATTAACCGGAGGCCCAGCCCAAATTGCTGTTTTTTTGCCTATTTCAGTGTTTCGCAGAAAAAGAATATCAAACGGAGTCCAAACGGAATGAAACCTTCGGGAACATGATTTTCGGAACAAACGTGATCCAGAGGACTTGGAGTCCACGTCAAGAAATCAACCAGGAGAGCACGAGGCAGGGGGCGCCTACCCCCTGGGTGCGCCCTCCACCCTCGTGGGGCCCATGTTGCTCCACCGACGTACTTCTTCCTCCTATATATACCTACGTACCCCCAAACCAACAGAGGCATCCACGAAAACCTAATTTCACCGCCGCAACCTTCTGTACCCGTGAGATCCCATCTTGGGGCCTTTTCCGGCGTCCTGCCGGAGGGGGATCACGGAGGGCTTCTACATCAACACCATAGCCTCTCCGATGATATGTGAGTAGTTTACCTCAGACCTTCGGGTCCATAGTTATTAGCTAGATGGCTTCTTCTCTCTCTTTGGATCTCAATACAAAGTTCTCCACAATTCTCATGGATATCTATTCGATGTAATCTTCTTTTGCGGTGTGTTTGTCGGGACCGATGAATTGTGGGTTTATGATCAAGTTTATCTATGAACAATATTTGAATCTTCTCTGAATTCTTTTATGTATGATTGGTTATCTTTGCAAGTCTCTTCAAATTATCAGTTTGGTTTGGCCTATTAGATTGATCTTTCTTGCAATGGGAGAAGTGCTTAGCTTTGGGTTCAATCTTGCGGTGCTCGATCCCAGTGACAGAAAGGGAAACAACGCGTATTGTATTGTTGCCATCGAGGATAACAAGATGGGGTTTATATCATATTGCATGAGTTTATCCCTCTACATCATGTCATCTTGCTTAAAGCGTTACTCCGTTCTTATGAACTTAATACTCTAGATGCATGCTGGATAGCGGTCGATGTGTGGAGTAATAGTAGTAGATGCAGGCACCAGTCGGTCTACTTGTCACGGACGTGATGCCTATATACATGATCATACCTAGATATTCTCATAACTATGCTCAATTATATCAATTGCTCGACAGTAATTTGTTCACCCACCGTAATACTTATGCTATCTTGAGAGAAGCCACTAGTGAAACCTATGGCCCCCGGGTCTATTTTCCATCATATTAATCTTATCATATCTATCAGATCTCACTCTCGTAAGTGACCGTGAAGGGATTCACAACCCCTTTATCGTGTTGGTTGCGAGGTTCTTATTTGTTTGTGTAGGTGCGAGGGACTTGAGCGTGGTCTCCTACTGGATTGATGCCTTGGTTCTCAAAAACTGAGGGAAATACTTATGCTACTTTACTGCATCACCCTTTCCTCTTCAAGGGAAAAACCAACGCAGTGCTCAAGAGGTAGCATTGGGCCTTTCAAGACGTCCAAGGATAAGAAGACCCACCTTTTGGTGGCAGTTGACAAGTTTACTAAGTGGGTTGAAGCAGAGCCGGTTAGCAAGTGTGATGCAACAACGGCGGTTCAGTTTATCAAGAAGGTGATCTTCCGTTTTGGCTTTCCCCACAGCATTATAACGGATAATGGCACTAATCTGTCTAAAGGTGCTATGAAAGAATTTTGTCAACGAGAGCATATTCGACTTGACGTTTCCTCCGTGGCTCACCCTCAGTCCAATGGTCAAGCGGAACGAGCTAATCAAGAGATTCTGCGAGGCATCAAGCCCCGGCTTATGGTTCCTTTGCAAAGAACGCCGGGTTGTTGGGTGGAGGAGTTACCTTCAGTGTTATGGAGTATCAATACAACCCCCAACAGGTCTACGGGTTACACACCTTTCTTCATGGTTTATGGAGCAGAGGCGGTTCTCCCTAGTGACATCCGTCACGATTCACCCCGTGTGGCGGCTTATGTTGAAGCTGATAATGAAAGAGCACGTCAAGATGCACTTGACCTGTTGGATGAGGAGCGTGATCTCACGGCGGCACGTCCAGCAATTTACCAGCAAGATCTACGTTGTTACCACAACCGCCGGGTCAAAACCAGAACCTTTCAAGAAGGCGACTTAGTGCTCCCGCTCATCCAGGATCAAACGGATATGCATAAATTATCACCGCCTTGGGAAGGATCTTTTGTGGTCAGCAAGAATCTGAATAATGGGTCATACTATCTTATCGACATTCGAGACCACAAGGACTCACGCAAATCGAAGGAGGAGACCCATCGGCCGTGTAATATTGCTCATCTTTGGCCCTACTACACTTGAGCCACCGGCTCTCGTGATGTACATAGTTTGATGATGTATATATTATAAACAGTATAATAAAGCCGACATCCCTGATAATTCAGGGCCTCTGTCGTTTCACTTCTTCGAAGCTGAGTCTTTATCATCATCTTACATGTTCACTTAAGAGGCTTGACGCCCAAATCACAGGGACCAAAGAGAGTTGGATGCGCAGCACATCTCAAACATAGGTCCCCGACGAGCACAACTCATAAGTATGTCACTTGGGGGCTTCCTGTTCAAACATAGGTGTATTCACCAAAGAGAACATAGAGTTACTACCCACTTGACCAGGTTATCTTGTTCAAACATAGGTGTATTCACCAAAGAGGACATAACCTTTACGGGTCATCCTACCTGTATACCAGCTGCTTCTTCATCAGGTAATCCTGATTGACCCGCCGAACTCTTAACAATCAATCTTTTATGGTGTATTCACCAAAGATCCTGAGCTTGTTAAGGTTAAAATGCCGGTTTGTCAAGTGAGAGCACGACTTACAAATAGTCAGGATAGATCCAGGCTCATACGCCGCCTTCCTTGAAACTTGGATAAATCGGCGTCTGGTGCACGATGCTACTATGACCCCGCGTACTCCTGATAAGTCTATCTTTAAATAAGACCTGAACTTATCTGGGTTCAAATGTCGATTGGGTAATGTGAGTGTCGGCTCACGGAAAGCGCGTACCTTCCAGTGGCCATCAGGCTAGTTTCATTGAAGAAGAAACTTTGGCTTGGCGGCCTGCAAAAGCCTCGAATTTTTTGATTTCTTATTTTTTTTATTTATATGTAATCTCTTTTTCTTGCCATATGGTTTTTACAAATCGGGCCAAGCTGCCCTATTTATGTCTCATATTTGAAGCATCTTTGGGTCTCTGCAACCCGCCAGGATGGCAGACTCTAAGTCACCAGAGAATAATAATCTTATGTTTAGAGTTATAGCTCTAAAAATTCTAACTGCATGGAGCTGATAGGCCGACAGTCTCAGCACACACCACAGGTACGATTTTTATTTAACAATTGTGTCAGCATTGTGGTTAGACCGGCCTTGGTTATGGACTATCCGTCCCTAGTGGCTTCAATTGGGTATCATGACCCGCCCGACGGTAAACCGCCAGGGCACTTGTGATCTGTTTGTGTGCAGGGTAATGATCAATCTGATCTGCATAAATTAACGTTGTCATAAGCATAAAGTGATGGTTTCTTAAACTGGCGGATCAGCAGTATTGCGCAAAACGGAAACGTGCACGATGGCACAGCAGACTAAAGTTTCACTAGCCTATTACATGGCTCCATGAGCCAAATAAGATCAAGTGTTTTCAAAAAAGATCAAATATAAACCGCCTGGCGGTTCACTCTTCTTAGCCTTGCTGACTTGAGGCCTCTGGGTCATCCTTTTCTGGATCTTCGTCCTCTTCCGCCATCTGGAGATTTGGTGATGACCAATCGATGCCACATAAAGCTTGAAATTCAGCCTCATCATCTATAAGTTCAGATAGGTCAACTTCAGGGGCGAAAGTATGCTTACGGATTGGAGGGATTAGACCCATCACTTTATAAGCCGGCGTGGGCATCTTCTAATTCTCCATGCTGCAAGCCGGGTGATATTTTGACAGATCCGTTTCATTTGCAATCAGACTGGCCAGAGGGCGTATTTCTTTCACACAGGCAGCAAAGTCCTTTTGATCAAATGAAGTGCCGTCTTCTTTTAAGCTTGGATATCCAGTGGCTACCTCAGACGGGTCTAGCTCTGGTAACCATGCCTTGGCCCAACTCAAAGCCGTCACAGCCGCGCCTCTTGCAGACGACCGCTTCATTTCATCCATCCTAGCAGGCAGCACAAAAAGTTTTTTCAAGACATCTATCAAAATAGTAGGTGCTTGATTAGTCGGAGAAATTGTGGCCAATGCACGCTGAGCTCCAGTGTATAGCTGTTCAACCAGTGTGTAAATAGCCTTGAGCTTCACAAGCATATCTTGGTTAAGATTCCTGCTCCTGGGACCTAAGGAAGTTATAGATTGGTTAGACACGGTTTATACTATCAAGGAAAATATTCATTTTTGATGATTAGCAAGGTGACTCACCAAAGATAGCAGAAACCATCTGGGTTACACGGTGTTTTAAACCAGTCAGCTCAGTGGTCACCTCCTGAAGAGCCGCCTCTGCTTTTTCAGCTCGCTGTGTCAAAGCCGTTTTCTCTTCAGTCCAGGCATTTCTTTCAGCCTCAAAATCGGTCTTCAGCTTCTCCTTTTCAGCCACGCTAAATTGGAATTTTGAATCGGCTTTCCGGGTCTCAGATTCTTGATTCTTCAGCCGGGTCTTGGTATCATCCAGTTGAGATTGAAGTTGAGCAGTGGCGTTCTGTACAAGCACAGATTTGCAATCACATTCATATCCGGGTATAGGAATATAAGTCCCAAGCCTTTTGCAAGCAATAACACTTGGCACTTGGGGGCTAATGTGTACCAAAAAATTCTTCATACAACGAGTTATCTGGCTAAGTCCCAAGCACTTTGTAAGCAAGAGTACTTAGCACTTGGGGGCTAATGCATATTTGCTCGTGTTTCATTACTACTTTATAATGACCCAGTTGTGCCACAGACAACCACAGCCGGCTCATGGGGGCTACACAAGTAAGTTTTGATCTTTTAACAATGATAAGTACCGGTTCATTCATGCTGATTAAAGCGGACCTTGGGGGCTACGGATGCAATGTTGATCATTCAACTCCAGTTTAACGCTGAAAGTGAAAGACGGCTTGTTGGAAGGATTTTTTTTATTACAAATGCTTTATACTCATCGCTATTCTATGTCTACAGCCTATTCTATTCTATTATACACAGTAGACTTGGGGGCTGACAGGATATGCATAACTTATTTAAGCCAGAATTCATACCTCATATTTCTGGTGCATCTGTTTCACCATATCAATCTCAAGATCGTGGCTGGTATGAACTTGGTTAAGATAACTAGAGAATACTTCACTGACGCTCACTTGAGAGTAATCGGCAATGTCAAATCTCACTTTCCGCCTTTCAACGAACTCGTCTTTGGCGGAGTGCTTGGCCAGGACGGTAGGTCGCCCTGGTTCTCTGAAGCTGGTGCCAGTAATCATAACATCTTCACCATGCTCTTCTGACAGCTTAAGTGAGCTCGAGGATTCGGTGTTCAAAGGATTGATATCTATATGATCATGGGAGAGATCTGGAATTTCTGGAGGGGCTTCATGAGCAGTTTCTTCCGGTTGTTTTTCAGAAGCGTCTGATGCTGGGACTTGCTGCTCCGACTCACAGACTTTAGGATCTTTAGCCGGCTTGGTCACCCTTTCCTTTTTACTAGGCTTTGCTTGACCACTGCACGGTTTATGACAAGTCAGTATAAGTATAAGAGTATAGGAAGTTGAAAATACAAAGTAATTGCTGTTACCCAGGGGCAGTTTTGAAAGCCGGCAGCTGGGTTTGTGATGAGTCGCTAGAAGAAGAGCGGGAAGACTCCTGATAGTTTGAGTCGGAAGAGTTAAGTGGTTGGCGAATAAGACCCGCTAGTGGGTAAAAAGAGTTTAAATTTGGAAGGACCTCGTTTCGACGCTTCCGCGGAGCTGGAGTGTTTGGTAAGCCGGAGGATAATTCTTTACCTCCGCTGGTCCGAGTCTGTCGCCGTTGTTCGTGCTGCTGTTGCTTCAAAAGAAAGTGAGGATCCAAATGATCTAAGGGGTGTGAAAAGCTTACTTTCCGGGTTACCCGTCGAAATTTCTGTCTTGGGAAAGGCTCTGAGTCGAAGGAAATAATCATTACCGTCTTCAACTGCTTGGCTGGCCCCTGTGTCATCCTAACAATAATCAGTGTCAATAAGATAATTGAAAAAGGAGCCAAGGGAGTCAAGGGCTACCTCTGACTCAGAATTGCCATTCAGTTCAAACATATCAGAAGCGCTTGATTTCTTCTTAGTTTTCTTGACGGTTTTCTTGGCGGCTTTCTTGGCAGCTTCATGGTCATATTCTTTCTTCCAAAAATCAGAGTCAGCCTATGGAAGTTATCAAAGTTGAGTTAATCAAAATATATGAATGATGAGGTAAAAGTAAATAATTTGGAGACTCACATCCGGTGGCGGGTTAAGTTTACAGAAAGGGTTCAAACCCACTTTACCGCAGTCTTCCGCATCTTCATTCAGAAGGGTCTTGGTCATTTCAGTAATTGTCTCGTCAGTCAAACGCAAGGAGCTGTGGCGTAATGGATCCTTTGTACCGCCCGTGTAAGTACACATCAGGCCGGGTCGGCGGCTCAAGGGTATGATTCACCACGAAACCCAGCACCGAACCAAATCAATGCCAGCTAACCCGTTTCCCAGCAGAGCCTTGACCTTCGCAATAGTGGGGGCAAGCTTTTTACGTTCAGCAGCGGTAAGCTTCTCAGGAAGATGATGCTTCGGGTCAAGACGCTGGACACAATAACCCGGCAGCGGATTCTCATCAGCCGGAGAGGTGTCTTTGCAATAAAACCATGTCTGGTTCCAATCTTTTGGGTGACTCGGCAAGTAAGCATAGGGGAAGATGGCATCTCTTCTTCGTTGAATTGAGATTCCGCCAAGTTCCAAGCTCGGTCGATTGGTAAACTCGTTTTGGCGGTTTAAATAAAAATACTCCCTAAAGAGTTCAACACTGGGCTCCTCTTGAAGGTATACTTCGCAGAAGACTTAAAAGTTGCAGATGTTTGACATGGAATTGGGTCCGATGTCTTGAGGATGGAGTTGAAACAAGTGCAGAATGTCTCAGAAAAATTTAGAACTGGGCGGTGAGAAGCCCCGATTCATGTGATCAGTAAAAGCAATGACTCCGTCATCCTTGGGCTGAGGTCTCTCTTCGCTTGGATCAGGGGCGCGATAATGCATGACATTCTTTGCTAGCAAGTACCTGATTTTGACAAAATCTTTGAGTGTGTTCTCTGTAACAATAGAGGGAACCCAGTTACATGAAGTAACTGTCTTTGGTGGCATTGTGAAGAGAGAAGCCTAAAGGAAAGAAAAATTTTGCCGGTTCAAATTGATTCATTAAGCCAGAAATAAAAAGCTGCAGTATATATTCAGAATGGCGGCTTAAATGGGGCCTAATGATATATGGGTAATTCTAAACCGGTGATGTAAGCCGCCATGACGAGCACCGGTATTCAATATCTGACAATAGCAAATTTTACTAAGTGTTGGGACAAACATGTTTCACAGATTGAAGCTATAAGATTGGATCTGCAGCTGTTCAGAAAAATGAAATAAAATCTATACCTAAGGTGGCGGCAGTAGAAAAGTGGGGATGCCAAGATGAGATCTGTTGCAATGATGATATATTCTGATATTAAAAACCAAGTGCTAAAACTGCTACCGCACAAGATTGGTGTCGTTTTTTCAGATCAAAACTATGCAATCTAAGAAAGAGAAGGAGGAACGGTGATGAACATCGACGAACAGGGAAACCCTAAGGCATATCTGTTAAGAGGAAAAGTGAAGGCTTACCGACGCTGATGAACAGCGGAAGAGCGCCGTGAAGTTCTGGTTCGTTCAGGGTGATGTAGCGGCCGGAGTCGAAGCAGTGGACGAAGGTCGACGGCGGCGGAGCTCACGCTGGAGCATTGCGAGGAGGAAGAGGAAGGCGAGAATGCAAAAGCGAGAGAGTGAAAAGAGGACCCATGGCCCTATTTATAAGGCTGGAAGGATAAGTGGCATGTGTGGGAATCGAGGAGACAAGAAAATGGATATGTGACGACGCGAGCGCCTTGATTTTCCGAGGTTCATTAAAAGGAAAAGATTTATTAAGATTTGGGCCGTATGTAATATTAATAACAGGTGACGTCATGACGGGTTGCCGCAATCTCAGGAGATGACGTCATGGCGGGTTACTATATAACACAGGAAGATGAAGAAGGATTTTTTCTAAGTATTGAAGATTGACATGAACAAGTTCAAATCAACCTGGGGCCAAATGTTGGGGATATGACTATTGGATATGACCCGCCCAGGAGGGGCCAGGTTATCCCAATGGCGGTTTATCTAAACAAAGCCCATGAGTATGTTGAAGATGGCGGTTCATGAAGTAGGCTTGTTAAATGGCCCAAACCCGAAGGCGGCTTAAGGCCCGTAAGTGTAAACCGCCATGTATATGTAACTTGTATTGTAAGGCATGTAAGATAAGTCACCGGGCCTGACACGTTTGTATGAGTCGGCCGGGACTCTGTAAGCCACGGGGCATCAACCCATGTATATATGGGGACGACCCGGCAGCGGCTTAGGGCAAGAAACAACAAGTCGAAGGCCAGACCAAGCGTATTCGCTCCCTGGTAATCGAAACCCTAGCAATACCACCTCAAACTGGATTAGGCTTTTACCTTCACCGCAAGGGGCCAAACCAGTATAACTCCTCATGTCCTTTGTCCCGTTTTAACCCCTTTAAGCTAACCTCGTCGCAATGGCTCCACAACTAAGTCCTTCTACTAGGACATCTGCCGTGACAATTCCATGACATCTTGGGTGGAGTCTTTGGAGCTGGAGCAGAAGCTTTGGGAGCTGTCTTGGGCTTAGAAGGGGCAGCCCCAGACTTGATGGCATCTCCCATCAGCTTTTGAGACTTTGATGCTGGTGCAACATCTTCTTCTTCTTCTTCATCATCAGATGAGTGCTTCTCAAATTCTACCATGGGATCCACTTTCTTGCACCATCTTCCTCTCTTCCTTTCCTTCTTCTTCTTGGCCTCACCAGCAGCCTCTCCTCCAGTTGATTTGGAAGTTTCAAGAGTGGAGGCTCTGGCCTTAGACATTGGAACTCTCTTGGAAGGTGCCTTCTTGTGCAGTCTGGCTTTGTTGCAGCAGCATCAGCATATTCCTTTTTCAGCACCTTCTTCTTGGAGCTGACCTCTTCCTCAGCAGCAACATAATCCTCATCTTCCGAGTTAGAGTTTCTCTTCCTCCTTGTCCTTGTAGCTGCTTTGGGCAGGTTGCTTGGGGTGCTCCTGCTACCCTCATCATAGCTGCTAGAGGGACTAGTGCCCTCACTCATGTTCACCTGCTCTTCTGACTTGTTCTGGCTATCACTCTGATCAGATATTCTGGCAAAGCAAACTGACAGCAGACCCCGTGAATAGTTATGGATGAGATAGAGTGGATGAGCATTTCGGAGCATGTAGAGGGACTAGTGCCCTCACTCATGTTCACAAAGTGCAGAGTTTTTGCAAAACAAATGAGTCAAAAACTTAGTTTTAGTTTTCCACAGAAAGCATTTCGGAGCTACCGATTTGTTAAACTCGGTGACACCAAAGCAACTTTTGGAGTCTAAACTAGTGAAATCGGTCAGACCGAGACACAGTTCGGTGACTCCGAGATTGCTAGGGTTTCACTGAGAGTTGAACTCGGTTACACCGATTCGCAAGTTTCGTTCAGACAGAAAACTACAAGTGCAATGGCCTAAGCCAAATCGGCGAGACCGATTTCCACAACTCGGTCGGTCCGAGATGAGTTTTGCGTAAACCTAACCCTAAATTTTCAAATCGAATCTAATCTAAAGGATGTTTTTGTTGGACAGGATGATCTCATACGTGGTAAAGAACATGTCATTTGCTTTGTGCTAAGAATCGGAGTAAAGGAACAACACAAAGATTCGAACTCATACCCTAGTTTGGTGATGAGCTCGCTACGGCGGCAACGGCGGGGTTGAATTCCGTTAACGGCGACGGAGACCAGCAACGGGAGGTCGCTGGCGACGAGAGGACGATCCGGAGACCCGAGGCGGCAGAGCAGGACACGCGCGGGCTGAGAGGTTTTGGAGAAATTTCCAAAATTTGACCCGTCGGTATATATATCCTGACCCTGTCGGTGTGACCGAGTGGAACAACTCGGTGGCACCGAGATGCAGAATTGCAAGCGGTTACTGCAACTCGGTGTGACCGAAAAGTTCTAATCGGTTGCACCGAGATTGAAAACCTAGATCAACACAGTGAACTCGGTCAGACCGAAAAGGATGAATCGATCAGACCGAAATGCACAGAGAGGTTTTGGAAGTTTAAGTCTATGACGAATTGGGGACTCCGAGTGCTCCTCACACAGAGTGTTTGAATCTGACTTGATCAAACTTTGTGATGTAGCATGAATAGAGTTTGAGACGAGAAAAGCATAGATAGCTAGAGGAAGTTCTTAGGCATTCTTGTCCATCCATTTGGCAAAAGGAAAAAAAAGCCAAACAATCAAAGCAACAAATGGATCTCCTCGAATGAGTAAAATATGCAACCAACATGCTCACACAATAAAATGGCAAATGAAATATGTGAGAAAGCATGCACAAACACTCTAGCATCTATCATGCAATTGGCGATGACTAGGTCATCTATATATGAGTATATTGACTTAGGAGTCAAATGAGAACATTTGATCATAGGTCATACTCATCGTTTAAGCACAAGTGGGGTTACCAGTTTTACATAAAGCATTGTTGTGTTCACACCATTAGAGTTGCTTTAGCTCAATATTTTGAGTAAAGCTCCCCCTAGATGTGATATCTCCCCTAAGAGGGATGAACTAACCTTGGGTTTTGTCGATGATGACTTCATGTAGATGTTGAAGATGTGGATGCTCAATGTTGATGTAGATCATTCGGAGCAATCCATTGAAGTGAGTTGCACTTTCAACTACATGGGTTAGGCCCACAAGGAACAAACAAGGATATCCATATACATAGAGTGAAGTTCACACAAGATGATGTCCATGAAAGCATTGGGTTACCTTGTCCCTTGTCTTACCAACAAGAGGGTTTGTGACTCCTTGAACTAGTGCAAGATGTGGAAGTTGTTTGCACTTGTCCTTGCCAAGATGATATGAGTGAAGTATGTTGGCGGAGTCACCCTCAAGAACTCTCTAGTTCTTCTTCTTTGGGATCCACATCAACTTGATGGGAATCCTTGGAGTTGTAGTCGTACTTGATGGAGTAGAACTTGATGTAGTCTTGGGAACCCACTTGACCAAGGCCTTGGGAGCTTCTTCAACTGCATCAATCTCTTCTTGAAGCTTGTCCTTGCCTTTTTGCTTGTGGTCTTGTGGTGGAAGATCATCTTGAGCTTGTGTCCCCTTGAAAGAAGTAGGATCATACTTCTCTTGTTGAGGAACAAACTTCGTCTTGGGGTATTGATCTTCTTCCCACTCAACTCCATTGGCATTGAACTTTCATTCAAAACCAACACCATGATTCTTCCGGTGCCTTCCTTGCTTGCGTACAATTTCCTCAAATTGCTTACTTCCGGCGAGGCTCTTGTAAACACCTTTCTCTATAACCCCCTTCGATAAGCTATTTTCTTGCTCAAGTGTAACTTGGCTAAGAGACTTGTTAGTGAAATCAAGAGAACTACTAGAAGCAACAATATTGGATTTAACATTATTGTTACTACTAGAAGAAGAATCTTTCTTACTCTTGTTGCTAGATTTTACTTGTGGCATGTAAGTAGACAAGAGTAAACGCTTGGCAATGTAAGAAGAACTTTTCGTGCGAAGATCATCATTGATTGCCTTTAATGAAAAAGTCTTAAGCTTGAGCCAATGTGTGTCCTTAGCATTTTGAGGGGTCCATATTCCTAGTCCATGCCATGCCAATCATTAAACTTTCTGAAATGATTATCTTGAAGGAGCATTAGTTCAATGAGCTATATGTTGTTAGGAATTACCAAAACCACCCAGGGATAGTTGCACTTTCAGCTTCCCAGACATGAAAAGTGACCCTCATAAGGGGCACCCGTTAACTAGTTGCTCCCTCCACTCCACTCAATGTCGTGCGCGCGGAATGGGAGCGCTCTTGTGAAATCACTAATTAATACGTACCCCTTGCAAAGGTTACCCTCAGTTCCTCTGATGATGACAAGTGACGCATATATGTCCATCACTTGTTGCAATTTGAGAGTCCTAGTCCACAGAGGGAAGGATGGATGAGTTTGTTTGTGCTTTTTTACTCCACTTTTTATAAACAAAGTATCTCTTGAATCATGATCTAAATTATGAAACATTTCGTTCCTTGTGTTGAGATCTTCAAAATTTGTTATCATAATGATAGGTTTGGACCACTACTAACATGTGCTTCCAACATAAACTCGTGCTCCAATCTAGTAATAACTTGTGCTCCCAACTAGTACCAATATGCATACTTTCAGCTACATGAATTTGTGCTCCCAACTAGTACCAATATGCATACTTTCAGCTACATGAATTTGTGCTCCCAACTAGTACCAACATGCATACTTCCAGCTACATGAATTTGTGCTCCTAAGAGCATCTACAACCAGACCGCTCAAACCCGTCTCAAACGCCCGGGCAGGCCACCCGGTCACTGCCGGGTCACGACTTTTTGACCCAGACAGGCCTCTCAAACGACCCTCAAACGCCCGTACTGACCGGCACCCCCATATCCCGCCCAAATATGGGGCGGATATGGGGGCGCCCAGGCACGCCCGCCACATCGGCCTGACGAAGGGGCCGCACACGGAAACGCCCGGAAACCCGGCGGTTCGACGAACGCCGCATCCGTCGCCGCGTGGCGCAGCTCCGGCAAGCCACGTAGTGCCTTGCCCGGCTATCTTATCTGGCCGGCGCCCCCAGCCTTAGCACATCTGCCTCTTCCCTCCCTCCTCCATCACTCGAGCCCGTTAGTCATGCCCCCATGCCACCGCTACTACACGATCCAGCACCGTTTCTTCCTCCTTGAGCAGCTCTGGATCCGTAGGGAAGCGGGGCTACCTCTGGAACCAAAGGAGGAGGAAGAGGAGGCGGAGGAGGAGGCGCCGGCGGAGGAGGAAGAGAAGGAGGAGCAGGAGCCGGCGGAGGAGGAGCAGGAGCCGGCGGAGGAGGCGCCGAAGCTGGATGTGGGGGAGGAGGAGGTGCCAACGATGGAGGAGGACGTGGGCGTGTGGCCGGAGCAGCACGTCATCCTGAGCTCCATCCGCTCGGAGTCGGCTGCGGAGGCAAGGCGTCGCCGCCGACAACAGATGGAGGCGGCCCAGGCAGCCCCGGCTTCGGCGCTGGCAACACAGTTGGTGCAGCACACGAGTGCTCTCGAACCAAGGAAGAATACCCAGAATAAAAAAAAGGAGGGCTCACGCGTGGAGCCCTCTCAAGCCGCCACACGGCGCACTCCCACACCCACTTGAGCGCGTGCGCTGTGCATCCGCAGGGGGTCTCTAGATGCATGTCATGACTGACACGAAAAATGCGACTGATTGCCTCAAAGTAATATTCTTTTATCAATCCATTAGTGGCCGTGAAACATGTCTTCTCTTAATTAAAAGATGATGTCTCATCAACTGTATGTCCTACTATGTATTTTATATCTAGTTAAATCTATATCTATATCTATACCTACTAATAAAATAAGGTGTCAATTTTTTCAGCCATTCACCGCCGAAAAGATTTTTTTTCTATCCAAGGTGGTACTAAATTCTTATGCTTTTGTCTGCTAGAGAAAAAAGCTTTTTCAGAATTTAGTACGTGGGCCGCGTGCTGTGACCCAGCGAAGCCAGCCCATTTATTTTTCTACCCACGCAGCTGGGGGAATTTATTTTTTCTCTCAAAAAAAGCTGGGAGAATTCTATCTTCCGCACAGGACGACAAATAGACGGAGCTTCACACAGGGCAACCAATAATGGATGGCCTATTTTTATTTCTTTCGATGTTTTACTTCTATTTTCATTCTCCTTCCTCTACCTCTTTTTTCCCTTGCAAGTTTAATTTCTTATAAAATTTATTTCTAAAATTCAAAATTCAGAAAAAAGCTCAGAACTAAAAACAAATCAAATTTTGTAAAATGTTCGGAATTCCAGAATTTTGTTGCTATTTTGAAGAATATTCGGGTCTTGAAAAAACTTTCCCATTTTTTACAATTTTTTTTATATTTCTGAAAAGAAAATGGCATTTTGAAAAATGCTCGAAATTTGGTTTAGTAAAATTTTCACAATTCAAAATAATGTTTGCGTATAAAAGATAAATATTTTTGAAAAATGTTATGAATTTTCAACACATGTTCCTGTTTCATAAAAATGTTCACAAAATCATATAATGTCCATGTTTTTATTAAAAAGATTGGTGCTTCCAAAAAATGTTTGTGAATTTTAAAATATGTTCCTATTTAAAATTTTCTTCGTGATTTTCTCAAAGCGTACATAATTTTCAAAAACATGTTCAGGATTTGAAAAAGGTTCATGTTTCCTACAATATTCAGATACTTCATAGCTTTAAATCTCCTCGGATGAAAGAAAATGTACATAATTTTTTTCTCCCGTTGCAACACACGGGCGTATGTGCTAGTAAGACTAAAAAAATAACCTTACAACATGTTTTGTTGTCTACACGACGTGCTTATGGTAACACTATATTATCAACCACTGACATGCCCTAAGAAGCGACGTCGAAGCAAGCTCTACCGGCGTGCTGTCGCAGCATTTTTTGTTGGAAACTGTGCCGATCGACATCTTGCAGAAGGAAATCCTCGTCCCGGCCAGCGCAAACACAATGAGAAGTAGAATCCACCAAACCCGTTTATAAGCACGGTTGAAAGTACAACGCGGACACCGACACACTTGTAACGATACGATAGTACAAGGCTTGATCGTAGCCTTGAGAACAACAAACTCGCGAAATTAAACGAATGCAGCCGCTTCAGTAGCCGGTACCCCGGCGCCAGGTAGTAGTACTAGTCTTCAACGAAGCCAAAGCCGCGGTATAAATACGGAAATGCTGCGGCCCGGGCGCGCCTACTGGCCGGCGGCGAAGGCCTCGACGGGGAAGGTCTTGGTGACGCCGGCGAGGCTCCTGAAGACGATCTTGCCGGTGGGCGGGTCGTCGACGGTGATCTCGTTGACGGGCGGCCACAGCATGAGCTCCTTGGCCTTGACGCCCTTGAGCTTCTTGATGCACTTGGTCTTGACGTAGCCGGTGATCTCCACGTCGTAGCTCACCTGCTTGCTCACCATCTTGAAGCGGTGCTCCACCTTCTTCTGCTGCGCGATCCACATGTAGCCGGTGGCCCGCACGAAGCCGACCTCGATCACGTCCGCGAGCGGCAGCAGGCCCAGGGGCAGCCCGAACTCCTCCAGCAGCGACGCCGCCAGCTTCAGGCCCTCCTCGTGCCCCTTCTTCACCACCGCTCCCTCCCTCTCGGCCATGGCTAGCTGCTAGCAAGCTTCGTTAATTAGGTGCTCGTGTCGTGTGTGCTTGTGTCTGAGGTTGCATTGCATCCGGCCGTGGGGGGTTTATAAGGCGTGGAGAAGAAGCAGGAGGCATGACCAAACGAGTCATGTCACGGACGGTGTGTCCTCGAATTCATCGTTGGGCTTTAGGAGTTTAGCTTCGGCGCGGGGAGGTTCGGCGTGACGATCATGGCGAAGGGAGGGATCGCGTTGTCTACTTCTGTGTGTTGCGACTTGAAACGTTTGCTTTGTGGAGTCCGGAGAGCCGGCAACGCGCGGGTGTGGTATTGCTGCTCCATTGGTCAGTTTTGCACCGTGAGAATCGAGTCGCTGTCAGCATTTTGCGGGAATTTGGAAAGTGCGACTGAGAATTCTGCGTTTGCTGGTGACGTCAAATCCCTTCCTTCATCTTTGTATGGGATCCGAGCTCTCCGTAACAATCCATGCTTTCAGAATGAGGCGCCACGTAGGATTCCCGTACTCGTCGGTTTCACTGAAGACTGACAGCATCTTCGAGACCAACAAGACAAAAGAGAACGGAAATCATCTTGTCAAACAGTGTTATAACTCGAAAATTACCGCGGAAATATTTGTCAAAACAGAAATACGTTCTGCCTGGACAGACAGGATTCGGAAGCAAATCAACACCAACATGGTCAACTCTGACCACAGAAATAACATGCTCAGAGCGATCTTCAGAAGCCGAGTGAGCCTTTACTTATCATCATCAGGCAAAGGAAGCAAATAACCAGTACGAAAGGTCAGCAGCCTCACAGGGTATAATAAAATGACAAAACATATACTACATACATTCAAACTAAACTCCCAGTTTTATTCTTGCGAACTAGTTGTCCGACAACAAAACCGCGGCAGTCCTTCATTCAACTTGTTGCTCCTTCAGGTTCTGAGATAGCAAGTGCATTATAGTTCGAACGCATACACTGATATAGCAGTTTAAAAAATACACCCACCGAAAGATCCTGCAGAACAGACTTTAGAAAGACTGCCGGAGTTCTGGTCGCACAAAATCAGCATCCGCAGTCACGGAGATGTCCACAGTGGGCCTCAGCTGAGCACAAAGTTCAATAGCGCCATGGATAGGGTCGGACATAAAATTGCTGATGCGTCTTGGTTTATTGATGCATTCTTGTCGACAGTCACAAAAAGCTTGTTGGGTCGAGACGTAGCAGTTATCAAGGGTCAACCATGACGGGCACTCGACGGGGAGCTCCTAACAGAGCATGGTTAATAGTACAGCCAACAATCGGCGGCTATATGAAGTTGCCACATCATTTATAGCCAACCTAATAGCCAACATGTATAGCGGCAATTTACAAAGTACTACTACTTCATTACTACATGGCCCACCTTACAATCTCACATTGTTTCTTGGAGCACGTGCTGCAGCCGGCTCTTAATCTGTAGCCAACTTCCCTTCTCTTTCCTCTTCTCTCTCATCCAACTCAGTAAACATACAATATTTTAATCCTTACAGCCTGCTGACTGTATCTTATTATACTTGCTCTAAGTGGCGCCCGCCGGTTTCAAAATCAAGACCTCTCGAGTCAGAGCGTACGGCTGTAACCACTAGGCCACCTCCGATCTAATGTGTCAACATACTTCCTTTTCTCCTTTTATTCTCTTTAGTTCACGAAACTTCTTTTTTTTTTCTTGTTCTTTTCTTAAATGCATGATTTTTAAAATCGATGAACGTTTTTTCCAATTTCGATTTTTTTTCTAATTTGAAGAGATCGATGAACTTTTTTTCAAATTCGCTGAACTTTTTTCAAATTTAAAGAGATCGATGAACTTTTTTTTTCTAAATTTGATGAACTTTTTTCAAATTCGATGAAGTTTTTCCAAAAAAGTTCATCGATTTAAAAATAAGTTCATTGATTTTCACAGAATTTGGAAAAAAATTCATCAATTTTTTAAAGCATCATCAAATTTTGGAAATAGTTCTTCAATTTGAAAAAGTTCACGACTACAAAAAGATTCACAAAAAAAGTTTACAAAAAACAAAAAAAATCATGAACTCGAGGAAAGTGCACAAAAAAGGACAAAAGAAAAAAAATGTTCTGAATAAAAAAGGAGAATGAAAAATATAATAGACAATAGAAAAAGGAGAAAAGACACAAGAAGGAAAAGAATGAAGAAATGTAACTAAGCACATAAGGTGAAGGTGGTTTGATGGTTAGTGCGGCGTGCCCTCAACGAGTAGGTCGCTGGTTTGAATCCTTGCGGTGCGCCACTTTTAGTTCTTACAATACACCCACCAAAAGATCGTACCAAACAGACTTTAGGAAGACCATCGGAGTTCTGGTCAGACAAAATCAACATCGGCAGTCACAGAGATGTCCACAATGGGCCTCAACTGAGCACAAACGTCAATAGCGCCATGATAGGGCCGGACATAAAATTGCTGATGAGTCTTGGTTTATTGATGCACTCTTGTCGACGGTCACAAAAGCTTGTTGGGTCAAGACGTAGTCGAAGCATGGAGCCCACTTCCTTGAGCACAAGCGAGCGGTCGTGGAGCAGTTATCAACCATGAAGGCTACTCCACGAGCGTGCATGAATGGGTTTAGGGAGTCCACAAACTCGATCACACTCTAATTGACGATCTCCTGACCCTTCTTTCCATGGACCTCATCTACATTGATGCAGAATAAAAAAAATTGAGTGCATGTTTCTCTACCAATGCATAGTCAGTGAGTCAAATACTCCTTTGAAATAAAGGAATCCAACCTGAGCCATCACAATGTATCTCCCTTTGATCACTCTAGAGCAACATCTGTATCTCCCTTTGAAATAAAGGAATCCAACCTGAGCCATCACAATGTATCTCCCTTTAACCACCCTAGAGCAACATCTGTAGCCCTTCCAATAACATCATAGATAAAATCAACAACGTGGAGTAACAGTTATCAACAAGCATACTTGAAGAAAAGAAACAATAATAAATATTGGATGATATGAAATTAATAAGTTCAATAGTAAAATGTGAAGACAATTCACACTTATGATACTTGGGGAACAACAAAGGCTATAGTGGATACCGGCACCATTGACCTCTTTACATTGAACATAAAGCCTTCTAATTGATGGGACCATTTCCTTGGGGCATACAGTGTACATACCAATGTTTTTAGAGCTCGCTTCGGTACCCCCTCCCACTAAAGTTATAAAGCGCAATACTGACCTTTGACAAATCTTATCCACTATTGTATGTACGGTGCGTCGCCCGCAGGATGTATATGCCTGTTATTGGGCCTGGCCCATTTATATATTTTTTCTTTCTTTCAAAATTCTTTTAAAATTCAAAAAAGACAACCTGATTGCTGGGATTCGAACCCGACACTCCACCTTTAGACCTGCAGAGTGATAACCAAAGGGACAACCTACCCGTTGTGTTAATTTACTTCTTCCTCGTTCTTATTAGAAACATAGCGTTTTTTTGCGAATTAGAAACATAACGTTAATAAGAAAAACATGTGTTCCGATCTGCCTTTTGTGTTTGTCCATTTTTCTTCAGGATTTTTTCATTTTCATTTTGGCTTTTTTTCCTTGTTTCTTTCAAAAAAATATTTTCTTAATTCGCAAGCTTTTAAAAAGTTTGTTAAATATTTTATGAACATCATTTAAAATTTCATGAACTTATTTAAAAAAATATAATTCCAATTTTCCTTGGAAATGCGAACATTTTTTATAACTTCAATCCGAAATTTGAAACAAAAAATTGGCGACCAAATTTTGAACCTGGAACATAAGATGAACATTTTTTGAAAATTTTCTGAACAATTTCTGGAAACAAAACATTTTTTAAATTGCCAAACAGAATTTCAAGACATAACATTTTTGACTACCGCACATTTTTCTAATAGTTGTGAAAAATTGAACAAAGACAATTTTTTTAAAGCATGAACATTTTCTGAACTTCCCAAACAATTTTGAAAATATGAATATCGGTTTGAAAAAGTTCATTGATTTGAAAAGAAGTTCATGAAGTTGACAATAAAGGTCACGAAACTGACAAAAGTTTATCGATTTGAATAAAAGTTCATGATTTGACAGTAAAGTTCAAGAAACTGAAAAAAATTAACCGTTGAAAAAGTTTACAAATTTGACAAAAAAATCACTAATTAAATGTTTTATTCATGGGACCGACTGGGCCGGTCCATTGTCGAGTGCAGAAACATGGAAAATTAAAATAACAATTTTAAGTGCCTGTTTAAATTATGATTTGGAATACTTTCTCATTCAAACCTCGCATGGATGCCTACATGGGCATGTCCACCCGCCTGGAGAAGTTGAGGTCATTCCATGAATGTCCAAAAAAACGCCATGTTCAATTCAGGTACGCCAGAAGGCTCTGTCTAATAGCGTGTTGTTTTCCTGACATTCTTGAAATGTCCCTAATTTTTTTCATGGCCTTCTATGACCAATTATAGGCACCATGCCAAGTTGTATGAGTTTTTGATAATTCTTGCATTTTCTCGATGAAAAATGGCCGATAAATAGCTGGACGTGACGCAACTTGCATCCGGTGCCGGAATTCGTTCGAACCTGACATGAATGCCTACAATTGGCATGCCCACCTACTACAAAATTTGGGGTCATTTGATGCATGTCCAAAAAAAACCATGTTCAATGAAGGGTATTCGAGTAGGCCAGAAGGCTCCGTTTGGGAACACGTTTTTTTGCCATCCATGAAATGACCCAATTTTTTCCAGTAGCTTCCAATTAAAGGCACCATGCCAAGTTGTTTTTACTATTGACATTTTCTGCATTTTCTGAATTTTTCCCGGTCAACAAAGATCAATAGATGGCCGCACATGTCGCAACTAGTATACAATGTTAGAATTAGTTCAAACCTGACATGGATGCCTTGTTGGGAAACGTAGCATGCAATTTCAAAAACATTCCTACGCTCACGCAAGATCTATGTAGGAGATGCATAGCAACGAGTGGGGGAGAGTGTGTCCACGTACCCTCGTAGACCGAAAGCGGAAGCGTTTGACAACGTGGTCGATGTAGTCGAACTTCTTCTTTTTCCGACCGATCAAGCACCGAACGTACGTCACCTCCGAGTTCTGCACACGTTCAGCTCGATGACGTCCCTCGAACTCTTGATCCAGCAAAGTGTCAAGGAAGATTTTCGTCAGCACGACGGCGTGGTGACGGTGATGGTGAAGTGATCCATGCAGGGCTTCGCCTAAGCACAACAAGAATATGACCGGACGCGTAAACTGTGGAGGGGGGCGCCGCACACGGCTAACAATTGTTGGTGTGTGTTCTAGGCGCCCCCTCCCCAAGTATATATAGGTGGGAGGGGGAGGGGACAGCCTTGGGGCGCCCCAAGTAGGAGGAACCCTACTTGGGGCCCTAGTCCAATTCGCCCCCCTTGGCACGTTTTCCGGAGGGGAAAGGAAGGAGGAGGGAGGAGGGAAGGAAGGGGGAGGCCAAACCCCTCCCCTTCCTTCTCTCTTCCCTTCTTTCCTTACCCTCAGGTGCGGCCCATACGGGGGGCGCAGGAGCCCCTGCTAGCTGCTGTGTTTCCCCTCTTGGCCCATTAGGCCCATATCTTTGCCGGGGGTGCCCGGAACCCCTTCTCGTGACCCGATATGTACCCGGTACTCTCCAGAACACTTCTGGTGTCCGAATACTATCGTCCTATATATCAATCTTTACCTCTCGACCATTTCGAGACTCCTCGTCATGTCCGTGATCTCATCCGGAACTCTGAACAACATTCGGTCACCAAATCACATAACTCATATAATACAAAATCGTCATTGAACGTTAAGCGTACGGACCCTACGGGTTCGAGAACTATGTAGACATGACCGAGGCACCTCTCCGTTCAATATCCAATAGCGGAACCTGGATGCTCATATTTATTCCTACATAGTCTACGAAGATCTTTATCGGTCGAACCGTAATGACAACATACGTTATTCCCTTTGTCATCGGTATGTTACTTGCACGAGATTCGATCGTCGGTATCTTCATACCTAGTTCAATCTCGTTACCGGCAAGTCTCTTTAGTCGTTTCGTAATACATCAGCCCGCAACTAACTCATTAGTTAGATTGCTTGCAAGGCTTCTTATGATGTGCATTACCGAGAGGCCCCAGAGATACCTCTCCGATACTCGGAGTGACAAATCCTAATCTCGATCTATGCCAACCCAACAAATACCTTCGGAGATACCTATAGAGCATCTTGATAATCATCCAGTTACGTTGTGACGTTTGATAGCACACAAGGTATTCCTCCGGGATCCGGGAGTTGCATGATCTCATAGTCAAAGGAATATGTATATGACATGAAGAAAGCAATAGCAATAAAACTGAACGATCAATATGCTAAGCTAACAGATGGGTCTTGTCCATCACATCATTCTCCTACTGATGTGATCCCCTTCATCAAATGACAACACATGTCTATGGTTAGAAAACTTAACCATCTTTGATTAATGAGCTAGTCTAGTAGAGCCTTACTAGGGACACGGTGTTTTGTCTATGTATCCACACATGTATCAAGATTCCGGTTAATACAATTCTAGCATGAATAATAAACATTTATCATGATATAAGGAAATATAAAATAACAACTTTATTATTGCCTCTAGGGCATATTTCCTTCAGTCTCCCACTTGCACTAGTGTAGCGATCCGACCTCAAACGGTCAGACAGTACTTGCAGGATTTATAACAGAGTGCAATCACACACTTATTACATCGAATGTCTCAAGAGAGAACTTATTACAAAAATATGGCTTAAGGCCATCTAAATAAGATAACCGCGGAAGCATCGAAGGTAAATGAGCCCATCAACTCCAACAGCATAGCTGAGTGCACGGCAATGACCTAGCACACCTTACTCTTCGTTTGAAAAGTCTGCGACATAATACGTTGCAGCCCGAAACGGGTCAGCACATGGAATATGCTGGAAAAATAACACTGTAGAGCAATGAGCAAAATAAATGCTAACACTACATGCATATATGGCTGGTGGAGGCTTTATGGTTAACATGTTTTTGCGAAAAGCCAATTTTTCCCTACTGCAAAGGAATATATTTTATTTAACCACAAAGTTGGTTGAAAACATTGAGAATGGAAACCCCATCTCAATCCCAATTAAATAGTAATTAACAACCCAACAAAATTAATTTAGAGTGTTGAGATCACATCAATGCTTCAAGAACCAGATACTGAAGATGTCCATAACCGGGGACACGGCTAACCATGATTAGTTTGTACACTCCGCAGAGGTTTTCACGCTTTTCCCTACAAGACTCGATCTCCTCCGTTGGATTTCTTGCACTACGTGGTGTTTGAGAAACGGATGATCGAGACACAGTCTTCCAGAAGCATTAACTCTTTCGACGGGTAAACGTACCACCTACATCCCCTACATCTGCTAGTTTACCACTGAAAGAGGTCACACAACATACTCAACTATGCCAGAGCCCATAATGGCTTGTGGCTGCACACAGAAGTTTCTAGCATGAAATATCTTATGATCCGTTTGAGCCTGGGTGGCAATCCATAGGATGATCACACGGATTCCCAGGGATCTCCTTGGACAACACTGAATTCCCCAGGTGCCCACAAACAATCCACCCAGATGTGTGTTAAAGTAGCCACCTTAAATAAACCCTTAGTTCATAATAATCTCACATCTATCATGAATCACTCAAGCAAAGCACGTCTATGAGCATAGCGTAACAGTATAAGCATAACGTAGAAGTAACTCCAGGGTTTGAAATAAAGGGCAATAGATTCTACCTCATTATCTACTTCCCAATACCCACATGTTATCAATCCTACTCATGCAATGTTTGAGGTTTGAAACTAATTCATAAAAACTAGGTAATAAAGGGGTATGATCAAAGTGTTACTTGCCTTGCTGATGGTCTGCAAACCCTAGAGACTCGTAGTAGCACGCTTCGCACTCCGGAAATTCTATCGCAAACAAACAATATCATACATAAGCACTCAAGCATAGATGCAAGGGTAAAACTCAGATGAGAAAGTCCAAACTAAAAGTTCAACTGAAGAGCTTCGATTTGCAAAAAGAATCAATCGAATCGGAGCTACGAAACTCAAACTACGATCAAAAGAAGTTCGAATTCAAATATGCTTGAAACCAAATTTTAATTTGTCAAAACCATTTTCAAGTTGGTTAACTGGAAAGAGGGGTTCGAGACGAAGATTTTTGGCGTTGGTTTCACTGGATTTGGACAAACGGTTGAAAAGTTGTGAGGGTTTGAAGATCAGGGGCAAATCTGTGATAAAAATAATCGTGGATAGGTCCCTGGCCGAAAATAGAATAAAAAGAAAAGACTAACGAACGAACGTTCATTATCAGAGATAAATGAACGAACGCGTTCGCGAACAGAGGCGTTCGGGTGAACGTTCGCTACATAGATTCGATCGAAGAAAACCGCGAAAACCCTAACCCTAAAAAAACCGATCTAGATCTACCGATTCACGGGCGGCGGCTCTGGCGGGGCTGTGGCGGGGCGGGGCGGCATCGGCGGGGTGGGGCGACGGCGCGGCGGTGGCGGCGGCTGCGGCTGCTACTGCTGTTGTGGAGGCGGCGGCGGCGGTGGTGAGGAGAGAGGGGCCGGGGGGTCCGGCTTTCAAAGCCTCGGGGGGGGGGGGGGGGGGGCGACGACTTGGGCAAGGGGCGGTGGCGAGAGGAGTCCGAGCCGGACTCCTGTTGGAGTCCGCCGGCGGCACGGCGGCGCGACGCGGGGAGGCGGTGGCGCGAGCGGGCCGGCGTGCTCGGCTGGGGCTTTGGCCCAGTCGGGCGGGAACTTAAAAAAAAATCCGCCGAAACACAAAAATCCTAATAAAATATAAATAAAATTCTAAAAATGCCAAAAACAATTTTCGCCGTCTAAATAAAATATTAAGAACAAGGTGAACATTTTTCTAGCCTAAAAATGCAATTTTGAAAAAAATGCATATTTTTCTAATTCAAATAAAATAGCAATAGAATACCAAATAAAATATTTATTTGATTTTAATGTTTTTCCTCCAATATTCCCCTCTTATTTTGGAGAAGTCATTTTGTCTCCACTCATTTATTTTAATATCGGAAATATTTTGGAGAGAAAAATTATTAAAATCAAAATGATCCTCTTTTCAAATTTGAGAAAAATTCGAATATGAAAATAAATGAAATCCCCAACTCTCTCCGTGGTCCTTGAGTTGAATAGGATTTCTAGGATCACAAACAAAATGCAAATAAAATATTATATGCATATGATGACCTATGTATAACATCCAAATTGAAAATTGGGATGTTAAAAACCTACCCCCCTTAAGATGAATCTCGCCCTCGAGATTCGGGTTGGCTAGAAAATAGGTGTGGGTGGTCTTTCCGCAGGTCTTCCTCTCGTTCCCATGTGGCATCATCCTCAGTATGGTGGCTCCACTGAACTTTGCAAAACTTGATAACCTTGCTGCGCGTAACTCGGCTGGCAAACCCGAGAATCTTGACGGGTTTCTCCTCGTAGGTCAGATCACTATCCAACTGAATTGCTTCCAGGGGCGCTGTATCTCTCAGAGGAAAATTTGGCCATCTCAGCATGGCACTTCTTCAACTGGGAAACGTGAAACACATCATGAACTCCTGACAATCCTTCGGGTAACTCCAGCTTGTAGGCCACTTCTCCCATACGTTCCAGAACTCGGTATGGTCCTACAAATCTCGGGGCTAGCTTTCCCTTAACTCCAAATCGTTTAACTCCTCGCAGAGGTGACACACGAAGATATGCTCAGTCTCCGATTTCATAGACTACCTCCTTGCGTTTTGTATCGGCCTAACTCTTCTGCCTGGACTGAGCTACCTTTAGTCTGTCACGAATCAACTTAACCTTATCTTCAAATTCTTTGATCAATTATGGTCCAAACAACTGGCGGTCTCCAACTTCATCCCACATTAATGGCGTCCTGCACCTTCTTCCATACAAAGCTTCGAAAGGTGACATCTTCAAACTAGCTTGATAACTGTTGTTGTATGAGAACTCCGCGTAAGGCAGATTATCATCCCAACTAGATCCATAATCTAGCGCATAGGCTCTCAACATGTCTTCCAGAATCTGATTGACCCTCTCGGTCTGTCCATCGGTCTGCGGATGAAAGGCTGTATTAAACTCTAGCCTGGTACCCAAAGTCTGGTGTAGTTGATTCCAAACTTCGAGGTAAACTGTGTTCCTCTATCTGATACGATGGTCCTCGGAACTCCATGCAGACATACGATCCTGGTCATATATATCTTGGCCAACTTCGCGCTTGTATACGTGGTTTTCACTGGAATAAAGTAGGCCACTTTGGACAAGCGATCGACTACTACCCAGATAGAATCATATCCTGATCGGGTCTTGGGTAATCCGATGATGAAATCCATGCCAAGCTTGGCCCACTTCCATTCGGGTATCGGCATAGGCTGCAGTAATCCTGCTGGCTTCTGATGTTCTGCCTTCACTCTCTGACATACATCACACACGGCTACATACTCGGCAATATCCTTCTTCATACCAGTCCACCAGAAACCTCCTTCGAATCCAAATACATCTTGGTGTTTCTGGGGTGTATCGAGTATGGCGAGTCATGAGCTTCCTGAAGTATTAACTTCCTGATCTCTGCATTATTGGGTACATAAACACGGTCCTCAAACCATAAAGTTTCGTGCTCATCCTCACGAAAACCTTTGGCTTTTCCTTTGCTCATATTCTCCTTTATCTCAGCAATCTCCTTATCATCCTTCTGAGCTCCTCGAATCTTTCCCAATAATGTAGACTAAACTTCCATTGCTGCAACAAAACCTCTTGGAACTATCTCCAAACGAAGTTCCTTGATATCCTCAACTAACTCCTGCGGTAATCCTCCGCTTACGAGGGTATTGACATAACTCTTCCGGCTCAAAGCGTCTGCTACAACATTGGTCTTTCCTGGATGGTAGTGCAACTTCATATCATAATCCTTTATAAGCTCCAACCATCTCCTTTGCCTGAGATTCAGCTCCTTCTGAGTAAAAATGTACTTCAAACTCTTATGATCCGTGTACACATCACAGCGGTTTCCAATAACAAAATGTCTCCAGGTCTTGAGCGCATGTACTACGGCTGCTAACTCCAAATCATGTGTGGCATAATTCAACTCATGCGGTCGAAGCTGGCGTGAGGCATATGAAACAACTCTTTCGTCCTGCATAAGTACACCTCCAAGTCCTAAGAGAGAAGCGTCGCAATACACTTTGAAATCCTTGCGTATATCCGGAAGAATCAGCACTGGGGCTGTAACCAAACGTTTTTTCAACTCCTGAAAACTAGCCTCACACTCTTCGGTCCACTTGAACTTTGTGTCCTTCTTTAACAACTCCGTCATGGGCTTCACAATCTTGGAAAAATTCTCAATAAATCTCCGATAATATCCCGCGAGTCCAAGAAAACTGCGGATCTCTCCTACTGAGGTAGGTGACAACCAATCAGTGACAGACTGAACCTTGGTAGGGTCTACTGCTATACCCTCTCCTAACATAACATGCCCAAGAAATCCAACTTCCTTCAACCAAAACTCACATTTGCTGAACTTTGCATATAGCTGATGTTCTCTAAGCTTCTCGAGAACTAAACGCAGATGCTCCTTGTGCTCCTCTTCATTCTTCGAGTATACCAAAATATCATCAATGAACACCATGACAAACTTCTCCAAAAACTCCATGAACACCTTATTCATCATACTCATGAAATAGGCAGGGGCATTAGTCAATCCAAAAGACATAACCATGTACTCATATAGCCTGTACCTTGTGGTAAAAGTTGTCTTAGGTATATCCTGTTCTCGGATCTTCAGCTGGTGGTATCCTGATCGCAGATCGATCTTGGAAAATACTTTAGCTCCTTGCAGCTGGTCAAACAAATCGTTGATTATCGGTAGTGGGTACTTATTCTTGATCGTCACTTCATTCAATGCACGATAATCAACAACCGTTCTCAAAGATCCACCCTTCTTCTCAACCAAGAGCACTGGGGATCCCCACAGTGACAAACTTCGTCGAATGTAACCGTTCTCCAATAACTCCTTAATCTGCTTCTTAATTTCCTCCAGATCATTTGAGGGCATCCGGTATGGTCTCTTTGATATCGGTCTGGTGCCTGGCAACAGATCTATCAAGAACTCAATGTCTCGATCCGGCGGCATGCCTGGTAGTTCCTCTGGAAATACATCCGGGTAATCCTTCACTACAAGCACTTCCTCCTGAACAACTCCTGAGAGGGAATTCACTTGGGTCCTCCTCGGCGCATGCCTGGACACATACTTAATCCTTTTCCCTCAGGGGTGGTGAGAAGAATTGACTTAATAGCACAATCAATGTTTCCTCCATACTTCTACAGCCAATCCATGCCTAGTATTATGTCCAATCCTTGTGACTCCAAAATTATTAGGTCTGAGGGGAAAACATGGCTACCAATGGTTAAGGGTAACCGATCACACCATCGGCTGGCCATATACTCTCCTCCTGGCGAGCTTATTAACATGGGTGACCTAAGGGCTAAGGTGGTTAACTTAAACTTGTCCACAAATCCCCATGATATGTATGAATGCGATGCACCGGTATCAAAAATAACAAGAGCGGTAAATGACTTAACCAAAAACTTACCAATCACTGCATCAGGCTGATCTTAAACCTCCTCCACGTTGATGTGGTTCACCTGACCTCTGGTGAAGGCATTGGGCTTCTTCCCAGAGTTTCCATTGCCATTTCCATTCTTCAACTCAGGACAATCGTTGGCGTAGTGCCCAGTCTTCCCGCACTTGTAACAGGTGACATGACTCAGATCCTTCTTAGTGGGTGTTGCTGGGTTGGAACGGTTCCGGTTGCTGCTTGCTCCATTCCCATTTCCATTCTTGGGGCCACTGTGATTATGCGAACTTCCTCCATTGTGGGTGTGGCCTCCATGGTTATGGGTATATCCTCCCGAGTTCGGGGTAAAACGAGGCTTCTGCGATGCTCCAGAATTATACTTCCCTTGTCCATATTTCCTTTTGCGGCTCTCTATCTGCTACTACTTCCCTTCAATCATAAGAGCCCTGTCTACCAACTCTTGGTAGTTAGCAAATGTTGCCACCATCAACTGCATACTCAGCTCATCATTCAGTCCTTCCATAAACTTCTCCTGCTTCGCGGCATCTGTGGCCACATCATCCGGGGCATAGCATGCTAACTTACTAAACTCATCCACGTACTGCCCCACAGTATGGTTTCCTTGGCGTAAGTTGCGAAAATCACTCTTCTTCATGCTCATAGCTCCAGTTGAGAGATGGGCTGTGCGGAACACTTGCTGAAACTGATCCCAAGTAACATTGGCTATGGGGAACGTGGTTGTGTAATTCTACCACCATGAGGCTACGAGTCCATCCAGTTGGTGTGCGGCAAAGTGCACCTTCTCAACATCTGTGCAACCTGCGGTGGTCAACTCCCTTCCAATCCTGCGTACCCAATCATCTGCAACTATAGGCTCGGTGCTACTGGAAAACACCGGCGGATTCAACCTCAGAAAACGGGCTAAGTTGTCAACTGGAGGTGGTGGCGGTGGGTTGGTGTTGTTGTTGTTGCCTTGATTCTGAACTAGTAGCTGCATCAAGGCATTCTGCTGTTGGATCAACTGAGTGAGCTCCGGTGGGAAGACAAATCCGGTGTCACGTCTCGGAGGCATCTGATGGGTTTAGAGGGAAGAGATTTAGAATAGAATGAGGTCTAAAGGGAATGCACTACCCATATGCACATGAAACAAACACAATTATATCACATCACTCAATTCAAACAAGGGCATACAAACGATCTAACTACCATTACAAAATACTCGGACTACTACTATATACATGGGGGAATACTACCGATAATATGGTGGTCAACTAGAAATTTTGATCGGTGGAAGACTCGATGATATCTGCTCCAGCTTCGTCTTCGTAATCATCATCACTACTGTCGGGGTCGGAGTCGGTGTCGTCGATGATGGTGTAGTCCTCGGGATGGTCGTCATCTCCTCCTGGCGCGGGGTCTCCCATGAATACTCCTAGCTTCTTCGTCAGGTCTTCATTCTTCTTTAGTAGTACTGCGATTTCCTCCTCATATCCATTGCGTGTAGACTTGAGTTCCTCTTCAAGCTCCATGTTCCTAGTCATCACCTTCTTCAGATCTATCATGCTTGCGCACATCTGGTTCTCCTGGCGGCGAATGTGCTGGTTTAACTCCTGGATGAAGGTTGCAATGGACCTGTCCCTCCTGGTGCTGATCATCTCCCATTGCTCATCTCGGTGCCCACATATCTGGTAGATGGTGTCCTTAAGATCCTTGTGATAAACTTCACCGATGCGTCCCATGGCGATGTGGGCTGCCATGCTCTTTCCTAGACTCCAGGTTGGTGCATCAAAGGAAAACTCTATGGGTTCAGTAACTGGCGCGAATGTCCTTCCTGGAACTTGAACTCGAATCATCCAATGCTCCTCTTCTGGTAAAGTGGCGGTGTAGGTCCCGGTGAAGCTTGGTATTCCGATGTTCAAGTACCTAGTGACTTCGTTCAAGTGTCGTCCAAAAGGTGTGTCTTCATCCGGTTGAGCAAACTTGTTCATTGGGTCCGCCATCTATAGAGTGAAAAATGGAGAGGAGTCAGAAATGAGTAGAGAAGAGTGACATATGGCTTATCTTAGGGGTCGCATCCTACAGTCAGCGTGTGTTCTGATACCATCTTGTAGCGATCCGACCTCAAACGGTCAAATCTCTGTGCATAAGTGTCATCCCTGGATCGGTAATGCTGACACACACAATACTTGAAGGATTTATAACATAGTGCAATCACACACTTATTACATCGAATGTCTCATGAGAGAACTTATTACAAAAATATGGCTTAAGGCCATCTAAATAAGATAACTGCGGAAGCATCGAAGGTAAATGAGTCCATCAACTCCAACGGCATAGCTGAGTGCACGACAACGACGTAGCGCACCTTACTCTTCGTCTGAAAAGTCTGCGACATAATACGTTACAGCCCGAAACGGGTCAGCACATGGAATATGCTGGCAAAATAACACTGTAGAGCAATGAGCAAAATAAATGCTAACACTTCATGCATATATGGCTGGTGGAGGCTTTATGGTTAACATGTTTTTGCGAAAAGCCAATTTTTCCCTACTGCAAAGGAATATATTTTATTTAACTACAAAGTTGGTTGAAAACATTAAGAATGGAAACCCCATCTCAATCCCAATTAAATAGTAATTAACAACCCAACAAAATTAATTAGAGTGTTGAGATCACATCAATCCTTCAAGAACCAGATACTCAAGATGTCCATAACTGGGGACACGGCTAACCATGATTAGTTTGTACACTCTGCAGAGGTTTGCGCGCTTTTCCCCACAAGACTCGATCTCCTCTGTTGGATTTCTCGCACTACGTGGTGTTTGAGAAACGGATGACCGAGACACAGTCTTTCAGAAGCATTAACTCTTTCGACGGGTATACCGTACCACCTACATCCGTACATGTGCTAGTTTACCACTGAAAGAGGTCACACAACATACTCAACTATGACAGAGCCCATAATGGCTTGTGGCTGCACGCGGAAGTTTCTAGCATGAAAAATCTTATGATCCCTTTGAGCCTGGGTGGCGTTCCATAGGATGATCACACGGATTCCCCGGGATCTCCTTGGACAACACTGGATTCCCCAGGTGCCCACAAACAATCCACCCAGATGTGTGTTAAAGTAGCCACCTTAAATAAACCCTTAGTTCATAATAATCTCACATCTGTCATGAATCACTCAACCAAACCACATCTACGAGCATAGCACATCAGTATAAGCATAACGTAGAAGTAACTCCAGGGTTTGAAATAAAGGGCAATAGGTTCTACCTCATTATCTACTTCCCAATACCCACATGTTATCAATCCTACTCATGCAATGTTTGAGGGTTGAACTAATCCATAAAAACTGGGTAATAAAGGGGTATGATCAAAGTGTTACTTGCCTTGCTGACGATCTGCAAACCCTAGAGACTCGTAGTAGCACGCTTCGCACTCCGGAAATTCTATCGCAAACAAACAATATCATACATAAGCACTCAAGCATATATGCAAGGGTAAAACTCAGATTAGAAAGTCCAAATTAAAAGTTCAACTGAAGAGCTTAGATTTGCAAAAAGAATCAATTGAGTCGGAGCTACGAAACTCAAACTACGATCAAAAGAAGTCTGAATTCAAATCTGCTTGAAACCGAATTTTAATTTGCCAAAACCATGTTCAAGTTGGTTAACTGGAAAAGGGGTTCGAGACGAAGATTTTGGCGTTGGTTTCACTGGATTTGGACGAACGGTTGAAAAGTTGCGAGGGTTTGAACATCAGGGGCAAATCTGTGATAAAAATAATCGCGGATAGGTCCCAGGCCGAAAATAAAATAAAAAGAAAAGACTAACGAACGAACGTTCGTTATTAAAGATAAATGAACGAACGCATTCGCGAACAGAGGCATTCGGGTGAACGTTCGCTACATAGATTCGATCGGAGAAAACCGAGAAAACCCTAACCCTAAAAAACCGATCTAGATCTAAACTGAAAAAAACCGGCGGCGGTTTTTACCGATTCGTGGGCGGCGGGTCAACGGCAGCAGGCGGCGGCTCCGGAGGGGCTGTGGCGGGGCGGGGCGGCTTCGGCGGGGTGGGGCGACGGCGCGGCGGCGGCTGCTTGCTGCTGCTGCTATGGAGGCGTCGGCGGCGGTGGTGAGGAGAGAGGGGCCGGGGGGTTCGGCTTTTAAAGCCTCGGGAGGGGGGCGGGCGACGACTTGGGCAAGGGGCGGCGGCGAGAGGAGTCCGAGCCGGACTCCTGTTGGAGTCCGCCGGCGACACGGCGGCGTGGCGCGGGGAGGCAGTGGCGCGAGCGGGCCGGCCTGCTCGGCTGGGCCTTTGGCCCAGTCGAGCGCGAACTTAAATAAATATTTCCACCGAAACACAAAAATCCTAATAAAATATAAAAATAATTCTAAAAATGCCAAAAACAATTTTCTCCGTCTGAATAAAATATTTAGAATAAGGTGAACAATTTTATGGCCTAAAAATGCAATTTTGAAAAAATACATATTTTTCTAATTCAAATAAAATAGCAATAAAATACCAAATAAAATATTTATTTGATTTAATGTTTTCCTCCAATATTCCCCTCTTATTTTGGAGAAGTCATTTTATCTCCACTCATTTATTTTAATATCGGAAATATTTCGGAGAGAAAAATTATTAAAATCAAAATGATCCTCTTTTCAAATTTGAGAAAAATTCGAATATGAAAATAAATGAAATTCCCAACTCTCTCTGTGGTCCTTTAGTTGCGTAGGATTTCTAGGATCACAAACAAAATGCAAATAAAATATGATATGCATATGATGACCTACGTATAACATCCAAATTGAAAATTGGGATGTTACAACTACAGTCAATAATCTAGATTACATTGTAATGATTCTAACACCCATGGAGTCTTGGTGCTGATCATGTTTTGATCGTGGAAGAGGCTTAGTCAACGGGTTTGTCTGGCATGGTGAAACAAGTGTCATGTGTGTATAAGTAGTACGACAGTATTATTTATCGCATAGTATATCGTTGATAGTATTGCAACTTTGATTGCTGGTTAGGAACTGTCGTTCGATTTCATTCTAACAGCTGCCGTGCTTTATTCAATTTTGTGTATTCGCCTTGCGACGACATATAAAACCAGCGCCGTACTGATCGCTTGCAATATGAAAAGCGTTGAGGTAGAACACATGGGCCCCCAAACATGCAGGCCCACCGGCGTGTGGCCCGAAGTCTAGAACCGTGAGCCTGTCTGAGTATTATATTCTCAGCTGAACCCCCATAATGCCCGTGCGTTGCACGTAACATCAAGATGCATTTGTATGAGTAGTTTATCTTGTGAGAGAAAAGGATGAACGAGGGAAGGCCTTATTTGCAAATGTGGAGAGGTGTGTGGGTACCTTTTTGTAAAATTGCCATAGTTTCCTTCCTATCCGTCAGATATAAATCGGACGACCTATATTGCAGGATGACAGGCACACCATTATCACCAACTCTATTTTTATAACTATATATGTTATACATATTCCCCTTGATTTTTCTTATGTATAAAGTTGTGATATAAAAGATTTTTATATTTCTTTCACAGGGAGTATCTCTCTATAAAAATATATTTATGTGTAACTAGTTACTCTTGCCTTTCTACTTCCTTACGCTGATATGTGGGGCATCTGGCAATGGGGTCCACGTGCCATGCACCAAATTAGAGTGCACAACTGCATGGTAGACTCACCCCGGTCATAGCACCGCAGTAATGCCCAATGATCCGTCAAATCACAAAAACCCCCACCTTTCCACCTATAGCAGTAAGCTGGACAGGCGAAGCAGCAATATTTCACTGGGCCTAAATCACCTTCTACCTCGTCTACTTGTTCAGAGAAATCCCCCTCTCGGTGATTGCATAGGGTTTTCTCATGGAGAACTAGGTACGAATTCTTCATCCATCCCCGGTAAATCCAAGTCCCTTGGTCGCGGGTAATCCTAGGATGGAAGCCACCGCCATTGATGCATTTTTCTTCCTACTGAATCTAGTGTGTTTCATTTGAAGTGCCCGAAGTGCGAGGACCCTACAGGTTTCTGCGCCCTTGGCGAGATGCCACACTTGTTCCTTCTCATCCTAACACAGAATTTGAAAACGCGCACAGTATGTTCCTAGAATCCTCTTTTCTATCCGGGAGGGTGGGGTTTTTTGAACATCTGTCGACTAATTTGGAAATTTGGATTGCTATATTAGGATAAAAGGTACTAGTACCATGGTCAACACTGACGTGAAGGAGGAAATTATTTCTAGATTTGGATAGGGAATACATTGTGTTCTCATATTATTTTTCTTGTTGTGCATTCCTTGCTCTGCCAGAACACATGTACTCAAGATGCTCGGCCTTGCCATAACTGAATACACCATTTTAATGGTCACATTGAAGACAAACCATGGATATAAGTTCCTACTTGGGTTCATGAACCAAGAATATCGTTGCTTTTTTATGGCCGAACTTGGATAAACTTTCTCAAGTCTTACGGACTAAAAGTTGGCGCATGAATGTTGATGGAAAAAGCAGAACCTGGTCTCAGCTTCATTGCGATCTTCCACCCTGACGTCGTTCCAATTGTTCGTCCATGTTAGTTTCGTATCTTGTTCTTGCTTGTTGCCTCGATTACTTCTTAATCCACCTATTTTGTCTAACTGATCACAATTTAACTTTAGAAGTAGCAACGAATCTCTCACGAAGATGCTACTTCTAACTAATATTTCTTATAATTGGTGGCACGTGTAGGTTTTTTCAAAGTTAAGCAAGCTACTCATTTGTTATTCTATAAGAACTCGGTCATTACTGATGGCACTAAAGTTGACCGGGACGACATCCACAAGTTCCTACACTTTATTGATCGTCTTGAGGTCCTTGTGGGGCGTTTAAATGGTGGAAGGCCACGTGGGATATGTGTGCCACTGCTATACTCGTTGAACATGTCCAACTGTGTCGAGAAACTTATGGTACGAGCTGTTTTCTATTATATATGTTGTTCATAAACCCTTGCTTATACATAGTTTTACAACTGTGATCTTCTTGAAACAGAAATTGCCCAGTTCTATTGTTCCTATACAGATGCCTGACCATGGTCGGGTCAGACTTGGGCTTGGTCACAACATGATGTTTATGTCGACCTACTCCATTCCCCTTGGAGGTGAAAAGATACTTATTCATGGGTGGTCTCAAATAATGAAGGCCCATCCATCTTGGAGAATAGGACCGAAGATTATGTTCATGTTTTTCCATGGATCTAAAGCGAATATCCTGTTTATTGACCACATTTCGAGATGAAGCCGCTTTCGGAAGGCTATGGATACACGGGGTGGCGTCTGGGCCTTGTCCTGGGGCTTGGCGGCCTCACCCTTGGTTAACTGTAGGCAGAGTAGCACTGTTCGAGGCGTGCTTTGTACGACTGAACCTGTATAAGTACTCATACTGCTTTCAGCTATGGTTGTTAAGTGCCCCTGCTGGTTTCAGTTAAGGTTGTTAAGTACTCCTGCTGCTTTTACAGTCTGTCGTGTTTCTTCAGTCCTGTCTTCCTCCAGTCGCCAAAACCAAACTAGCACCGACGGGGCCACCTGCTTCCGCCTCCCACGACTGGCTGCGCCTCAGCGCATGCATCGCCGCACCACCG
The DNA here is from genome assembly GCF_018294505.1 of Triticum aestivum. Classification (NCBI taxonomy): domain Eukaryota; kingdom Viridiplantae; phylum Streptophyta; class Magnoliopsida; order Poales; family Poaceae; genus Triticum; species Triticum aestivum. The sequence continues at coordinate 328,307,198 of NC_057802.1, read as the reverse complement.
TCTCCTAAATCGTTAACACCGACGTCCGAGGCCTCGCCGTCATCCTCTGCACGCTTTAGTGCGCTCACCGCGGCGCCGCCCTCTCGCGTTGTCAACATGGTCAACAAACAAGAGGAATCAGGGGAGGACTGTACATGGAGAGGATGACAGTAAGGGGCCACCATGTCCATGGCCGTACGCAAGGAAGTTCCTATTTTTTTGTTATATATACTCCATTGTCAGCATATGGAAAAAGAAAATGCTTCCTCCTAGTGGTTTCCTGACATCTGGGACCCACGACATTGTCAGCGTATATAGTCAATAGACAAGAGAACAACACAAGATCGGCTGACACCTGGGACGTAGCTGCTCGAGCAGTATTTTTTTATTGTTGAGACAGAGCAGGGTTTCAACTAGGCTGTGGCCCGTCTAGCCCAGGCTTATATTTTATGTTCACCACATGACCAACCCAGCTATTTTTTCTTTGTGAAAATGAGCCCAGTTTATTTTTTCTGAAGAATACGCAATCCAGGCCTATTTATTTTTCTACGCCCTGATGGGCTACAACTCTTTCAAGACACCTGCAAATCTTGAAAGTAATATGAAATGGGATGTAAATATAAAAAATAGATGACAAATTGGCAATTACTTTATAATTTCTGGGTTTTTTTACATTTTCAGATTCCAATTTCACTAGGCTTTAATCTAATTTAAATATATCTTCAAAGTACTTTAAATTTGGCTCGACATTTCGGTCTTAAAATAGTTTGGAACCCATAGAAATATGCGAAATTTCGTTTAAATTTTTAACCCTGGCCCTGGCCAGCAAAAAAATGGATTGCAATAAATTGCATAAGAAGTTGCAATGAGCTATATATAAATTATTAAAAAAAATAGGGAATGGTCTAACTTGTGGGCCTATTAAGTTGACGTGTATGCAAGATTTTTTTTACTTATTATATACGTTAACAAACGATTCTAGCAGACGTAACTGTTGGATGTCAATCCAACGGCCGTCGTGTTTCTTCAATCTCTGATCTTCTTGCTCCAGCCGCCAAATACAGCATCGGCGGGACCGCCTGCTCCCGCCTCCCGTGGCTGGCTGTGCTGCCGCGCATGCCTCACCGCCCCTACTACTCCGACCACTGGCCAGGCCATCCCTCTACTCACCCACATCCCTCCACTGTTGTGGCTTCGCCGCCTCTGGGTCATTCCCTTCCTGGGTCTCGCCGTCGTCCATCGCGCTAGTGTTCTCGGCACGGAGTGGTCAACGTTATAAACAAACGACAACATCAGAAGAGGGATGTACATGGAGAGGCTGAAAGTTGGGACCCACATGGTCCATGGCCGCACGCAAGCAAGTACCTCCTTATTACGCCAAAAAGAATGAATACTCCTAATGACAGCTCGGACCCACCAGCTATATCTTCGCACGCAAGGTAGTGCCTGATGTCTACTACACAACATTCTTCTTGTAGACGTTGTTGGGCCTCCAAGTGCAGAGGTTTGTAGGACAGTAGCAAATTTCCCTCAAGTGGATGACCTAAGGTTTATCAATCTGTGGGAGGCGTAGGATGAAGATGGTCTCTCTCAAGCAACCCTGCAACCAAATAACAAAGAGTCTCTTGTGTCCCCAATACAATGGTAAATTGTATAGGTGCACTAGTTCGGCGAAGAGATGATGATACAAGTGCAATATGGATGGTAGATATAGGTTTTTGTAATCTGAAAATTTAAAAACAGCAAGGTAACTAATGATAAAAGTGAGCACAAACAGTATTGCAATGCTAGGAAACAAGGCCTAGGGTTCATACTTTCACTAGTGCAAGTTCTCTCAACAATAATAACATAATTGGATCATATAACTATCCCTCAACATGCAACAAAGAGTCACTCCAAAGTCACTAATAGCGGAGAACAAACGAAGAGATTATGGTAGGGTACGAAACCACCTCAAAGTTATTCTTTCCAATCAATCCGTTGGGCTATTCCTATAAGTGTCACAAACAGCCCTAGAGTCCGTACTAGAATAACACCTAAGACACAAATCAACCAAAACCCTAATGTCACATAGATACTCCAATGTCACCTCAAGTATCCGTGGGTATGATTATACGATATGCATCACACAATCTCAGATTCATCTATTCAACCAACACATAGAACCTCAAAGAGTGCCCCAAAGTTTCTACCGGAGAATCAAGACGAAAACGTGTGCCAAGCCCTATGCATAGGTTCATGGGCGGAACCCACAAGTTGATCACCAAAACATACATCAAGTGAATCACGTGATATCCCATTGTCACCACAGATACGCACGGCAAGACATACATCAAGTGTTCTCAAATCATTAAAGACTCAATCCGATAAGATTACTTCAAAGGGAAAACTCAATCCATTACAAGAGAATAGAGGGGGAGAAACATCATAAGATCCAACTATAATAGCAAAGCTCACGATACATCAAGATCATATCACCTCAAGAACACGAGAGAGAGAGAGAGAGATCAAACACATAGCTACTGGTACATACCCTCAGCCCCGAGGGTGAACTACTCCCTCCCCGTCATGGAGAGCGTCGGGATGATGAAGATGGCCACCGGTGAGGGTTCCCCCCCTCCGGCAGGGTGCCGGAACAGGGTCCCGATTGGTTTTTGGTGGCTACAGAGGCTTGCGGCGACGGAACTCCCGATCTATCCTGTTCCCTGAAGGTTTTAGGGTATATGGATATATATAGGCGGAAGAAATACGTCAGGGGAGCCACGAGGGACCCATGAGGGTGGAGGGCGCGCCCAGGAGGGTGGGCGCGCCCCTACCTCGTGCCTCCCTCGTTTCTTTCCTGACGTGCACTCCAAGTCTATCAGGTGGCTTTCCTTCCAAAAATAACTTCTCCAAAAGGTTTCATTCCGTTTCGACTCTGTTTGATATTCCTTTTCTTCGAAACACTGAAACAAGGGAAAAAACAGGAACTGACACTGGGCTCTGGGTCAATAGGTTAGTCCCAAAAGTAATATAAAAGTGTTTAATAAAGCCCATAAACATCCAAAACAGATAATATAATAGCATGGAACAATCAAAAATTATAGATACGTTGGAGACGTATCAGCGCCTCCTTATTACGCACAAAAAAATGAATACTCCCCCTGCTAGCGGGGACCCACCATAGTGGGAGGCTGACTTGTGGGCCTACTAATTTGATGTGGACGGAGGGCTTTGTCAACTTAGTCAACAAAAGATTCTATCACCAGTGACCGTTGGATTGTTAACATCCAACGGTCGTCCTGCTTCTTCAACCTCTGATTTTCTTGCTCTAGCAGTCCAAACCACCGCGTGGTCTTGCCTCCCGTGGGCGGCTGTGCTACCGCGGAGGCCTCACTGCCCCCTACTACTCCCACCGCTGGCCAGGCCATCCCTCTACTCACCCACACCCCCTGTTATTCTGCGGCGACGGCAGCCTCACACCACAGCCAAACCAGTGAACCCTCGTACTCCTCTCCATGTGGGAATCCACTGCCGTGTCTTCCCCGGCTCCGCGTCGTCCCCTTCCTAGGCCTCGCCGTCATCCACCACCTTGGTGTTCTTGGCGCGGCGTGGTCAATGTGGTCAAGGAACGACTTCCATCCGAAGAGTACTGTACATGGAGAGGCTGACAGCTGGGTCCACGGCTACAGCTGTACAAGGAAGTGCAACCTTATTACGCGCAAAATAATGATTCCTCCACCTGACAGCAGGGACCCACCAGACGGGTGCTACCTCTTGAGCATGCGTTGGTTTTTCCCTTGAAGAGGAAAGGGTGATGCAGCAAAGTAGCGTAAGTATTTCCCTCAGTTTTTGAGAACCAAGGTATCAATCCAGTAGGAGGCCACACGCAAGTCCCTCGTACGTACACAAACAAATAAGAACCTTGCAACCAACGCGATAAAGGGGTTGTCAATCCCTTCACGACCACTTGCAAATGTGAGATCTGATAGAGATGATAAGATAATATTTTTGGTATTTTTTATGATAAAGATTAAAAGTAAAGATTGCAAAATAAACGGCGACAAAAATAGCTAGTTGACGGAAGATTAATATGATGGAAAATAGACCCGGGGGCCATAGGTTTCACTAGTGGCTTCTCTCAAGATAGCATAAGTACGGTGGGTGAACAAATTACTGTTGAGCAATTGATAGAAAAGTGCATAATTATGAGGATATCTAGGCATGATCATGTATATAGGCATCACGTCCATGACAAGTAGACCGACTCCTGCCTGCATCTACTACTATTACTCCACACATCGACCGCTATCCAGCATGCATCTAGAGTATTAAGTTCATAAGAACAGAGTAATGCATTAGGTAAGATGACATGATGTAGAGGGATAAACTCAAGCAATATGATATAAACCCCATCTTTTTATCCTCGATGGCAACAATACAATACGTGTCGTTTCCCTTCTGTCACTGGGATCGAGCAACGCAAGATTGAACCCAAAGCTAAGCACTTCTCCCATTGCAAGAAAGATCAATCTAGTAGGCCAAACCAAACTGATAATTCCAAGAGACTTGCAAAGATAACCAATCATACATAAAAGAATTCAGAGAAGATTCAAATATTGTTCATAGATAATCTTGATCATAAACCCACAATTCATCGGATCTCCACAAACACACTGCAAAAAGAGTTACATCGAATAGATCTCCAAGAAGATCGAGGAGAACTTTGTATTGAGATCCAAAGAGAGAGAAGAAGCCATCTAGCTAATAACTATGGACCCGAAGGTCTGTGGTAAACTACTCACACATCATCGGAGTGGCTATGGTGTTGATGTAGAAGCCCTCCGTGATCGATTCCCCCTCTGGAAGAGTGCCAGAAAAGGCCCCAAGATGGGATCTCATGGGTACAGAAGGTTGCGGCGGTGGAATTAGGTTTTTGTGGTGCTCCTCAATGGTTTTGGGGTACATAGGTATATATAGGAGGAAGAAGTAGGTCGGTGGAGCCACGAGGGGCCCACGAGGGTGGAGGGCGCGCCCCCTGCCTCGTGGCCTCCTCGTTCGTTTCTTGACGTCCACTTCAAGTCCTCTGGATCACGTTTGTTCCAAAAATCACGCTCCCGAAGGTTTCATTCCGTTTGGACTCCGTTTGATATTCCTTTTCTGCGAAACACTGAAATAGGCAAAAAAAACAGCAATTTGCACTGGGCCTTGGGTTAATAGGTTAGTCCCAAAAATAATATTAAAGTGTATAATAAAGCCCATTAAACATCCAAAACATAATATATAATAGCATGGAACAAAACAAAATTATAGATACGTTGGAGACGTATCAAGCATCCTCAAGCTTAATTCCTGCTCGTCCTCGAGTAGGTAAATGATAAAAATAGAATTTTGGATGTGGAATGCTACTTAGCATATTTCTCAATGTAATTTTCTTTATTGTGGCATGAATGTTCTTATCCGAAAGATTCAAGATAGAAGTTTAACATTAACATAAAAACAATAATACTTCAAGCATACTAACCAAGTAATTATGTCTTCTAAATATAACATAGCCAAAGAAAGCTCATCCCTACAAAATCATATAGTTTGGCCATGCTTCATTTTCGTCACACAAGAATGCTCTCATCTTGCACAACCCCGATGACAAGCCAAGCAATTGTTTCGTACTTTAGTAATCTCAAACTTTTTTCAACTTTCACGCAATACATGAGCGTGAGCCATGGATATAGCACTATGGGTGGAATAGAATATAATGATGGGGGTTGTGTGGAGAAGACAAAAAAGGAAGAAAGTCTCACATTGATGCGGCTAACCAACGGGCTAGGGAGATGCCCATCAATTGATGTCAATGCAAGAAGTAGGGATTGCCATGCAACGGATGCACTAGAGCTATAAATGTATGAAAGCTCAACAAAATAAACTAAGTGGGTGTGCATCCAACTTGCTTGCTCACGAAGACCTAGGGCATTTGAGGAAGCCCATCGTTGGAATATACAAGCCAAGTTCTATAATGAAAAATTCCCACTAGTATATGAAAGTGACAAAACAAGAGACTCTCTATCATAAAGATCATAGTGCTACTTTGAAGCACAAGTGTGGAAAAAAGGATAGTAGCATTGTCCCTTTTTTTCTTTTTTTTTCTTTTTTGGGCCTTTCTTTTTTTATTTGGCCTTTCTCTTTTTTTGGGACAATGCTCTATTAATGATGATCATCACACTTCTATTTATTTACAACTCAATGATTACAACTCGATACTTAGAACAAAATATGACTCTATAAGAATGCCTCCCACGGTGTACCAGGATGAGCAGTGAATCAAGAGTGACATGTATGAAATAATATGCATGGTGGCTTTGCCACAAATACGATGTCAACTACATGATCATGCAAGTCAATATGACAATGATGAAGCATGTCATAATAAACGGAATGGTGGAAAGTTGCATGGCAATATATCTCGGAATGGCTATGGAAATGCCATAATAGGTAGGTATGGTGGCTGTTTTGAGGAAGATATAAGGAGGTTTATGTGTGATAGAGCGTATCGTATCACGGGGTTTGGATGCACTGGTGAAGTTTGCACCAACTCTCAAGGTGAGAAAGGGCAATGCACGGTACCGAAGAGGCTAGCAATGATGGAAGGTTGAGAGTGCGTATAATCCATGGACTCAACATTAGTCATAAAGAACTCACATACTTATTGAAAAAATCTACAAGTCATCAAAAACCAAGCACTACGGGCATGCTCCTAGGGGGATAGATTGGTAGGAAAAGACCATCGCTCGTCCCCGACCGCCACTCATAAGGATGACAATCAAAGAAGACCTCATGTTTCAAATTTGTTACACAGCGTTTACCATACGTGCATGCTACGGGACTTGCAAACTTCAACACAAGTATTTCTAAAATTCACAACTACTCAACTAGCACAACTTTAATATCACCATCTCCATATGTCAAAACAATCATCAAGTATCAAACTCCTCCTAGTATTCAATGCACTTATATGGAAGTTTTTATTATATCCAACTTGGATGCCTATCATATTAGGATCAATTTTATAACCAAAGCAAATTACCATGCTGTTCTAAAGGAATCTCTAAATAATATAAGTGAAGCATGAGAGATCAATAATTTCTATAAAATAAAACCACCACCGTGCTCTAAAAGATATAAGTGAAGCACTAGAGCAAAATTGTTTAGCTCAAAAGATATAAGTGAAGCACATAGAGTATTCTAATAAATTCCGATTAATGTGTGTCTCTCTCAAAAGGTGTGTACAGCAAGGATGGTTGTGGTTAACTAGAATGCAAAGACTCAAATCATACAAGACGCTCCAAGTAAAACACATATCATGTGGTGAATAAAAATATAGCTCCAAGTAAAGTTACCGATGGATGAAGACGAAAGAGGGGATGCCTTCCAGGGCATCCCCAAGCTTAGGTTTTGGTTGTCCTTGGATTTTACCTTGGGGTGCCTTGGGCATCCCCAAGCTTAGGCTCTTGCCACTCCTTGTTCCATAATCCATCAAATCTTTACCCAAAACTTGAAAACTTCACAACACAAAACTTAACAGAAAATCTCGTGAGCTCCGTTAGCGAAAGAAAACAAAACACCACTTCAAGGTACTGTAATGAACTCATTGTTTGTTTATATTGGTGTTAAACCTACTGTATTCCAACTTCTCTATGGTTCATAAACTCCATTACTAGCCATAGATTCAAAAAAATAAGCAAACAACACTCGAAAAAAAGAATCTGTCAAAAACGGAACAGTCTGTAGTAATCTGTATCAAACGCATACTTCTGGAACTCCAAAAATTCTAAAATAAAGTTCTGGACGTGAGGAATTTATCTATTAATCATCTGCAAAAATAATCAACTAAATAGCACTCTCCAGTAAAAAGTTGTAGCTAATCTCGTGAGCGCTAAATTTCCTGTTTTTTACAGCAAGATCAAAAAGACTTCACCCAAGTCTTCCCAAAGGTTCTACTTGGAACAAACACTAATTAAAACACAAAACCACATCTAAACAGAAGCTAGATGGATTATTTATTACTAAACAGAACCAAAAAGCAAAATAAACAAAATAAAATTGGGATGCCTCCCAACAAGCGCTATCGTTTAACGCCCCTAGCTAGGCATAAAGGCAAGGATAGATCTAGGTATTGTCATCTTTGGCATGCAATCCATAAGTAGCTCTCATAATAGATTCATAAGGTAATTTTATTTTGTTTCTAGGAAAGTGTTCCATTCCTTTCCTTAACGGAAATTGGAATCTAATATTCCCTTCTTTCATATCAATAATTGCACCAATCGTTCTAAGGAAAGGTCTATCAAGAATAATAGGACATGAAGGATTGCAATCTATATCAAGAACAATGAAATCTACGGGCAAATAATTCCTATTTGCAACAATAAGAACATCATTAATTCTTCCCATAGGTTTCTTAATGGTGGAATCCGCAAGGTGCAAGTTTAAAGAACAATCATCAAATTCACGGAAACCTAGCAAATCACACAAAGTTTTTGGAATCGTGGAAACACTAGCACCCAAATCACACAAACCATAGCATTCATGATCTTTAATTTTAATTTTAATAGTAGGTTCCCACTCATCATAAAGTTTTCTAGGGATAGAAACTTCCAATTCAAGCTTTTCTTCATAAGATTGCATTAAAGCATCAACGATATGTTTAGTAAAAGCTTTATTTTGACTATAAGCATGCGGAGAATTTAGCACGGATTGCAACAAGGAAATACAATCTATTAAAGAACAATTATCATAATTAAATTCCTTGAAATCCAAAATAGTGGATTCATTGTTATCTAAAGTTTTGACCTCTTCCATCCCACTTTTACCAAATTTTGCATCAAGATCTAAAAACTCTGAATCATTGGGTCGCCTTTTAACTAAAGTTGACTCATCTCCAGTCCCATCATTATCAAGATTCATATTGCAAAACAAATATTTAATAGGGGACACATCAATCACTTTTAGATCTTCATCCTTATTATCATGAACACTAGAAGAACACGCTTTTACAAAGCAATCTTTCTTAGCACGCATCCTAGCGGTTATTTCTTTGCACTCATCAATGGAAATTCTCATGGCTTTGAGAGACTCATTGATATCATGCTTAGGTGGAATAGATCTAAGTTTCAAAGAATCAACATCAAGAGAAATTCTATCCACGTTCCTATCCAACTCATCAATCTTAGGCAATTTTTCTTCAAGCAAAGCATTGAAATTATTTAGAGAAATCATAAATTCTTTAACACTAGTCTCAAAATCAGAGGGAATCTTATTAAAATTTCCATAAGAGTTGTTGTAGGAATTACCATAATTATTAGAGGAATTACTAGGATACGGCCTAGGATTAAAATTTCCTCTATAAACGTTGTTACCAAAATTGTTCCTACCAACAAAATTCACATCCATAGATTCATTATTATTCTCAATCAAAGTAGACAAAGGCATATCATTGGGATCGGAAGAAACACTCTTATTAGCAAACAATTTCATAAGTTCATCCATCTTTCCACTCAAAACATTAATCTCTTCAATTGCATGTACCTTTTTACTAGTAGACCTTTCATTGTGCCATTGAGAATAATTAACCATAATATTATCTAGGAGTTTAGTAGCTTCTCCTAAAGTGATTTCCATAAAAGTGCCTCCCGCGGCCGAATCTAAAAGATTTCTAGAAGCAAATTTCAATCCGGCATAAATTTTTTGTATAATCATCCATAAGTTCAAACCATGTGTAGGGCAATTGTGTATCATTAATTTCATCCTCTCCCAAGCTTGTGCAACATGTTCATGATCAAGTTGCTTAAAATTCATAATATCGTTTCTAAGAGAGATGATCTTAGCGGGACGAAAATACTTAGAGATAAAAGCATCTTTGCACTTATTCCATGAATCAATACTATTTTTAGGCAAAGACGAAAACCAAGTTTTAGCACGATCTCTAAGCGAAAAAGGAAATAACTTCAATTTAACAATATCGTTATCCACATATTTCTTCTTTTGCATATCACACAAATCAACAAAGCTATTTAGATGGGTAACAGCATCTTCACTAGGAAGGTCGGCGAATTGATCTTTCATGACAAGATTCAGCAAAGAAGCATTAATTTCACAAGATTCAGCATCGGTAAGAGGAGCAATCGGAGTGCTGAGAAAATCATTGTTGTTGGTATTGGCAAAGTCACACAATTTAGTACTATCTTGAGCCATTGTGACAAGCAAACGATCCAACACACAAGCAAACAAGAAGCAAGCGAAAAAGAGGCGAACGGAAAAAGAGCGTGAATAAAAACGGCAAGGGTGAAGTGGGGGAGAGGAAAACAAGAGGAAAATGGCAAATAATGTAATGCGAGGGATAAGAGTTTGTGATGGGTACTTGGTATGTCTTGACTTGTGCGTAGACTCCCCGGCAACGGCGCCAGAAATCCTACTTGCTACCTCTTGAGCATGCGTTGATTTTCCCTTGAAGAGGAAAGGGTGATGCAGCAAAGTAGCGTAAGTATTTCCCTCAGTTTTTGAGAACCAAGGTATCAATCCAGTAGGAGGCCACACGCAAGTCCCTCGTACCTACACAAACAAATAAGAACCTTGCAACCAACACGATAAAGGGGTTGTCAATCCCTTCATAGCCACTTGCAAAAGTGAGATCTGATAGAAATGATAAGATAATATTTTTGGTATTTTTATGATAAAGATTAAAAGTAAAGATTGCAAAATAAACGACGACAAAAATAGCTAGATGACGGAAGATTAATATGATGGAAAACAGCCCCGGGGGCCATAGGTTTCACTAGTGGCTTCTCTCAAGATAGCATAAGTATTACAGTGGGTGAACAAATTACTGTTGAGCAATTGATAGAAAAGTGCATAATTATGAGAATATCTAGGCATGATCATGTATATAGGCATCACGTCTGTGACAAGTTGTAACACCCCGCATGTAACTTGCCATATTTGTAACTCCGACTCTTGCCATTTCCGGCTATGTGATATGTTTTTCCCTCCGTTGTCGGGTTTTGGTTTTCGTTTTGTATTTTGGTCATGTCATGCATTTTTTATATCATGTCATCATGTGCATTGCATTCGCATACGTGTTCGTCTCATGCATCCGAGCATTTTCCCCGTTGTCCGTTTTCCAATCCGGCGCTCCTATCTCCCCCGGTGCACCCCTCTAGTTTTCTTTCGTGTGCGTGTGTCAAACTTTCTCGGAACGGACCGAGGCTTGTCAAGTGGTCTTATTATACCACCCGGAGTCTACCGGTCAAGTTTCGTTCCATTCGGAGGTCGTTTGGTACTCCAACGGTTAACCGGGCATCCGCAAAGTCCATTTGAGTGTCCAGCAAAAACCCCCTCCAAAACCAGCCCAAAGCCCACCAAACTCTCTTCCATGCTCTAGGTCGTTCGATCACGATCGTGTGGGCAAAAACCGCACCTCATTTGGAGTCTCCTAACTCCCTCTACCTATAAATGAGTGGACATCCCGAAAAACGAAATCTCAGACGAACCCTAACCCTCTCCCTCCGCGCCGGACACGTCCGCCGCCGCGCCCCGGCGAATCCGCTGTTGCCACGTGTCCCGCCGGCCTCTCCCTCCGCGCCGGCCCGCGAGCCCGCCGCGGGCCCGCCCGAGCCCGCCGCCACTCCTCCGCGCCCGCGCGCGCGCCGCCCCGCACCCGCCGGCGGACCCGCGCGCCGCCGCGCCGGGCGAGCTCGTCGCCGGCCGCCGCCCGTCGCCACCTCCGGCGCCGCCGCCTCCCCACCGGGCCCCGCCGCCGGACCCGCCGCCCCGGGTCCCCTCCTCCTCCGCCGACGCCCGAGACCGTCGCCCCCTCCTCTCCTAGCTCCGGCCACGGCGAGCAACCTCCGGCCAGATCCGATCCAGAGAAATCGTGCGTTGACTTTTCCCGTTCTCAAAAATCCTCTAAGTCATTTTATTTTACATTAAGTGCTCCTATTCGAGATGCCATAACTTTGTGAATGTAGCTCCGATTCGCGCGTATAATATGTCAAATTGTTCGTCTCGTGATGCTCTTCATTTTGTTCAATTGCACTATTTTCATTAGAGGTTATCTTGATGCCCAAATCTTCGTTGGAAGAGGGCTAGTTGCTGTTAATCTCTGGTTCTTATCAGAACTTGGAGATTTGTCATTTTTGTATCATTTAATCTGTGCATCTTTTGAGCATGAGCTCTACATATGTTTTGAAGTATGCCATGCCATCTTTCCAGTGATATAGTCCTTGTATTTTTTTGGTCTTTGTGGTGACTAGCACAAGCATGCAAAGTAGGCCCCGTAATATTTCTGATTTCAGGGACTTAGTGAATTCTCTAAGTCCTTGTCTGCTGTAATTTTGTTGCCATGTAAACTTGATGCTAGAGAGAGATCCATGCATATTTTGGAGATGTTCAGTAAGGATGTTTTGTAGCTATAGTTGTAATTGATCCATTCCTGCAATTGTTTGCAATTTTAGAGCACCATAGCATGACTCAATCGTGCTCTACGTTTGCTATAAAATATTTTTGGCAGATTCTTAACATGATATGCATTTTTGCGAAGCTTATTTTAGTTGATCCACACATGCTATGCATTTGTTCTTGCCATGGATAGCTTCATAAACATGCCATCTTGCTGTAGGTATGCTTGGTTTTTCATGCATTGCTCTCTAGTGAGTGCATCAAGCTCACAAAGAGGCCTACATATTAATATTTCTGCCATGCTCTGTTTTCTGCTAAGTCTGAAACCTGATAACGAAACTTGCTATGTTTACATGCTTGCTATCATTTCTTCTGGTCCTTTTTGGCTTATGGTCAGTAAGGGACTTTTGGCATGTGCACTTAGTAGAACACTACCATGCCTTGTGTTGCTATGTTAAGTTCCTGTAGCATGTTGATTTTGTGCTCTAAACATTGCTACCTGATGATGATTTCTGCCATGCCCAGTTTTTCACTAAGTCTGTGAACCTGTAATCTTTTGCACTTTTGCCATGCTTGTTTGAGCTTGATATGTTGTGAACTAGCAGTAGCTCAGTGTTCATCTTTTGTCAAGCATCGCCTGTAGATTACTGCCATGTGCTTTGTTGCTATGTTGGGATGCTATAGTATTGTTACTTGTTGTATTTTAAGTGCTATCTTGCTGTTTATCGCAGATTAGTGTCATTCTTGTTTTGCTTGCCATTTGCAAACCGTGCATCCGATTCCGGTGATCTTTATATCGATTTCGACCGAAATCATCTCATCTTTCCAGTGGCATGCTTGGTTTGCCAAGTTACTGCCATGTTCATCATTTTCCTTCCGGAGCACGCATAGGCATCGCATATCATATCTTGCATATCATACATGTTTTGCATCATGTTGCTTGCGCATTCCTCGTTGTTGATTGTGTTTCCGTTTGTTTGTGTTCTTGTCTTGGGTAGAGCCGGGAGACGAGTTCGTGAACGAGGAACCTGTCGAGTACGCTTACGAGGATCAAGCTTTCGACAACTCTGAGAACCTTGCAGGCAAGATGACCACCCCTCGAAATCACTTCTATCTTTGCTATGCTAGTTGTTTCGCTCTATTGCCATGCTCCGCTACCTATCACTTGCTATATCATGCCTCCTATTTCAGCCATGTCAGCCCTAACCATCCTTTCCTAGCAAACCGTTGTTTGGCTATGTTACCGCTTTTGCTCAGCCCCTCTTATAGCGTTGCTAGTTGCAGGTGAAGTTGAAGTTTGTTCCATGTCGGAACATGGATATGATGGGATATCACAATATCTCTTATTTTATTAATGCATCTATATATTTTGGTAAAGGGTGGAAGGCTCGGCCTTATGCCTGGTGATTTGTTCCACTCTTGCCGCCCTAGTACTGTTATACCGGGATTATGTTCCTTGAGTTCGCGTTCCTTACACGGTCGGGTGATTTATGGGACCCCCTTGACAGTTCGCCTTGAATAAAACTCCTCCAGCATGGCCCAACTTTGGTTTTACTATTTGCCGCCTAAGCCTTTTCCCCCGGGTTTTCGCGAGCCCGAGGGTCATCTTATTTTAACCCCCCCCCGGGCCAGTGCTCCTTCGAGTGTTGGTCCGAACTGAGCAGACTGCGGGGCCCCCTCCTGGAAACTCGAGGTCTGGTTTTACTCGTAGGATGTTTCATCCGGTGTGCCCTGAGAACGAGATATGTGCAGCTCCTATCGGGATTTGTCGGCACATTCGGGCGGCTTTGCTGGTCTTGTTTTACCATTGTCGAGATGTCTTGTAAACCGGGATTCCGAGACTGATCGGGTCTTTCCGGGAGAAGGTTTATCCTTCGTTGACCGTGAGAGCTTATGATGGGCTAAGTTGGGACACCCCTGCAGGGTAATATCTTTCGAAAGCCGTGCCCGCGGTTATGAGGCAGATGGGAATTTGTTAATGTCCGGTTTTAGATAACTTGTCACTTGACCCAATTAAAATACACCAAGTGCGTGTGTAGCCGTGATGGTCTCTTCTCGGCGGAATCCGGGAAGTGAACACGGTCTGTGTTATGTTTGACGTAAGTAGGTGTTCAGGACCTCTTCTTGGTCATTGCTAGATGACGTCCGTTCCTTTGCTTCTCTTCTCGCTCTCATTTGCGCAAGTTAGCCACCATATATGTTTTGCCGCTGCAGCTCCACCTCTTTGCACCTCTTGTCCTATAAGCTTAAATAGTCTTGATCTCGCGGGTGTGAGATTGCTGAGTCCCCGTGACTCACAGATACTTCCAACAATAGTTGCAGGTGCCGACGATGCCAGTGCAGACGATGGCGTCGATCTCAAGTGGGAGTTCGACGAGGAACGTGGTCGTTATTATGTGTCTTTTCCTGATGATCAGTAGTGGAGCCCAGTTGGGACGATCGGGGATCTAGCATTTGGGGTTGTCTTATTTTCATCTGGATTTTGACCGTACTCGGTCTATATGATTGTATTTTGGATGATGTATGAATGATATTTATGTATTGTGTGAAGTGGCGATTGTAAGCCAACTCTTTATCCCATTCTTGTTCATTACATGGGATTGTGTGAAGATGACCCTTCTTGCGACAAAACCACTATGCGGTTATGCCTCTAAGTCGTGCCCCGACACGTGAGAGATATAGCCGCATCGTGGGCGTTACACAAGTAGACCGACTCCTGCCTGCATCTACTACTATTACTCCACACATCGACCGCTATCCATCATGCATCTAGAGTATTAAGTTCATAAGAATAGAGTAACTCAAGCAATATGATATAAACCCCATCTTTTTATCCTCAATGGCAACAATACAATACGTGTCGTTTCCCTTTCTGTCACTGGGATCGAGCAACGCAAGATTGAACCCAAAGCTAAGCACTTCTCCCATGGCAAGAAAGATCAATCTAGTAGGCCAAACCAAACTGATAATTCAAAGAGACTTGCAAAGGTAACCAATCATACATAAAATAATTCAGAGAAGATTCAAATATTGTTCATAGATAATCTTGATCATAAACCCACAATTCATCGGATCTCGACAAACACACCGCAAAAAGAGTTACATCGAATAGATCTCCAAGAAGATCGAGGAGAACTTTGTATTCAGATCCAAAGAGAGAGAAGAAGCCATCTAGCTAATAACTATGGACCCGAAGGTCTGTGGTAAACTACTCACACATCATCGGAGAGGCTATGGTGTTGATGTAGAGGCCCTCTGTGATCAATTCCCCCTCCGGCGGATCGCCGGAAAAGGCCCCAAGATGGGATCTCACGGGTACAGAAGGTTGCGGCGATGGAATTAGGTTTTTCATGGTGCTCCTTGATTGTTTCGAGGTACGTAGGTATATATTGGAGGAAGAAGTATGTCGGTGGAGGCATGAGGGTGGAGGGCGCTCCCAGGGGAGTGGGCGCGCGCCCTGCCTCATGGCCTCGTCGTTCGTTTCTTGACGTCCACTCCAAGTCCTCTGGATCACGTTTGTTCCAAAAATCACGCTCCCGAAGGTTTCATTCCGTTTGGACTCTGTTTGATATTCCTTTTCTGCGAAGCACTGAAATAGGAAAAAAGAACAGCAATTTGCACTAGGCCTTGGGTTAATAGGTTAGTCCAAAAAATAATATAAAAGTGTATAATAAAGTTGTCGGATCATGGGTTTCTGCAAAACCCTTAAGGTTCGAACACCGGGGTGCGCACAAAGATTTCCTCCCTACCGATCTACGCCCTAGCTCTCTAAGATCTCGCGGACGAACTCGATGAACTCGCGACACAAAGGCACAAGATTTATACTAGTTCGGGCCACCGTCGTGGTGTAATACCCTACTCCAGTGTGGTGGCGGTGGATTGCCTCTTGGGCTAATGAAGAACAGTACAAGTGGAAGAACAGCCTCCTGAGGTTCAGGTGTTCATGTGCTTGGTGTGTGGCTAAGGGCAAGCTCTAGATTAGGTTCACTTGCCCTCTACTGTGGTGGCTAGTTCTACTTATATAGGCCCTGGTCCTCTCCCCAAATATTGAGCGGGAAGGGAGCCAACAACGGTCAATTTGAAAGGGGACAGCTAGTACAACTTATCCTGACAAAAGCGGTCTTCGCCTGCAAAAGGCTCTGGTAGTGACGCCGCTTGGGCTCCATGGTGACCTCCGTCTCGCCGTCCTTCGGGTCCTGGTCTCGTTGCACCGTTATGGAAACCTTTGCTTGATGCTTCGGTACTCCGTGCCTGCGCCTGCCTCCTTAGCACCAAAGAGGAAACAAGGACGCTGCGCGCGCTAGCACCCGCCTGGTCTCGATCGTCATGGCTCACATCACGAGAGCCTCACGAGGTTTTCCTTGCCTTGATCTCTCCGCCCTCGTGAGCCTGCCTGGCGAGGCCGCTCCTGAGGAAGTCTTGCGTCGTCCGCCTCGCGAGGCTTGGCCCCTCGTGAGGGTCTTGAATGCCTTGTTGATGAAGATGGGCCGTACAGGCCTGCTAGCAGAGCCACGCCGCGGGCCGCAGGCATGCAAGTCTGGGGACCCCCATTCCCAGGACGCCGATAGTAACCCCCGGGCCCAAGGCGCGCTCGGGCTTGGCTTCGAGGCGAAGCCAAAGGTCAAGTGCGGAGCGCCGCAGGCTCCAAAAGCCTGCGGCCTCGGTCGACGCGTGGCGGTTGACTAGACATGGGCGTCTCCGCTCCATGCTGCCTCGGCAACTGCTCAACTTGACAAGTCCCTGCGACATGCAAGGAAAACCATCATTACCTGTGATCGTGGGGGGCGCTGGTTGGCCTTCTCCTGCTATAAATGAGGGAGGGGGCGGAGCCCCCGTTGCCCATCTCTTCCCATTCCACTCGCTTCTTCTTCTCTGCTCCATCGCCGGCTCCAATGGTGCCGTCGAAGAGGTTCTCCGCCGTAGAGAAAGGAAAGGCCCCTCGCGAGGGGCCCGACTCCCCGGCGCCCAAGAGGGGACGTGGTCGTCCCCGCAAGCACACCGCGACTCCCGCCCCCCCCCCCCGCTCCTGGGGTGGCACCGCTGTGCGTGGCGGGGGTCGCTCCGGTCGCGGCAGCCCCATCGATGAGGGGAGACGTGACGTGGTTGTGCGGCCTCCCCGGCCGCACTTCCACTCGGCGGAGGTGCTGCCGGAGTTCGTTGTCTAGTCGGAGGATCCGGCCGGCAGCTGGCTTCAGCTTCCGCGCTTCTTCATCGACGAGTTGCCGGCCTCTGGTCCAAGCGGGCTCTGGCTGCAGGCGGACGGCTGCTGCAGCAGGGCCTCCTGGGTCGTGGTCGAGGTCTCCGCCGCGGGCAACATAGCCCTGGCCCACGGTTGGCAGACATTCACTCGCACACGCGGCCTTGGCAGGCGGTGCACCCTCCACTTTAAGTACGACGGTGATGTGACCCTCTACGTGAGGGTGTTTGGGGAAGATGGTCGCCGCACCGGGTGCTGCCCCGAGACGACCGACAGCGAGGAGGTGCTCGGTCTCGGCAACGGCCGTGACAAGGGCGAGCCCGCCGACCACGCCTCATCCAGTTACGGGGGCTCTTCTCTCGGCGAAAGCTCCAGCAGCGGCGGCTACGACCAGCCACTATGCCGCCGAGCTCACTTCGAAGGTGGTAGCGGGTCGTCTCGTCATCGCACCTCCGTGAAGCGCGAGGAGGGATCCGGCTAAGCTTGGGACGCCGCCAGGGGTCTGCCCCTGCGGATCGCTGCAACCCTGCTTTTATTTTACTCTTATTTTCTTTCCTGCATCAAAAATGAAACCAGTATGGGCCCGGAAGGGCATGTATCGAACCATAGTTTCTTGATCTTTACGCTATGCTTGTTTTTTCTGTGCTGTGTTGTTTGTTTGGTGCAGAGATAACTTAGTCTAGCGTGTTCGGGGCTGCCTCCTCTTTGCGAAGCACGTGTTTCCTTGTGCTCGTCTTGGCTTAGCAGTTGCTCAGGAACTGCAGAAAATTCGTTAGGAAGCTCGCTAGGAGACTTATCGTCCACCCGAGCCTTGACCCAGCGCTTCATATCGCGGTACCCGACGGGCACGGATTAGGAGAGGTGCGCAAGCTTGTGGGCTCAAACGAGGGTGCCTCGAGAGAAAACAGACCGAAGGCAGAGAGAAGGGCAACTCAGAAGAGAAAAACGCTCGCGAGGGGGGCTGCCTAGCCCCCTCGCGAGGTATGCGAGAGAGAGAACACAGGTGAACTAAAGTCGGGAACAGCAGCAAACGGTGATGGAACCAAATCAGCGAGGAACACTGGGAGCAACTTCGATTAAAAGAAAATGAGCCAACTACGAAAAGCAAATGAAAAGCCGCGTCCGGCACCTAGTCTAGTTTTCAAGTCTTCTCACCAGCGTGGAGCTAAGTGCTGCCACTAGGCGTGGGAGGGAGCCCCCGAGGCCCGAGGGCGGCTCTCAGGAGACACCGGGGCATGTACATCTCCACTCATTATTACGTGAGAGTGTCACGGGCGGCGATTCTTCACAGGCACCGGGCCTTCTTCACAGGCACTGGGCCTTTCTTCACAGGCACTGGGCCTTGCTTCATGGGTCGAACTTCCGGAGGTGCTGGATGTTCCAGGCGTTCTGGATGGGCACCCCGTCCTGTGTCTCCAGGCGCATGGCGCCAAGCCTGGAGATATGGATGACCTTAAACAGGCCCTCCCACATGGGTGAAAGCTTATGCAGCCCTTCCCTGGAGAGGACCCGCCTCAGGACGAGGTCACCCATCTCGAGCGTCCTGGAGCGGATGTTGCGGCAGTGGTATCGCCGTAGCGCCTGCTGGTACCTTGCCGCCCTTAGTGCGGCTTCACGGCGGCGTTCCTCCCCCAGCACGATGTCCATCCCCCGCATGGCGTCCTGCTGCGTTTCATCAAACGCCAGGACCCGTGCGGAGCGATGCTTGACTTCGTGAGGGAGGACCGCTTCAGCCCCGTAGACGAGGAAGAACGGGGTCTCGCCCGTCAGCTTGGTGGCAGTGGTGCGGATGGACCACAACACGGACTGGAGCTCGTCGTACCAGCCCCTGCCGCAGGCCTCGAGCTTCTTCTTGAAGGTCCTGGCCTTGAGGCCCCTCAGGACCTCTGCGTTGGCGCGTTCGGCCTGGCCATTGCTCCTGGGGTGCGCCACCGAAGCGTAGCAGATCTGCATTCCAAGGTTAGCACAGTATGTTTTGAAGAGGTTACTGGTGAACTGCGAACCATTATCGGTGATGATGCGGTTGGGGACTCCGAAACGGCTCACGGTGCCCTTGATGAACTTGACCGCAGAACCAGCCGGGATGGTGCGAACGGCTTCCACTTCCGCCGACTTGGTGAACTTCTCGATGGCGACGTAGAGGTAGCGGTAGCCCCCTGGCGCCTGAGGGAAGGGGCCCAAGATGTCCAGCCCCCAGACTGCGAACGGCCACGTGAGTGGTATGGTCTGGAGGCCCTGAGCTGGTTGATGTATCTGCTTGGTGTGGAACTGGCAGGCTTCACAAGACTTCACCAGCTCTGTCGCGTCGTTGAGCACTGTGGGCCAGTAAAATCCACTGCGGAATGCCTTGCCGACAAGGGTCCGTGATGACGAGTGGTGCCCGCAATCCCCGCCGTGTATGTCAGATAGCAATTCCTTCCCCTGGTCTCTGGAAATGCAACGTAGCGAAACATCATTTGGTCGCTTCCTGTGCAACTCTCCGTCCCGGACGCAGTATGCTGTGGCCTGCCGAGCCACGTGCTCCGCATCCTCCTCCTTCTCCGGCAACGTCCCTTGCATCAGGTATTCCTTGAATTCCTTGGTCCAGCACTCCTCCTGGGGCTCGAGCGCCAAGAGTAGGCGTGCTCCTGAAGTCGGGCCACAGGCTGGGGCTCCTGTGGCAGGCGGTTGCGGGAGCTCCTCCTGAGGCTGAGCTATTCTTGACAGTGGCGGTGTTGCTGATGGCTTGAAGAGCCGTTCCTCGAAGACGCCGGGCTCTTGGGGCTGTCGCTTGGACGCCCTTTTGGCGATGTTGTCAGCCTCTTTATTGGTGCCGCGGGGCACGTGCTGTAACTCCAATCCCAGGAACTGCTTCTCCATCTTGCGTACTTCTGCGAGGTATGCCTCCATGTGCTCGTCCTTCGGCTCGTATACTTTGTTGGAGAAGTTGACAAGAAGCTGTGAGTCGCCCTTGACGGTGAGACGCTTCACCCCCAGGGCTGTCGCGGCTGTCAGGCCAGCTATCAGGCCTTCATATTCTGCGATGTTGTTGGAGACCTTCTCGCCCTGCTGGAAGCAGAGTTGTGCAACGTAGTAGAGCTTGTCTTGAGTGGGCGAGATGAGTATTGCTACAGCCCCCGCGCCCTGGTGCGCGAAGGCACCATCAAAATACATGACCCAGCCGTCGGGCGCCTCACTTCCTGGCGAGGTGGACCGGTCCTCGCCTATCTCCAGCGCCGGGGCGTCCGTCCATTCCGCCACGAAATCAGCAAGCGCAGCTCCCTTGATGACCCTAGTAGTGCTGAACTCCAACTGGAATGCCTGTAGCTCGATGTTCCACTCAGCGACCCTTCCCGCAGAGTTGGGGCTCCTGAGCACTCTCTCCAGCGGGTAAGATGAGACGACCTTGATGGGGTGGCCCTGGAAGTAGTGCCGCAACTTGCGTGAGGCTACCAAGAGCGCTAGAAGGAGCTTTTGAGGCATGGGGTACCGTGCCCTTGCGTCCCGCAGCACCGTGCTGACGAAGTACATCGGGTGCTCGATGAGGGCTGGTGCGTCGGTGGGACTCGTGTGTTGCGAAAGCTGGGATATCTCCTGAAGCGGCAAGACTTCCGGTGCCTGATCGCCAACCTGGACCTCTACGGCGTCGTCCTGCCGAGCTTGGTTCTCAGTCAATGTCGCTACGGCTCGGGCTGTGCCTTCCTGACCTTTCGTCACCTCGGCTGTAGCTTGGCGCTGCGTGCCCTTGGCTTGGTGCTCCTCCCGAACCGCCACCAGCGCCGCTCTAGCGGAGTACGGGGTGGTGGCAAGATAGAGAACTAGAGGCTCGAGTGGCCTTGGCGCCACCATCACCGGGGGGCTGGTCAGGTATCTCTTGAGGTCTTGAAAAGCTTGGTCGGCCTCCGGAGTCCAATCGAATGGGCCTTTCTTCTTCATCAGCTTGAAGAAGGGTAAGGCGCGCTCCCCCAGCTTGGAGATGAAGCGTCCCAACGCGGTCACCCGACCAGCCAACTTCTGCATTTCCTTGAGGGTTTGCGGTGGGCTCATGTCCTCGATGGCCTTGATCTTCTCTGGGTTTGCCTCGATCCCTCGGTGGGACACGAGGAACCCCAGCAGCTTGCCGGAAGGGACACCGAACACACACTTCTCCGGGTTAATTCACAAGTTCACCTGGCGCAGGCTCGTGAAGGTCTCCTCCGGGTCTTGGATTAAGGTTCTCGCCTCCCGAGACTTCACCACAATGTCATCGACGTAGGCCTCTGTGTTCCTCCCGAGCTACCGCCCTAAGGCGATGTGCATCAGCCGCTGAAAGGTCGCGTCTGCGCTGCGCAGTCCGAAGGGCATGCAGGTGTAGCAGTACACCCCACACGGGGTCAGGAAGGCTGTCTACTCCACATTTTCCACCGCCATCTTGATTTGGTGATACCCTGAGAACGCATCCAGGAAGCACAGTGGGTCGAACTCAGCGGTGGAGTCGACGATCTGGTCGATGCGTGGGAGAGGGAACGGGTCTTGCGGACACGCCTTGTTGAGGTTGGTGGAGTCGACGCACATTCGCTCCTTTCCGCCTTTCTTCGGTACTACGACGGGGTTCGCCAGCCATTCGGGGTACCGAACCTCGTGAATGGCACCCGCTGCCTCCAACTTGTGGGTCTCCTGGACGATGAAGGCTTGCTTCTTCGTGGATTGCCGTCTCGCCTGTTGCTTGACAGGGCGCACATTGGGGTGATGTTGAATCACCTCTCTCGGGACCCCCACCAGCTGGTTGGGCTCCCATGCGAATATATTCTTGTTTGCACGCAAGAATTTTACCAACGCTTCCTCTTGGCTCGGGTCAAGGCCGACACCTATGGTGAAGGTGGCTCCT
Organism: Triticum aestivum; assembly: GCF_018294505.1. NCBI lineage: Eukaryota > Viridiplantae > Streptophyta > Magnoliopsida > Poales > Poaceae > Triticum > Triticum aestivum. Next base: position 328,284,750 of record NC_057802.1, on the reverse strand, counting down.
GAGGACCCTTCCTCGTCGACCGGCACCTGCTTGGTTTCTGCCTTGTCTTGGGTGAACAACTGCTTCTTCTTGGTCGGCGCGGCCTCCTTGACCTCAGGGGCACCGTTGCCGACGGGCTGCGCCGCCGCAGCGGTCTTGAAGGCAAGCTTGAGCGCCACCACGGCCTCCTTGGTGTCCCCCTTGACAGTGAGGACACCCTTGCTCCCAGGCATCTTCATGAGGTTGTAGGCCAGATGAGTCGCCGCCATGAACTGGGCCAGAGCTGGGTACCCGAGAATGGCATTGTACGGGGGGGGGGGGGATGCGGGCGATGCCAAACTCGACCAACTCAGTGCGGTAGTTGTCGCACGTGCCGAAGGTGACGGGGAGGTGGATCTGCCCCAGAGAGCGGGCAGCGTTGCCACCAACCCCTGAGAAAGGCTTGCTGAGGCTGAGCCGCTCGAGCGGCACCTGGAGAAGGCTGAAGGCCTCCACTGAGAGTAAGTTGAGTCCGGCGCCGCCGTCGATGAGGGTCTTGGTGACAGCCACGTTGCAGATGGTGGGCGTGCAGAGCATCGGAAGCATGCCCGAGCCGGCGGTGGTGACGGGGTGGTCTTCTGAGCTGAAGGTGAGGTAGGCCTCAGGTGCAGCCCAGCCGGGCGGAGCCCCCGAGCGCTTGGTAGCGGCTCCAATCTGGCGGAGGAACGGCTTGATGTGGCGATCCGAAGGCGTCGCCTGGGAGCCGCCCAGCAGGGGCGCGACTGCGTGGTGCGCTGGTGCCACGTAGCGCGTGGTGAAGAGGTCGCGTAGCTCCTCCCAGGATGCCATCGTGGATCCGGGAAGGTTGAGCAGCCAGGCGCGCGGCTCGCCAGCGAGGGCCATGGGGAGCCAGTTGGCCATGACCTTGCCATCACCCCCGGCCTCATGTAGGGCCTCCTCGTATGCCAGCAGGAAGGCCGTCGGGTCTGCCGCGCCGTCATAGCGCGGCGGCATCTCCGGCTTGAACTTGGGTGGCCACCGCACCTGCCGCAGGGTGGGGGCCAGGGCCCGGAGCCCCTTGGCCCCGTCGTCAACGCCGGCCGTCGGAGTCGGTGGCGGGGCGCCTGCCATGAGGGCGGAGCGCGGTGGTGACGGAGCGCAGATCAACGGAAGGGAAGCTACGGCGCGCCCCTACCTGGCGCGTCAAATGTCGGATCATGGTTTCCGGCAAAACCCTTAAGGTTCGAACACTGGGGTGCGCGCGAAGATTTCCTCCCTACCGATCTACGCCTTAGCTCTCTAAGATCTCACGGATGAACTCGACGAACTCACAACACAAAGGCACAAGATTTATACTGGTTCGGGCCACCGTCGTGGTGTAATACCCTACTCCAGTGTGGTGGTGGTGGATTGCCTCTTGGGCTGATGAAGAACAGTATAAGTGGAAGAACAGCCTCCTGAGGTTGAGGTGTTCCTGTGCTTGGTGTGTGGCTAAGGGCAGGCTCTAGATTAGGTTCACTTGCCCTCTACTGTGGTGGCTAGTTCTACTTATATAGGCCCTGGTCCTCTCCCCAAATATTGAGCTGGAAGGGAGCCAACAACGGCCAATTTGAAAGGGGACAGCTAGTACAGCTTATCCTGACAAAAGCGGTCTTCGCCTGCAAAAGGCTCTGGTGGTGACGCCGCCTTGGGCTCCATGGTGACCTCCGTCTCGCCGTCCTCCGGGTCCTGGTCTCGTTGCACCATTATGGAAACCTATGATTGATGCCTCGGTACTCCGCGCCTGCGCCTGCCTCCTTAGCACCAAAGAGGAAACAAGGACGCTGGACGCGCTGGCGCCCGCCTGGTCTCGATCGTCATGGCTCACGTCACAAGAGCCTCGCGAGGTTTGCCTTGCCTTGATCTCTCCTCCCCTTGTGAGGCTGCCTGGCGAGGCCGCTCCTGAGGAGGTCTTGCGTCGTCCGCCTCGTGAGGTTTGGCCCCTCGCGAGGGTCTTGAATGCCTTGTTGATGAAGATGGGCCGTACAGGACCGCTAGTAGAGCCACGCCGCGGGCCGCAGGCAGGCAAGTCTGGGGACCCCCGTTCCCAGGACGCCAACAAAAGCCCATTAAACATCCAAAACAGAATATGTAATAGCATGGAACAATAAAAAATTATAGATACGTTGGAGACGTATCAACGGGCCACCGTATTTAGCAAAAAAATAATGTTTCCCCCTGACTGGTGGGACCCACCAGCTACATCTTCGCACGCAAGGAAGTGCCTCCTTATCCTCCCTGACAGTCGGGACCCACCTGGTCGAAGCGTACGTAGCGTTGTCATTCTGGTCGCAAACATGTACGTACATACTGGTCGATCAGTCTGTCTGCAGGCTGCAGCGATGAACCGTGGCCGAGTAAGGAAGGGCACGTGTCCTACTAGAGGCGCGCGCGTAGCATGTCACGCAACCCCGTTAATATCATGTACACGTACGTACAGCCAGGGTGCAAGAAAGTAAATACGACCACGTACATAAATACGGGCAGGGTCTCGAACGCCTACTCGCGCATACGTACGGCCAGGCCTCATGTACATGGAGAGATAGCGACGGCGTCCTGTTCATCAGTAGCCAACCAGTTGGGTCAGAATGGAGAAATTGTGTCGTCGTGTTCATCGGGAGGCAACGGAACGCGTGTTGTTCATCGGGAGCCAACCAGGTCAGACGGAACAGCCGATCAAAACGAGGCCTGGTGTACCGTAGAACGGAGGAAACGGCCTTGTGTTCGACAGGCCACAGTCGAAACGGGATCCTGTTCATCGGGAGGGATCTGGCGTACCGTAAAATGGAGGAAACAGACTTCTCTTGGACCTCCTACGGTCGAAACGGGGTCCTGTTGATCAGGAGGGGTGTGGCGTACCGCAAAACGGAGGAAACGAACTTGTGTTGGAGCGCTACGGTCGAAACGGGGGTCCTGTTCATCGGGAGGGGTGTGGCGTATAGCAAAACGGGACTCCACAGGCTACTGTTCATCTCCACCGTCGACCTCCGCCAGCCTCCACGGGCTATTGTTCATCCACCGTCGACCTCCTCCAGCCTCCACCTGCGACTGTTCATCTGCGGGCTCCTGTTCATCCAGCCTCCACAGCTCCTCCACCGGCTACTGTTCAACCAGCCCTCTCCACGGGGTCCTGTTCAATCACCCCTCCACGGGCTATTGTTCATCCAGCCCTCCATCGGCTACTGATCAACCAGCCCTCCACGGGATCCTGTTCATCTAGCCCTCCACGGGATCCTATTCATCCACCCCCAACCGGCTCGATCGGGGTCCTGCTCATCCAGCGGCAACGGCCTCTACTACCACGGGGTCCTGTTCATCCAACCACCACTGGGAACTGTTCACCCAACCCCCACACAATGATCACTGCTCATCAAGAGCCAGTAGGTTCGATCGGCTTCAGTTAGCAGCAGGAGCGAAGGAATTGCTCGATTGGGTTCAGTTAACAGCCAGATCGACCGATCGCTCGGGTTCAGTAGCGTGTAGCCTGCAGTGCAATCGCTCGGGTTAAGTAGGTGAACGCCTCGCTCAGGTTCAGTTAGAGCCCAACGCTCCGCACCCACGCGCGTACGTGTACGAGAGAAATGCGCAAACCTGCATGCATCGCTCGGCCCCGACCACCCACCGTAACCGGGAACTCCCCGATATTTTCCTCGCCCTTGCTTCTACCACGGTTTTTTCTATCATGGACGGCTCAAAGAATGTCATGCAGCTGCGTCTCCGGCCCGCCCAGGACGAAAAGCCCATTTTTTGTCATGATTTTTTTTCAGAGAAGTAGGAGCCCACCACATCTATGATGATACCGGGTTTTGTCACAATTATCGTCATAGAAGTGTCGTAAGCATGATAGAAAAAAAATTCGTTTGGCCCAAAATGTCATGGATGTGTCTTTTTCCGTAGTGTTCCTTCATTTTTGGATTTAACCGACGTTGGTGATCAACAACGGGTTTAGCATCAGGTTCCATATTAATCATGTGCTGACATAGAGTGGGACTAATGCCCTTTAAATCATCAAGAGTATATCCAATAGCAGCTCGGTGCTTCCTTGGAACTTTCAATTATCTTTCTTCTTCATGTTCTGAAAGGTTAGCACTAATAATAACAGGATATATCTTCTTTTCATCAAGATAAGCATATTTCAAAGTGGCTGGCAATTGTTTTAATTCAAACACAAGATCACCTTTAGGTGGAGGAGGACCTCATAAAGTTTCAATAGGCAAATTGTGTTTAAGCAGAGGACGTTGTTCAAAGAAAATCTTATCTATTTCATTTCTTTCATGCATATGTAAATCATTTTCATGGTCTAGCAAATATAGTTCTAAAGGATCAATAGGTGGTATAGCAATAGAAGCAAGACCAATTATTTCATCCTCACTAGGCAATTCTTTTTCATGAAGCTTTCTACTAAACTTGGAAAATTAAACCCATGAGATTCATCACCAAAACTAACACTGACAGTTTGTTTCTCACAATCTATCTTAGCATTAACGGTGTTCAAGAAAGGTCTACCAAAGATAATGGGACAAAATTCATCTTGTGGGGAACCAGGAACAAGAAAATTAGTAGGATATTTTATTTTCCCACACAAGACTTCAACATCTCTAACATCCCAAGTGGTGTGATGGTATCTCTATTAGCAAGTTTAATAGTGGCGTCAATTTCTTCTATTTCAGCGGGTGCTATGTCATCCATAATTTCTTGATAAAGGGTAAAGGGGATAGCACTCACGCTAGCACCTATGTCACATAAACCATGATAAAGGTGATCCCCTATTTTAACTGAGACAACATGCATGCCAACAACGGGTCTACGTTTATCCTCTTTATCAGGTTTAGCAATTCTAGTAGCTTCATTATAGAAGTAAATAACATGCCCATCTATATATTGTTCCAGGAGATCCTTAACCATAGCAACGCTTTGTTCATCAGGTCTAGGTGTTCTAATATAACTTTTATTAATCACAGTTGAAACTTTAGCATGTTCCTTTATCCTAACAGGGAAAGGTGGTTTCTCAATATAAGCAGTAGGAACAACTGGATCAACATTATAAAGTATAGTTTCTTCTTTAGCTAGTATCGGTTCCTTAATTTCTTCTTTAATAGGTGGGTGATATTTAAACCACTTCTCTTTAGGAAGATCAACATGAGTAGCAAATGATTCACAAAAGAGGCTACTATCTCAGAGTCAAGTCCATATTTAGTGCTAAACTTTTGAAAAGCATCGGTATTCATAAAAGATTTAACACAATCATACTTAAACTTAATACCCGACTCTTTACCTTTGTCGAGTTCCCAATCTTCAGAGTTGCGTTTAATTCTTGCCAAAATATCCCAGTGGAATTCAATAGCTTCATAAAAGAACCAGCACAAGAAGTATCAAGCATGGATCGATCATTATGAGAAAGCCGAGCATAAAAATTATGGATAATATTTTTTCTTGAGAGCTCATGATTGGGGCATGAATATAACATTGAATTAAGCCTCCCCCAAGCTAGAGAGATACTTTCTCCTTCACGAGCCAAAAATTATATATGTAATTCCGATCACGATGAACTAGATGCATAGGATAACTTTTTTGGTGGAACTCCAATTTCAATTGATTCCAATTCCAAGATCCAATATCATCGCATAGCCTATACCATGCCAATGCTTTTCCCTTCAAAGATAAAGGGAAAAACTTCTTCATAACTTCATCTCCTGGTAAACCTGCAAGCTTAAACAATCCACAAACTTGTTCCACATATATGAAGTGCATATCAGGATGTTCGGTTTCATCTCCTGCATAAGGATTAGCTAGCAGTTGTTCTATCATACCCGAAGGAATTTCATATTCAATATTTTCAGTAGGTGCAGTGGGTTGAGGGGTAGCTAACTGTGGTTCCGATCAAGGTGAAGATACCCCGAACAAACCCCTCAAAGGATTGTTTTCCATAGTAACAAGTGACAGTAAATTTCAGCACACTAGATAAATGTTTCCTTACCAAATTCCACTTACCAAAGGCGCTTCACTCCCCAGCAACAGCGCCAGAAAATAGCCTTGATGACCCACTAGTATATGGGATCAATTGTAGCTCTTTTCGATAAGTAAGAGTGTCGAACCCAACGAGAAGCAGAAGGAAATGACAAGTAGCTTTCAGCAAGGTAATGTCTGCAAGTGCTGAAATTGTAAGTAACTGAGTAGATTGATAGCAAGATAATTTATAATGAGCAAGTAATGATGATAGTAGCAAAAGTGCAGCAAGGTAGCCCAATCCTTTTGAGGCAAAGGACAGGCCAAAACAGTCTCTTATGATAAGCAAAGCGTTCTTGAGGGTACACGGGGAGTTCATCTAATCACTTTCACCATGTTGGTTCGATTCATGTTCGCTACTTTGATAATTTGATATGTGGGTGGAACGGTGCTTAGGTGTTGTTGTTACTTGAACAAACCTCCTACTTACGATTAACCCTCCCACAAGCATCCGCAACTATGAGAAAAGTATTAAGAATAAATTCTAACCATAGCATTAAACTTTTGAATCCAATCGGTCCCTTACGGAATAACCCATAAACTGGGGTTTAAGCTTCTGTCACTCTCGCAACCCATCATCTAATTGCTACTCCACAATGCATTCCCTTAGGCCCAAATACGGTGAAGTGTCATGTAGTCGACGTTCACATGACACCACTAAGGGAATCACAACATACATACTATCAAAATATCGAACACATATCAAGTTCACATGATTACTTGCAACATGATTTCTCCCGTGACCTCAAGAACAAAAGTAACTACTCACAAATGATAATCATGCTCAAGATCAGAGGGGTATGAAATAGCATATTGGATCTGAACATATAATCTTCCACCAAATAAACCATATAGTAATCATCTACAAGATGTAATCAACACTACTAGTCACCCACAAGCACCAATCTATAGTTCCGGTAACAAGATTGAACACAAGAGATGAACTAGCTAGGGTTTGAGATGGGATGGTGCTTTTGAAGATGTTGATGGAGATTGCCCTCCCCAAGATGGGAGAGTTGTTGGTGATGATGATGATGCCGATGGTTTCCCCCTCCGGGACGGAAGTTCCCCCGGCGGAATCGCTCCGCCGGAGGGCAAAGTGCTCCTGTCCAAGTTCCGCCTCGAGACGGCGACGCTCCATCCCGAAAGTCCTCTCCTTATTTTTTCTAGGTCAAAATGACCTATATACCAGAAGATGGGCACCGGAGGTGGGCCTGGGTGAGCACAACCCACCAGGGCGCACCTGGGCTCCCTGGCGCGCCTAGGTGGGTTGTGCCCACCTGGTGGGCCTCCTCTAGTACTTATTTGCTCCAATATTCATCATATATTCCATAAAATTCTCCGTGAAGTTTCAGCCTGTTTGGAGTTGTGCAGAATAGGTAGCCTGATGTAGCTTTTCCAGGTCCAGATTTCCAGCTACCAGAATTCTCCCTCTTTGTGTGTACCTTGCAAATTATGAGAGAAAAGGCATTAAAATTACTCCAAAAAGCATTATTATGCATAAAAACATTATAAATAACAGTAGGAAAACATGATGCAAAATGGACGTATCAGCGCGCAGCGTGACCGCGTGTTGCATGAGGAAGAAGACGGCTCGTTCCGCCTCTAGCGTGGAGACGCCCACCTTGTGGCTGGTGCGTGGGCAGTGTGTAGGGTCGGCCAGGCTAAGTTCCGCCATCAGAGGAGTGGGTGAAGCTGGGGGCAGAGGCGGGGGCGGCGGCAGGGGCGGGAAGTGCAGACGGGAGGCAATCGGAGGGCGCGGTGCGAGCGGTCCTAATCTAGCTGCAGCACGGCCGCCCGGGCCATTGCGTGGATTTTGAGGACACTCACGGCCGAAATGCCCAGGACACTCGCAAAATGATGCAGTGGAGTAGGTCACGACAGTCTTTCCGGTGATGGCGTTTGCGAAGGCATCAAAACCAGCGGCCTCAGAACCGGCTTAAGAAGGCTTCATGGCCATCTACCGCATTGAACGCCAGCCGGCGGTCCAAGCGAGGAGGCGGAGGGAGCCCGCTATGGACCGGCAGATTAGAAACGCGCCCGCGGTTCTTCTTGGAGGAGGCCTCCATCCACCCATCTTCCGCCCCCGAAGAGGAAAGGTTGACCGCGGGGGACGGGGCAACGATGATGGACTCGAGGCGGTGGGGGAGGCTCTGGAGTATCCACCGTACCAGCTGCTGGATCTATGATGATGGATTGAAGGTGACGAGACATCTGCACCATTGGATCGACCGCACTAGCTGACGCCCCATCCGTCGAGCATTCACCCTGAACCAGCAGCCGCGGCGGGAAAAGAGGATCTGGGGAGGCTGGAGAGCGACATCCGGGGGTGGGCGGTGAGGCCCCGGACGGACCAGGGGAGAAGCCCGTCCCCCCGTCCCATTCGCCGATCCACAACAGGATCCGGAGCGCGGGGAGCGCGGCGCGCCCATGCCACTAGGAGCTAAGGGGCGGAGAGGTGGCCGCCGTGGCTGGAGTGGCCTATGGCACAGAGCAGGGGGGAGCTCTGGCCCAAGTTTCCACGCCCATGACTAACGAGAAGATGATGGTGAGGTTCGCGCGGGAGCACCTGAAGTATGTCCAATACGAGTAGGAGTGGTATTGGAAGAGGGTCATAGAGAAGAAGAAGAAGACGAAGAACAACGACGAGGCATGACCTTCCTCTTCAAAGGTGGTGGTCAACATCGAGTCATCCGAAGACGACATTGATTGGAGCGACCTTGAGCGTGAGCGATGGTGAGGGTTCTGGCATCCGAGTGGGACAACGGGGACAACAGATAATGTGTATTTGATAATTTAATTAGCGTGCGCAAGCTCTAGTAATTAGTTTAGTATGTGTAGTAGTAGGTGCTATGGATGTAACTGTGATAGAGATGTCCTTAGCGGGAAGCCTACAGCGTAGCAAACAGGGGTGGTCGCGACACCCCAGCTCGTCAAAGCCGCCTGGCGGATCCTCCTACAACGGGTTGCGAGGCCACTTTCAGTCGTCGGGGCAGTGCTCAACCAAGCCACATCTAATACACATTGTCTCGTTGGTGCAATCATTCTTGTGGTGGCCTTCCTTCATGCAACTAAAGAAGCGTCCATACACCATGGAGGGCATGGGCGGTGACGGCGGTTGTTGGGCAAGTCACTCTTGCTCCAAGCGTAGCCGCCGCCAGCGACACCACTTGGCCTTCCGAGAGAGTTGGGGTTGCACCCAAGGCACCTCGCCCCATCCATCTTCGGATCTGGCGAGGGAGTTGAGGTTGCTTTAGCGTTAACCGCGATGGTGGCCGAAGAGCTCGATTGGTTGGAGGGCCAGGATAGGCCATGGTCCTCGCGGGTCTCTGTTGGCGTAAGGAGACTCTGTGCTAGGAAGAGTCGTGGTGTGGACAGGAAGGACCAACCATGGCCAAGGCGAGGTGGTGCTAGTGCCAAAGTGGCAGCCGGCGAGGGAGGCTGTGGACACGAGGATCAGAGTGGGCGAAAGCGTTGGGGCTCAAAAGTGAGCAGTGGTACTAGAAGCCTGAAACAATGGTATGCAACCTAAGGACCCTTCAGGGCTGTCACCGAACCCGTATAAATGACAACTCTTGGGAGTGGTCATCGAACCCGGACACTTCGATAACTCTTGAGGGCGATCAAGGGAACCCGTACAAATTGCTCGCGCGATATCCACAACCTAATTGGAGACCCCGATACTTGCCTGGAGCTTTACACCACAATGATTGAGCTCCGAACACACCAACCGTCTAGGGCACCAAAGCACCCAAGAAGAACAAGCTCTAGGGTGCCCAATCACCCAAGAGTAATGAGCTTCTCACCTTTTCATTTTCACAAATCACTATGGAGAACTCAAACCGATGCAACTAATGCAATGGCAAGGGCACACGGAGTGCCCAATTTCCTCACTCTCAAATCCCACCAAAGCAACGAAAGCTATGGAAGAAAATAAGAGGAAGAACAAGAAGAAGAACACCAAGAACTCCAAGATCTAGATCCAAGGGGTTCCCCTCACATAGAGGAGAAAGTGATTGGTGGAAATGTCGATCTAGATCTCCTCTCTCTTTTCCCTCAAGAACTAGCAAGAATCATTGGAGGGATTGATAGATAGCAAGCTCGAAGAAGGTTAACAATGGAGAAGAACACGAGCTCAAAAGATAAAATGCAATGGGGACGAAGACCTCCTTTTATAGGCCTATCCAAATCCAACCGTTATGCACTCAGTCCGCGCACAAGCGGTAGTACCGCTCCGCTCAAGCGAGCGGTACTTCCGCTGACACGGTAGTTTCAGCCGTAACGTGCAACTTGGAAACTCAAGGAGGCGTAGTGCCGCCGGAGTGGTACTATCGCTCCCACCAGTGGTACTACCGCTAGGTGTTGCGTGTACAGTGAAACCGTGGTAGTAGAGTAGGGCAGCATGGTACTACCGCCCACTACTGCCACTCTACTTCCGCGCATAGATAAAACATATCCAGTGGTTAAAATATAAGCAAAGGTTCCTGCGGTAGTAGAAGGCCGGAAGTACCGCGCTCTACTACCGCTGACTACCGCTGAGGTGACAAAGTATCCAGAACCCAAGAATAAGCGGAAGTGCCCGCGACACTGGAACCGTGGAAGAACCGCGCAAGCGATAATACCGTAGACCAGAGCGGTACTACCGCTAGGGAGGAACAAAAAGGCCAAGTAAACCAGATGGATGCATGAAAGCCTGAACTGCCATAACTTCTGCAAATGAGCTCCGATTTGAGCAAACTCAAGCTTGTTGCATAGATGACGACAAATACTATCCAAGAGCATAGTAAGAAGTGGCAGTGGAGTATGCCTAAGATATAGAGACACGAAACCTCTATGAGAGAAGAACCGATAAAAACTCCAACATCGAAAACATCATAGAATATGCATATATGAACTCTGTTTTTGATGAACTCGAGCTTATCATGAAGATGATCATAAGCTCCAAAACTCACAAAGAGAGACACCAAACAAGAACCAAAAAAGGTGATGCAAGGATGCAATGGTTTGAGCTCTCTACGAATGATACAATCAAGCTACTCACTTGAGAGCCCCCCTTGATAGTACGATAATCGATCCTATAACCCGGTCTCCCAACTACCACCATGAGACCGGTAAAATAGAAAACCTATCAAGGGCAAACCTTTGCCTTGCACATAGTCCACTTGAGCTAGATGATGATGATCTTGACTTCCTCAAGTTGGACCACCTTTCTTTATTGGATTGTCTCGGTGAAGATTAGTTGATTGCTCCCTCATACTCCGCTATGGGTGAGCCACTCTTCGGTACATCTTCACAATTCCATTGTCACCATAATGGATGGCAAGATTCAAGCATGATCTCTTCGTGATGCTCCACTTGAACTTGCACACCACAATCTTGATGGCGATCACCACTTGATGTCATCCTCCATGGGTTGTATGAGATCTTCCTCTTGACGCAGGCCCATGGCAACATACCTAATCCCACATAGAAGTCTCACGTAGACCATGGGTTAGTACACAAAGCATAATGGATAATGCTTACCATACCATGGGATCACTCGATCCATCTCAGTACATCTTGTGCGCTTTGTGTGTTGATCAACTTGATTCACTCATTGACTTAGTTTGGATCAACCTTGTATCATGTCTTGTACATGACCAATCTTTGGATAGTTCCTTGAATAGCACTTTGGTCATCACATAAACTCCTTGAAACCAACACGTGGACTTCAAGAAAAGACTATGGACAAATCCTTCAAATATAACTCAAGGCAACCATTAGTCCATAGAGACTGTCATCAATTACCAAAACCAAACATGTGTGCACCGCATGTTCTTTCAATGGTCTCGTCCACGGCAGCCACGATGCCCGTGCCACCTTCCTCCCTCGCGTGCCGGCCTGGAGCAACTCGCCACTCCTCGACGAGCTAGCTTGGAGCGGCGAGTTGCTGAACCACACGCCAGCTTGGAGCTTCCGCCTCTGCGAGCTGGCTTGTTGCGGCCTGAAGTGTCAAGGAGGTGGGGTAGATAGTTGTCTGGCTTGTATCCGGCGGGCACGACGGGCCACCCAACCAGATTTTATGCCGGAGAACTCATCTTTGTGCTCGTCAGATGCCATGGAGAGTGGAGAATCTGGTGCAAGGAGGAGATGGGAGCGGAGGTGTGGTTCGATTTTTGCCCGACACCTGGCATCGTTTATACAGCGGGTGGACACCCGAAGCCAATTGATATTGTGTTTAATGACGTGCGGCTCATGAATGAACGTGTGGCCGGAGTAGGTTTCTCGGCACACGCGCAAGTTTAGTGGAGAAAGGCAGGCAGACTGTAGCCGTTTGAATGCGGTGATGAAGCATGTTAGCCGGGCGTGCAGTGGGCGGCGCCCTCTCGGCTGGCGCACCGCTTCAATGCCGGCAGTGAGAAGTCACGTCCGCTCTGGACCGGCGCCTATGCGGAGCGACCGCTCTACAAAGACATGAATGTGGATAGCTGGCGCCGGGCGGAAAGCACGTGGGCATGGATGGAGGGTTTATGGTAGGCCAGTGTAGTCAGTAGCGGGTGTGGCATCAATCTGGACGCCCACAAAACCCCCACTTTGTCTCCGTTCCGTGGGAAAAAGCACGTCCGGACCATTCTGCTGACTGGAGCAGGATCGTTAGAAGGCAAAAGGCGTTCGGACCGAACGGTTACTCGTGGTTTGAATGTCAACGTTGGAGATGCCCTAATATCACAAGTTTTTTTTTGACATCACCTAATATCACAAGGTTCATTGCACACGCATGTTAATTTTACTAGTTCTTTTTTTGAGAATCTTTTTTTAGGGAAGGCCAACATGGCTAGCTTTATTGGCTTAAATAGGGATTACATCGTCCACGAGGTTTGAGACAAGACAGCCCGGGGGCACATCCGTCCAACTACCAGAAAATTTATTACAATAACTATAGTTAGCTAGCACATGTGCCGCTTTGTTTGAATTACGAGGACAATGCTTAAATTTGACCTTCCCAATCAAAGTCGAAACATCCATACACTCAGCAAAAATTGCGGCAGCTTCGTCCCACCATCTTGTTTGGCCATCACAAGATTCGATCACTGTCAATGAATCGGACTCCGCCTCCACTCGCGGGAATCCTAAAGAGCCTGCGAAGTTCAGGCCATCCCGCATTGCCAAAACTTCAGTCATGACCACGCTGGATGCAAAAGGAATGTAAATACATTGAGCTGCTAAAAATGACCCGTTCGCATCTCTGATAACCGTTGCCGTAGCTCCCACTCCTTCTGCAGCATAATATGTTGCGTCAACATTTAGTTTAACAAAACTGTGCTCCAGCTTCTCCCATCTATCTTGCACTAGGGCAGTTTTCTTTGCATTTGCCTGTTGGAAATTATTAGTTATAGCAAGGACATATATAGGCCATTTGAAAGGTGGTGGAGGAGAACCATTATGTGTATTCTGGCGTCGAATCCACCACAGATACCATCCTCCCACCGCAATGATCTGCTTCACATCAAGATTAGTTTTGAGGGGCACTTGTCTTGGTGGGGCTAACAGAATATGTTCCAGAATGATTGACCCCGAACGATCAACCTTCTTCGCATCATTGATAATATCCAAGATGCCAAGGCGTGACCAAAGCTCTGTAGCATGAGAGCATTCAAACAGCAGGTGCTTCACATCTTCAGCCGCACTGTGGCATATAGGACATGCTCCAGTTGTCCCAATATGCCTATTAGTAAGTATGGACTTTAGGGGTAAAATTCCATGTAGTGCCCGCCAGCAAAAGATTAGAATTTTACGTGGAATTTGAAGCTTCCACAATATACTCCACACAGCTGGTGTGCTGGACCTCCCTGGCTGCGCTAGTACATTTGTATGTGCCCTAAAAGTCCGAATCCATTTAGTGTGATAAGCTGAGCGGACTGAGAAAATACCTCTTCGATCCGGGTGCCAGTCTATGAAGTCCTCAAAAGCATTGTAATTAAGTGGAATTTCCAGGATCCTTCAAACATCGACGGGGTTGAAAATAGATGTAATCAGTTCTTCGTCCCAGTTTCCACTTAGAGGGTCTATGAGATCATTAACTGTAGTCAGAACAGTGTGACCACGTGGTGTAATCACCATTCTATTTGCACTACTTGGAACCCAGGGGTCACTCTAGATGTTCACCTTCTCTCCTGACCCAATTCGCCATATGTACCCCAATTTAAATGTCTCCAATCCCTTCATAATACTCTGCCAGGTAAATGAAGCCCCCTTTTTTAGAGTAGCCTATAATAAGCTACCATTAGGGAAATATTTCGCCTTTAGTACTCTTGCACATAATGAATCCGGATTGTTTAGTAATATCTAACATTGTTTTGAGAGCATTGCTAGGTTGAAAGAATATAGATCTCAGAACCCCATTCCCCCTTCACTCTTCAGATATCAAAGTTTCCACCAAGTATACCAATGCATTCTCTTATGTTCCTCATCATCTCCCCACCAGAACTGGGAAATTAAGTCAGTAATCTCTTTGCATATTCCTTTAGGTAAACAAAACACTGACATAGCAAAGACAGGAATAGCTTGTGCCACAGATTTCAGTAGGATCTCCTTTCCTCCAATGGATAACTGCTTTTCCATCCATCCTTTGAGCCTCTCTTTAATTCTTTCAACAAAGTGTTTAAAACAGTCACTTCTATCTGCCCCCACCATGATAGGTAGACCAAGATATTATCAGATAGGGCTTTTGTATCAATGTGTAACTCTTGACATATTTCAGCCCTAGAGACAGTAGAAGTGTTAGGACTAAAGAAAACACTTGATTTAGCCAAACTCACCATTTGCCCCGAGCTTTGACAGTAAGTCTCTAGAACATGCTGTAAGGAAACTGCATTAAGAGTGTCTGCCTTCATGAGAATCAGAGAATCATCAGCGAATAAAAGGTGTGATATTGACGGTGCATTTCTGCACACTCTAATCCCTTCTATGCCACCAGCTTCTTCTTCATACTGCAATAAACTGGAAAGACCCTCTGCACAAATGAGGAATAGATAAGGGGAGAGAGGATCCGCTGCCTAATCCCCCTTGTAGGGATAAAGCCATCTGTTTCTTGTGAATTAAATCTCTCCTTATGTGTAACAGATTTCACACATTCCATAATCAATTCTACCCACTGTTCATGAAATCCTAATTTGATCATCATGTCATGCAAGAAAGACCACTCTACTCTGTCATAAGCTTTGTGCATATCAAGCTTTACCGCACATAAACCAGATTGACTTGCCCTTTTGTTCTTTATCTTATGCACACATTCATATGCTATGAAGATATTGATACGTCTCCAACGTATCTATAATTTTTTATTGTTCCATGTTGTTATATTATCAATCTTGGACGTTTTACAATCATTTATAGTCATTTTAGATCATTTTTTGGTACTAACCTATTGACATAGTGCCAAGTGCTAGTTGTTATTTTTTCCTTTTTTTTACATCGCAGAAAATCAATATCAGACGGAGTCCAAATGCCCCGAAACTTTACAGAGAATTTTTATGGGCCAGAAGGAACACAGCTGGCCCTGGCTACGCCTGGGGGTGCCCCGAGGGCGGCGCAACCCACGAAGGCGCGCCAGGAGGCCCAGGCGCGCCCTGGTGGGTTGTGCCCACCTCGGGTACCCCCGGACCGCCTCTTTGCTATATAAATACCCCAATATTCCAGAAACCCTAAGAACATCGACGAAATATTCATCCAGCCGCCGCAGAGTCCAGAACCACCAGGTTTAATCTAGACACCATCTCGGATGGGGTTCACCACCTCCATTGGTGCCTCTCCGATGATGCGTGAGTAGTTCTTTGTAGACCTTCGGGTCCGTAGTTAGTAGCTAGATGGCTTTCTCTCTCTCGTTGGATTCTCAATACAATGGTCTCTTGGAGATCCATATGATGTAACTCTTTTTGCGGTGTGTTTGTTGGGATTTGATGAACTTTGAGTTTATGATCAGTTATATCTTTTTATATCCATGAAAGTTATTTGAGTTTCTTTGATCTCTTATATGCATGATTGCGTATAGCTCATATTTCTTCTCTGATATTTGGGTTTTGTTTGGCCAACTTGATCTATTTATCTTGCAATGGGAAGAGGTGCTTTGTAGTGGGTTCGATCTTACGGTGCTTGATCCTAGTGACAGAAAGGGAAACGACACGTATGTATCATTGCTACTAAGGATAAAACGATGGGGTTTATCTCTACATAGATAGATCTTGTCTACATCATGTCATCGTTCTTATTTCATTACTCCATTTCTCCATGAACTTATTTCACTAGATGCATGCTGGATAGCGGTCGATGTGTGGAGTAATAGTAGTAGATGCAGGCAGGAGTCGGTCTACTAATCTTGGACGTGATGCCTATATAATGATCATTGCCTGGATATCGTCATCATCATTTGAAGTTCTATCAATTGCCCAACAGTAATTTGTTTACCCACCGTTTGCTATTTTTCTCGAGAGAAGCCACTAGTGAAACCTATGGCCCCCGGGTCTTCTTTCTCATATATTTGCTTTTGCGATCTACTTTTCTCTTGCATTTATTTTCAGATCTATTAAACAAAAAATACAAAAATACCTTGCTGCAATTTTTCTTTGTTTATTTTATTTGGTGTTCGATCTATCAATTTACTACATAATTATCTCACGTCCGTTTGCCAGTTGAGGCGTCGTACCCCGGAAGGGATTGACAACCCCTTTAACACGTCGGGTTGCGAGGATTTGTTATCTGTGTGCAGGGGTTGTTTACGTTGTGTTGCTTGGTTCTCCTACTGGTTCGATAACCTTGGTTTCATGTCTGAGCGAAATACCTAGCGCCGATGTGCTGCATCATCCCTTCCTCTTTGGGAAATACCGACGTAGCTTCAAGCAACATCAGATATTATCCGTGATCATTCTTCCGGGAACAAAAGCGCTTTGAGTAGGAGAAATGATTTCAGGGAGTATATTTTTCAAGCGTAGAGCTAACATTTTTTAGATGATCTTATAAAGAACATTACAAAGACTAATAGGTCTGAATTGCGTTACCAGCTCTGGAGACTCGGTTTTAGGAATCATCGCAATTATTGTCACTACAAAAAAAAGACACATCCGTGACATTTTGGGCCGAACGAATTTTTTTCTGTCATACTTATGACACTTCTATGATGATAATTGTGACAAAACCCGGTATCATCATAGATGTGGTGGGGTCCTACTTCTATGACAAAAAATCATGACAGAAAATGGGCTTTTCGTCCTGGGCAGGCCAGAGACGTAGCTGCATGACATTCTTTGGGCCGTCCATGACGGAAAAAACCGTGGTAGAAGCAAGGGCGAGGAAAATATCGGGGAGTTCCCGGTTATGGTGGGTGGTCAGGGGCCGAGCGATGCGCGTTTCTCTCATACGTACGCGCATGTGTGCGAGGCGTTGGGCTCTAACTGAACCCGAGCGAGGCGTTGGGCTCTAACTGAACCCGGGCGATTGCACTGCAGGCTACGCGTTACTGAACCCGAGCGATCGATCGATCCCTTTGCTACTGCTGCTAAATGAAGCCGATCGAACACTGTTGCCTCCTTCCCTTGATGTACAGTGAGTGTTGTTGGGGGGTTTGGATGAACATTTCCCGGTGGGGGTGGATGAACAGGACCCCATGGTAGTAGAGGCTGTTGCCGCTAGATGAACAGGACCCCGATCGATCGAGCCGGTGGAGGGGTGGATGAACAGGACCCCGTGGAGGGCTGGATGAACAGGATGACCCCATGGAGGGCTGGTTGAACAGTAGCCGGTGGAGGGCTGGATGAACAGTAGCCCGTGGAGGGGTGGTTGACAGGACCCCGTGGAGAGGGCTGGTTGAACAGTAGCCGGTGGAGGAGCGCACGGTGGTGGCTGGATGAACAGGAGCCCGTGGATGAACAGTCGCAGGTGGAGGCTGGAGGAGGTCGACGGTGGATGAACAGGAGCCCGTGGAGGCTGGAGGAGGTCGACGGTGGAGATGAACAGTATCCCGTGGAGTCCCGTTTTGCGGTACGCCACACCCCTCCCGATGAACAAGACCCCCATTTCGACCGTAGCGCTCCAGCACAAGTCTGTTTCCCTCGTTTTGCGGTACGCCACACCCCTCCCGGTCAACAGGACCCCATTTCCACCGTAGGAGGTCCATTTCCTCCGTTTTGCGGTACGCCAGACCCCTCCTGATGAACATGATCCTGTTTCCACCGTAGCCGGTCGAACACAAGGCCGTTTCCTCCGTTTTGCGGTATGCAAGGCCTCGTTTCCATCGCCAGTTCCGTCCAAGCCGGTTGGCTCCCAATGAACAGCACGCGTTCCGTTGCCTCCTGATGAACACGATGCATTCCGTTGGCTCCCCATGAACACGACGACGACACAGTTTCTCTGTTCCGACCCAGCCATGTACACGAGCCCTGACGGTACGTATGCGCGAGTAGGCGTTCGAGACCCCGCCCGTATGTGCGTACGTGGCCGTATTTACTTTCTTGCACCCTGGCCGCTATATGTACGTGTGCATGCTACATGCACGCCTCTACTACGACACGTGCACGCCTCTACTACCACACGTGCCCTTCCTTACATGGCCACGGTTCATCGCTGCAGCATGCAGACAGACCGATCGACCAGTATGTACGTACACGTTCACGACCAGAATGACAACGCTACGTACGCTTCGACCGGGTGGGTCCCGATTGTCAGGCACTTCCTTGCGTGCGAAGATGTAGCTGGTGGGTCCTAGCAGTCAGGGGGGCGAATCATTTTTTTTCCCGTAATATGGACGCACTTCCTTGCGTGCGAAGATGTAGCTGTTGGGTCCCAGCAGTTAGGGGGGAAACGTTTTTTTTTCGTGAAATACGGTGGCCCGTCCTGTGGGTACCTGCTGTCAGGTGGAGGAATCATTCTTTTGCGCGTAATAAGGAGGCATTTCCTTGCTGCGGCCGTGGACCCAGCTGTCAGCCTCTCCATGTACAGTACTCTTCCGATGGAAGTCGTTCGTTGACCACATTGACCATGCCACGCCGAGAGCACCAGGGCAATGGACGACGGTGAGGCCTAGGAAGGGGACGACCCGGAGCCGGGGAAGACGCGGCAGTGGATGCCCACGCGGAGGGGAGTACGTGGGTTGACTGCTTCGGCTGTGGTGTGAGGCTACCGTCGCCGGAGAAAACAGGAGGTGTGGGTGAGTATAGAGGGATGGCATGGCTAGCGGTGGCAGCACAGCCGGACACGGGAGGCAGGAGCAGGCGGCGCGGCCAACGCTTGTTTGGGCGGCTGGAGCAAGAAGACCAGAGATTGAAGAAGCACTACGGCCGTTGGATGGACATCGTACGGTCACTGGAGCTAGAATCGTTCATATTTACTAAGTTGACGAAGCCCTCCATCCCCGTCATCTTAGTAGGCCCACAAGTCAGCCTCCCATATGGTGGGTCCCAGCTAGCAGGGGAGTATTCATTTTTTTGTGCGTAATAAGGAAGCACTTCCTTGCATGCGAAGATATAGCTGGTGGGTCCGAGCTGTCAGGGGCGGGAACGTTTTATTCGCGAAATACAGAGGCCCTTTCGGTTGGTCCCAGATGTCAGGTGGAGGAATCATTATTTTGCGCGTAATAAGGAGGCATTTCCTTGTGTGCGGCCGTGGACCTAGCTGTCAGCCTCTCCACATACAGTCCATGTCCGATGGATGTCGTTCGTTGACCACGCTGCGCCGAGAGCACCAGGGGGGTGGACGACGGCGAGGCCTAGGAAGGGGACGACGCAGAGCCGGGGAAGACGTGGCAGTGGATGCCCACGCGGAGAGGAGTATGAGGGTTCACTGGTTCATCTGCGATGTGAGGCTGCCGTCACCGCAGAATAATAGGGGGTGTGGGTGAGTAGAGGGATGGCCTGGCCAGCGGTGGGAGTAGTAGCTGGCGGTGAGGCCTCTGCAGCAGCACAGCCGGCCACGAGAGGCAGGAGCAGGCGGCACGACCGGTGCTGCTTTGGGGGGCTGGAGCAAGAAGACCAGAGGTTGAAGAAGCACGACGGCCGTTGGATGGACATCGTACGGTCACTGCAGCTAGAATCGTTTATAATGACTAAGTTGACAAAGCCCTTGGTACGCGTCAACTTAGTAGGCCCACAGGTCAGCCTCCAAAACAGTGCACCCCAGATGTTAGGGGGAGGAATCATTTTTTGGGCGGCTGAAGCTAGAATATCTGAGATTGAAGAAGAAGCACGACATCCGTTGGATGGACATCCAACGGCCACTGCTGCTAGAACCGTGTGCTGACTATAAGTTGACAAAGCCTTGCATACGCGTCAACTTACTTTTTTTAGGGGACGTGTCAACTTAGTAGGCCCACAAGTGTGTGGCAGAGAACTTATATCCCATTTGTGTAAGAGTGTACAGCCAATTTTTGAATTCTAATGGAATTTACTACAGCCCATTTACAGTTTGTTAAAAGTGCAGCCCATTTTCTAGCAAGGACATCGATTAATAATTTCAACCAACCGTTCAAAACAGAATTAAAAAAATTCCCACATTTTGATAGGATACAAAATATTTTTATCCCCAAATTTCTAGTCAGATTAAATACAATTTCAATATAAATTTGTATTACATCAAAATCCAACGAAACATTGCGCGCGCAACGATTAATGAAATTAAAATTTTCAAAATCCAAAAATAGTATTTTATAGACTAATTACGTGTTTGGTGCATTTTTTTATAGTTACTGCCCAGTTTTTATAATTACATCCATTTAATATTTATTAAAGCCCATTTTCCTGTTAAACCTAATGCATCCCTCCTAGGAAAGATTTGCTGCCCAGCGGGGCGGAGAATAACAAGTTGACCTTGCCTGGGTATTCCTAAAAAATAGTATAGCTGGGCTAGCCATTTTCAGCTTGAAAAAAATTAATATCTGGCGTGGGCTAGACGCGCCACAGCACGCCCAGTTAATACCCTGCTCTCCTCTGAACAACAACGAAAACATCGCTCAAGAAAAACTCTGCAGTGCTCACACCTGAAAACACAAATACTACTCGAGCTGCTTGGTCCCAGCTGTCGGCCGTTCCTTGTGCAATTCTCTCATTTATTGACTACATAGGTTGACAATGGTGTGGGACCGTGATGTCAGGAAACCAGGAGGAAGCAAAAAAAATAGAGGCACTTGCGTACGTACGGCTATGGCCCTAGTGGGTCCCTACTGTCATCCAGTCAAAATAAAGTCATCTCCTGAATCCTCATGTTCGTTGACCATGTTGATAATGCTCGGCGCCACGCCGAGCGCAACAACTCGAAGGACGACAGACAGGGCCTTGCGGACCCTACGGATGGTCTGATACAGCGTCCGCTGCTCATTCAGGAAGCTAGGATCATCGGACACCTATGAGCACCTTCGAGAGACTGAGACGGCATGAAAGGGTAAGGCCGCGCTTGGGAGCTCTGGTTTATTTGACACCTGTATTAAGATACAAGTATAATTTACTCGTCAGCAGAAACAACGCGTAAAATACAGGCGTAATGAAACCGAGGGCCCGAGGTCTGTAAGTAAAACCGGCGGGTTACGCGTGTAATTTGAGAGACCAGTGTATATTTTACTAGTCGAAATCGACCAACCAAGCGCTTCGCCCGAGACCATCTGCTTTTATTTACAAGCGTCAGTTTTACAAGCGGTTTTGGTTGGAAAACGATGATCCAATCACGGCCTAAGATGATGAGGTTGTCGGGAAATCATATGGTTTCACCTCTAACCTACCCGAGTTGTCGTATAGGCTATGAATGAAACATAAGACAATGAACTTCTTAAGCACAGAAACAACAGAAGAGGATGATCTTCTTAACATGCAAATCACGGGCATTAGATCAACATGCAAAACAATATGAAGCATTATTCTCAGGAGGCATGGTGAACAGCTCGTGATGCCGCATGCCACAGCATTCCAAGCTCAACTTTGCAATCAAACTCACAAGGCCTGGCATTACATAGAAAACATTCAGAACAAACTCTTAAAATATCTTACATAAGTCAACATTCATGTGACTATGCATCTCAGCAGAGTAAATATTTACTTCTGAACTGAAGACAGGAATAGGAAAAAACGATCGACGTTGCTCACAGCAAAGGGCGTCCCACTCAAAAATATCAAATGCATGTCTTCTGGCTAACATCAATGAGCAAAAATTGACAAGGTTTTCCAATTCCAATATATTAAACTAATGTCTTCTTGCTAACATCAATGATTAAACTTTGACAAGCTTTTCCCATTCAAAATATGTAATGCCTATGATTGTGGAACGGGCAGGGTTTGTCATCAGTTTGTCATCTGATAGTCCGGTGGCTCAAGGTGACGACGAATGATTAGAGAACCATTCGATGTATTGTGCATGATGAAGTATTATGGAGGACACGAACCATCTAAACATTTTGTGCAGTTCCACTAAAATCAAGCTGAGCATTCCTGTGGATTTCGTATTTATATGCTGCCAGAAAACAAAGACACATCAGCACACACATGAATATTGGCCCCAGTGTCAACCCACCAATCGGTGGACTAACAAACTGAAAGTACGGTAAACATATTACCATACCCAGATGCCCCATCATTGTTGCTTAGAGTGACATTGACAGACTTGGAGTCCTGTCCTGGTTCTTGGTACTTGTTTGGGCACTTGTTTGCACAGTGTTCCTCCGAACCACAAGTAAAGCAGCCATCTCTCTTTTTGTCTTTCTTCTTACCCTTCTTAATGGCCGACGCTGGCAGCACCATTCAAACATATAGTCCGGTGGCTCA
This sequence comes from Triticum aestivum, assembly GCF_018294505.1. NCBI lineage: Eukaryota > Viridiplantae > Streptophyta > Magnoliopsida > Poales > Poaceae > Triticum > Triticum aestivum. The sequence goes on along the minus strand of NC_057802.1, from coordinate 328,261,975 downwards.
AGGTGACGACGAATGATTAGAGAACCATTGGATGTATTGTGCATGATGAAGTATTATGGAGGACACAAACCATCTGGACATTTTGTGCAGTTCCACTAAAATCAAGCTGAGCATCCCTGTGGATATCGTATTTATATGCTGCAAGAAAACAAAGACATAGCAACACACACATGAATATTGCCCCCCGTGTCAACCCACCAATCGGTGGACTAACAAACTGGAAGTATGGTAAATAGATTACCATACCTAGATGCCCCATCATTGTTGCTTAGAATGACATTGACAGATTTGGAGTCATGTCCTGGCTTCTTGTACTTGTTTGGGCACTTTTTGCCTAGTGCACTCCATGTGTTGTAGAGTTTCCTATGCTCTCTACAGACTAGTCATGTCACCAGCGTCTACTAATACTCTGTAAAGCTTCTCGATCATTCCTTGTGTAATGTAGCGCAAACAGTGACTGCTTCTTTCTGCTAAGTGGTAAGACCAACTGGACCTACTAATGTAGCAGTTTGCCTTAGACACATTGGCTCCTTTTGTGCAGTTCAACTAAAATCAAAGTCGGAATAAAACCGAGATTTAATTTTGATATCCCTGTAAGCAACAATAGGTATAAGGGAAACAATTGCTGAGAAATAACGGTTGATGACTTGTACTCCCAGAAGAAAAACATCTACTGATCTACCTTATCTTAATGGGAAACAAAGCAGGAGAGTAGCAATTCTCAATCAGTGTGATTCATTCATATTAACTGAGACATTATCTTAACAATGCCTTGTTTCAACATGTATAAAGAACGACAAAGCAGAAAAGTACCATTCCTAAAACAATGCAACTGATTCATTTTAACAGAGACATTATCTTAACAATACCTTGGTTAAACATGTAGAAAGAACTACAAAGCAGGATAGTACCATTTGTAAAACACTGTAACTGATATGTAATAACAGAGACATTATCTGAACAATACATTTCTTAAACATGTACTCCGGCCGATCCCTAACAGAAATGGTACTCCCGCCGATGCCTAACAAGTGTTGTAGTTTTGAACTAAGATTCGGTAGTTAATTCTTAGGAAAGTCGGTACTGACCTTTCAAGGCCAAGATTTGAAACAACTCGTGAGGAAGATCTCAAAGAAATCTCAACATATATATGGAAATCCGGTCTCATTTTGTGCAATTCCACCAAAATTAAGCGAAGCAAAATGTCGCAATAGAAACAAGTTGAATAGATATCCCTGTTTTAACAGAGGCAAAAAAGGAATCAATTACTGGCCAATAAAGGAGGATGAAACATGCGGCCACAAAAATGGTAATCCCGCCAATCCCTAACAAGTGTTGCAGTTTTGAACTAAGATTCAGTAGTTAATTCTGAGAGTGGCATTGCTTAATTTTACCAGCGGCATTAGATTAACAAAAAGCATAAACAGTTCCAGGGGAGAGTGGGCGCAACAACAACATGTGCTTCCATCTACTTATAAAGGGGGTGATGCAGAGTTTGTTGTTACAAAGCAACAAGCATCATGTCTGGGTTGGTCCCATTTTTGTTCACTACTTAATGGGAAAAGACAGCAATACAATAGCTTCAATTCAACATTTATTTAAAATAGTACCAATACAAGTAGCACAACATCTCAAAACACACTGCATGATCATGTGGATGAAGGCAAGTACCAACCTGTCATGACGCACACAAGATCACGTACGAATCTGCCAACACGAATAGGAAATCCAATCGGTGTGACATTTAAGTTTGCTATAGCAACAAGTTGAATAGATATCCCTGATTTAACAGAGGCAACAAAGGAAACAATTACTGCCAATAAAGGAGGATGAAACATGCGGACACAAAAAGAAGCATCTACCTTATCTTGGTGGAAAACAAAGTATAGGACAATAGCATTTCTAAAACGGTTGCATTGATTCATATTAACAGAGAAATTCTCTTAAAACAGTTCAGTAGTTAATTCTGAGAGTGGCATTGCTTAATTTTACCATCAGCATTAGATTAAGAAAAAGCATAAACAGTTCTAGGGGAGAGTGGGCGCAACAACACCATGTGCTTCCATCTACTTATAAAGGGGGTGATGCAGAGTTTGTTGTAACAAAGCAACAAGCATCATGTCTGGGTTGGTACCATCTTTGTTCACTACTTAATGGGAAAAGAGAGCAATACAATAGCTTCAATTCAACATTTATTTAAAACAGTACCAATACAAGTAGCACATCATCTCAAAACACACTGCATGATCATGTGGATGAAGGCAAGTACCAACCTGTCATGATGCACACAAGATCACCTACGAATCTGCCAACACGAATAGGAAATCCAATCTCGTTTTGTGCAGTTGCACTGAAATCAAGCAAAGTCGTCGGTGTGACGTTTAAGTTTGATAGGCAACAAGTTGAATAGATATCCCTGTTTTAACAGAGGCAAAAAAGGAAACAATTACTGGCCAATAAAGGAGGATGAAACAAACGGTGACAAAAAGATGCATCTAACTTATCTTGATGGAAAACAAAGTAGGACAGTAGCATTTCTAAAACGGTTGCATTGATTCATATTAACAGAGACATACTCTTAAGACAACATTCGTTAAGAATGTAATTTACTTTTAACAGTGGCATTGCTTCAATTTTCCAGCAGCATTCTTAGATTAACAATAGCAAAATAGTTGTATGGGACATGACATGGGACATGCCAGCACCATGTGCGTCCACACGTATAAATGGGTGATGCATAGTATGTAGCCAAGCAGCATATCTGCGTTGGTCCCATATTTGTTCTCTTTGAAATTTTTTCCTATGTGAGGGCAGCAAATCTAGTCCTACACAAACTACTCGACCCCCCAGTTTCTTTCCCTTTTCAACAAAGAGATCGGTTCCTTACAGATGTGTGTACTGGGTTACCCCCTTTTTCCCTTTTCGACCAACAAAGCGGCTGGATAGCTAGTCTATACTACTTTCCCTCCCTCCTTTCCTCATTGAACCACGTCCTAGATTCATGCTCCACCCCACCGCACCCTTCTTTCCTCTTTGAACCAAGACCTAGATTCGACTACAGAATCGAAAAAGATCTGCATGCAGCTAGAGCAATGACAGTTTCAAAGAAACTTATACCTTAGGGTCATCGGGATGTGGCAAGGCGTGCGGCGGGAGGCCGGATCTGCCCACACTACGTACGGCAGCGAGGAAGAAGGGGTGAAAGAGAAAAGTGCAGCCGGCAGTGGATTGCCTCCCTCGTCGAAGGCGATAGAGTGAACACTGCACCTCCTCCCCTTCCCGGTGCGACGGGATCCGGACACCTCCTTCACCAGCTGTGAGGGGGTGAGAGAGACAGAGGCTAGAACGCAGTCTTGTTTAGATCTGGTGAAGAGGGTGAGAGACTGTGAATATAGCAAACCCTAGCAAAGGAACATTGAGCCTCCAGCGTGTATATATATGTAGTGCGGCGAGAGTGTGGAGAGTGCAAACCCTAGCGAACAAGCGCTGAGGCTCCAGCTTATATAGTGCACTACATATATACTGTATTACGGACTGAGCTCCGGTGCCTTAACTGCACCTGCCTTTAACTGTATGACAGGTGGGCCAGCCACATTTTGGGCCCACCTGTCATACACCCAAAGGCAGGTGCACTAAGTCAATGGAGCTGCGTCCATATAGTACTCGTGTATACTACTAATATAGCGGAGTGGTTTTCTTATTCTCTCCATAACAATCGTTTTAAATTGTGTAAGTATGGAACGAAACTCTTTATTTAACGTACTAGTGAAGAAAACTACTACTTCCGATGAACTAACGATCCACGCGTCCTGGTCGCACTTCTTGTCCTTCACGTGCGGTACACTACCCTCCCTTAAGTGAACAACCACACATGCGCCAAATTATCGGAAACGTGTGAGAGTGTGTACAAATAAAGAATTTTAATTTCAATTATCGGAAAGGTTTGAGAGTACGTACAGTTTGCCCTCAATAATTATGGTTTGTTGTGTTCGGCCTAAACTTGGTCAAACTTTACAAAGTTTGACTTCAGTCAAATCTAATAAGCAGAGTAAATAAAAATGGAGGGCTACTACGTCCATCCGGGTTTTTAGTCCACACCATTTTTTAATCAAAGTTAATAGCTGGACAAATAAAATTACAGGGGAGCTGAAGACAAAGTTGTGAGAAGGCTTAGAAATCAATACAAAACTTATGCTCGTAGTACCAACGTCGATCCTTCTTCGAGGAAACATTTGGTTCATAGCCAATTGTGTGATAAAATTGCACCAACGTGAAAGACGACTGCGTCTCCAACGCAACCAAGGTGAACTGATGAAGGATATCATCTTTGTGGGTAACAAGCAAAGAGCACTGATGGAAGACAGCTTGTTTTTCGTGGAAAATCGATCAGCTTCACCAGCCGACGCAACCATGAGGCGCAACCATGAGCATCGATAGGTCATCGTGGTGATGCATCATCCATTTGGCATCAAGTTTGGGTGAGGAACCTATGAAGTTCGACAAATCCTCACTGTGGTCTGTTTCTTCTCATTAATCAAGCTCGAGGAAGGAAGAACCACGTGGCAGAGGACAGTGAGGCGGAACAACAATGGCCATCCAATTTTGTGCAGTTCCACTAAAATTGAGGAAGACATGCCCGGGTATGGAGATACGCATCGCTGTTTGCAAAAATATAAAAAAGGGATATAGTGTTGTTACTTTGTTTTGGCAGTGGTACAAGATTAACAACGACATCTCAATTGTAAATAAGAATTAATGAAAAGTACACCAAAAAACAGAAGCATCATGATTATCTTGATGGGAACTAAACCAGGATACCCGAGAAAAAAAGCATTTCTTCATTTAACCAGTGATAGTATTAGATTAGCAGTAGCAATAGGAGCATATGGACAATGACCGCACAACCACCATGTACTTTTTGTCGAAACAACATGTATACCTCCACCGAGGCATAAATCAGGACAACTTTTCGAGTGGCATTTCCTCTATAATAGTAGGTGATGTTGGACCACCCGACGAACCCTAGCTACTATACATGGGGAGCTGGGGAGTAGTCGCATAGAAGAAAACCCGCATGCAGCGACCTGGGGAGCTGGACCAGTACAAGAAGTTATACCTCAGGTGGGCGAGATGTCGCTTAGGCGGGCGGGCGGGATCTGCCCACACGACGGCAGCGAACAAGGGCGCGGAGGACCTTCGTCCGTGCCAGCGTCGGCTCCGAGAGGACGGTGTGCATCGGCTTCCTCCATCACCAACGGCGACAACGTCAACGCTGCACCTCCTCACCTCCCGCAGCGGACGGGATTCGGCCGAATCTGTGACCACCGGTGTGGAGAGAGATAGAGTGGACACTGTGATCTTGTTTTGATATGGAGAGGGTGAGAGAGCGAGACGCGAGAAACCCTATCAAACAAGAGGCTATATATACAATGGAGTAAAAAAAATCTCTCCATAGCAGTGGTTTTAAATAGAATACGCGCGTTCCCGGAAAAAAGAAACGAAAACTGGCGGACAATTTTTTAACGTACCAAGAATGAAAACTCGATTAAAAACATGCCCCTGCTTCCAGGTCGTGAGAGTCGTCATGCACACACACATAGACATAGACATGCATCTGAGGATGGCTGGGTAAAACTGAATACGGATGGTTCCTTCTTGCCAGAGAACGGAACTGCTGGTACAGGCATGATACTAAGGGATCATGGGGGTGCTATAATTTTCTCTTCATGTAGAAGCTTGTGTTATTGCGCGAACGCACTGAAAGAAGAATTGTTGGCCATCAAAGAGGGTTTGTCGCTCACATTGCAGTGGAGTAATCTTGTTTTACCCACACACCGTATTTCTACGGTAAATTATATTAATATAATAAAGTACATGGGGAGTCTAAGCTCCAAATATCAATATCGAGACTGACTGCCTTGAAGCTACAAATATGGTGAGGATTAGGAATGAAGATCTTGATAGATCTCGGTTTGGTTTTTTGGTGCATGAGATTAGATCGCTCATGGCACTCCGAAATACTTGTATTGCTCATGTTCGACGAAACAACAACATTGTCAGTCATACTTTAGCTCATTATGGTAGGACTACTGGTCCTATCGCTGTTTGGCTAGGTTCAGGCCCTGATGGCATTGTCGAACTTTGTAACTCCGAGTGTAGCCTGGCTACGTGAGTAATACAAGTTTGTTCCCGCAAAAAAAACAAAAAGACATAGACATACATATCCGTGTTTACGTAAAATTCCATCTCCATCTCCAATCATATTTGTCCAACTGGCACATTATTTACGTTGTTAATTATATACGCAGCAATATTAACGTACATCATCTCTTGTTTGCGGGTGTCCGGACCGCTGCCACGCCCGCTCCTGACCAACCCGAACCCTCTTCATCACCCGCGCGTGCTTCCCGCCCAAAACGGTTAGTGCCGCATTCATGCCCGGCCAGAGCGGACGCGACCTCTCACTGGCGCCGGCATTGAAGTGGCGCGCCGGCCGAGAGAGCGTTTCCCACGCCGCTTCCCGGTGCACGTGGCTGCCCCGCCTTCAAAGGTCGCAATAGCCGGCCACAACATGCATGTAAAAAGTTCTTGGGAGTCCGTGCTACAGCTAGCTGTCCTCCCCCAACTCGTCAATCTCTTCCAGTAGTGCTAGTACTCCATGGCGCGATCCATCGACAAGCAGGCGGGAAAGTTATCGTATACGCAGTTTGAGGTGAGTGGCATGCCGAGCGACCGTGTGGGGTCGAGCCGTGGAGGAGGGTGAGACACGAACGCGACAAACGTGATTAAACGTTGGTTTTGCTCGATGGCGCGATCCAACGAAACGAAACGTTGGTTTCTCTCCATTTCCATTTTTTCTCCGGAAAACAAAAACTTCCCACTCCATTTTCATTCCTACTCCAAGGTTGCCCCATTACAACATTCCACTAAGTACAAAGGAAAACTAACACGCATGCTGATGCATCTCAATGATTCACAGATCATAGCCAATATTTACTTCACAACTAAAGACGAAAGTTGTGAGAGCATGTACAAAAGAAAAACTACTGATGGGGTCACTACGGCTTAAACCCTAAACCCTAAACAGGATTTAATTTCCTGGCTAGGTAGAACCTGTCGAAGGAAAGATGGATGGCACCCTCGGATCATATGATGCTTTTGTGCAGTTCCACAAAAATCGAGCTGAGCATCCCTGATGGCAAAGATATTCAAGAACTGTAATTAGAATAATAGTACTGACACTAGTTCATGAGACATAAACTCATCACAAATAGAAGCCGGTAGAAGTAGAGAAAGATCGACATGGAGATGGAGCCACGTGGGGAGCTGCGGCAGTGGAGCAAGCCGGATCCAAAAGGAAGATATACTACCTGGGACATCGGGCCGTAGCTAGAAGGGCGGTTGGGACGCGGCATCAGCCCATACCGCGGGGACCCCTGATTGGGACGCACCAACTGTGGGTTTTCTCCCTCGCCGATGTCGACCGCGTCTACGTAGAACATTGTTCCCTTCCCCCAGCGGCGGGATCAGGCCGGATATGTGACCAGTGGTGTGGCCACCGTCGTTCTATGCTTGTGAAGAGAGCAACCCAAGCAAGCAGGCTTGTAGCTTAGGCTCCTGCTAGTGTATGTATAGTGGTTTTATTTTTCTCTCCATGTCAACCATTTTATATTGTGTACGTGTCATTGAAGAGTGAAATGATGGTTGCTTCTTCCGACTAACTTACTGTGTGATTTGAATGCTCCTTAGTGGCCCCTACACGTACTCCCCCTACGTGTATGACCGTTCCTGAGTCTCACTTGTACTTATCTCTATTTTCTTGCATGACACGTGAGTAGACAGGATGTGCATAGAGGAATTTTGTTACTGCACGTTGTTACGTAGTACTGTACTACTAGTACCTACTCCCTCCTTCCGGTTCACTACTGGTACTCCCTCCGTCCTGGCTTATTGGTCCCCTTTGTACTCAATTCATGGGCTCGTTTTCCTCAAGAAATTGTCTTTACCAACGTATTAATATCGGGAATGCATGCGTGAACAACGAATGATTAAACCTTGCATGCAACATTTTGACAAAGCATTGACTTATGAACATGTGAATGTAAGGGACTACAACCTCGTGCATGCATGCAACAGTCACACGTACACATGGACGCAAAAACGCACGCGACGCCCTAATGCATGCATGTCCGAGCACACGACGGAACACACACGGTCACGCTCAAGTGCTCAACCTACACGTGCATGCACACACATACTCAGCTAGGGTGATCTAGTGACCGTATAAACACCGAAAAATGTATATATTGAGCGCAATGAGCGTATTATGAAGTCCACTGACCGTATTTTTACAAATATACAATGACAGACAATGTATTTATCTCGTTTGAAATTAAGCCATATTAACCGGAAAGGAGGCAGTATGGGCTAGCATTACTTTGCTGTGTCCCGTCAACTTGCCGTACAAGGAGAAGCTTGCAGGACGGGAGAAGCTTGCGCGCGGTGGCTCGCAGGACAAGCAGAAACTTCTGACTAATGCAAGCTCTCCCTCGCTCAGGCGGTGGACGTGCAACAGTTAATTCGGTGTCAGATTGCCAGAAGCATACACTATACTAGTACTAGTATTATTGTTCGACTTCCCGAAGAGGCGAACAGCCAAACGCAAAGTTTACTAGTACTAGTACTACTACTATAGAGGTATGTACTATACTATAGACTAGGAACCGGCTGGAGGAGTGTATGCACTCTTATTATATTTAAAAAATGTGATAAAGCAATCTTCAACACATTTGGTTCTCTTCGAGGGTTCTCGCATGTGATAATGGAAGTTGATTGCATGGAACACTCGCCACAATTCTCGCTTAATTCTGGCTCAGATCCTTTTACAAATAGGAGCAATTGGTAATATTTCCTCTTTTTTGTTATTCAGCATGTAAACAGGTCAGCAAACCTTGCGGCGCATCTTTGTGCGAACCGTGCTTGCTGCACTTTGAATGTGGCCGAGAACTGGCTTGATGAAACACCTTGCTTCCTTCTTCTTTTTTTGTGGGGTACCTCGCTTCCTAGTGACCAGTCTCTTGGCTGGTCGTCCTAAGAATGCTTATATATGAATAAAGCTCTCTCATTTACCCGCAAAAAAGATCAAGCCATATTAACCGGAAAGGAGGGAGTATGGACTAGCACCACTTTTTGGTGTGTCCCGTCAACTCGCAGAACGAGGAGACAAGCTTGCAGGACAAGGTGAAGCTCGCTTACGCCTTTTGACTAATGCAACCTACCCTCGCCCAGGCGGTGGACATGCAGCAGTTCATTCGGTGTCAGATTGCCACAGGCATACACTGTAGTACCCAACATGCGGAGTACCATCATTGTTCGACTTCACGAAGAGGCGAAGAGCCAAGCACAAGGTTTATAGTTGTACGAGTAGTACTACTACTAGAACCGCATGGTGGAGCGTCTGTACTCTTATTTTATTTTAACCTCTAATAAAGTACATATTTATTCAGGATAAGGGCGGAAAATGGCAGCCCAATGGTAGTGTTAAAAAACATCGAACATGTAATGATGATATCGATCAACCATGCTTGAATATATGTTGGCCTCCGTGCGAGCCCGTCTGTGTGTTCTCGCTCCTCGTCTCTCTCAAGGAACGGCGGGTTGGCCATTTTGCCGTCAATTGAGATCGGTTTGCTCACACTCAGGTCCCACATGTCAGTGATATGCCAATAGGAAGTGCATTGACCGACTGGCCATATGCGTACTTGGTTTTGCACCTTCAGGCCATGCTTGGAATGGTTGTATTTCAATACGGAGGCGTATAACTTACACCTGTAAGTTACTGGCCTCTGTGCAAATTCCAGCCGGAATTGAAACGACGTGTGCAAGTGTTTATTTTTTACAAGTGTATTCAAAAGAGAAACGGTGATCCAAATAGGGTCTCATACTACTCCTCCCTCGGTCACAGTTTACAGGGCGCACTTCATTCTGATGCATTTCTCTCCATGCATTTCCACCACCAGAGAGACTTTAGAGCGTATTGATGGTTGCTTCTTCTGAGCAACTTACAGTGGGAAAGGTGGGGCTTATGATTTGACTGCTCATTACTACTCACCATTAGTGCGGCGCAACAACCGAGCTGAGTCTCCCATGCGGTTGTGCACTACTCACTCTATTCTTAAATATACTACGGAGTATTTGTCTTTCTTGAGATTTCAATGAGTGACTACATACGAAGCAAACTGAGTGAATCTACACTCTAAAATATGTCTATTTGAAATTTGTAAAAAGATAAATATTTAGGAACGGAGGAAGTATAATTTTGTGCATGGCACATGACCCGGAAGCTGAAGAGGCTTCTGGCAATGCTATCAAGATTCCAGCATTTGTTTACATAATTGACGTACTATACAAATAATTTTCCAGCGACATGAAATTGTACAATGCTCTGAGCTTTCAGCTTTTGTTTCGTGTGTCTTGCCATCGATGCTCTTTCGAAAACAATAAAAAACTAACTTCCTTGCTAATGCATCTCAATGATTAGCAAATCAGAGCTAATATTTACATCACAACTGAAGACAAAGTTGTGACAAGGTGTTAAATTAAAATTGATCCATGCTTTCATTGGCAGGAACGTCCCCCCAGTTCTATCTAAATCAACAAGGCATGTTGGGAAAATAAGTAGCTGTCTGGAGCATGCAACATTCTGATCATTTTGTGCAGTTCCACTAAAATAGAGATGAGCATCCTGTTCCAAAGACATTAAGTGTGATTACGATAATAGATGACTGCTGATGAAACAATAAGCACACTAATAGAAGCCGGTCACCTTTGCAGTCTCTCTTAAGACTAACTAGTTGGAGAAGATTAAGCAAATAGTTGGAGAAGATTAGGCTCGGAGTTGGATGTGGAGGATAGGGCAAAACCAATCTCCCTTTGTGCAGTCGCACTGAAATGTAGATGTTGCCCGTGTGACATTTTAGTACAACTGCACAAAACACTCTTAAGAAAAAAGTGATTTGTGCAGTTCACCAAAAGGTCGCAATAGCAACGAGGTGAAATGGATAGCCCTGTTTGCAAAAAAGAGGTAGAAAGGAAACAATTACTGGCCAATAACAGTTGATGACACATGCGACAACAAAAAAGAACCATATTCCATGTCCTAAGGGAAGATAACAACCCGGTTGTGTTTGACTAAAACGGTGTGAGGACGAGATTGCAATATGGAAAGTACGCCGGATGAGCTACATTTCGGGCAAAGAACTATGTTAGATCCACATGCAAGATTTTCCACATGCAGCGATGTGGGAAGACGGGCAGTGGAGCAAGGCCGGAGGGGATACCTCGGGGTCGTCGGGATGTAACTAGGTGAGCGGCGGCGGGTGGGATCTGCCCATACTGCGGCAACGAGCAAGTGGCGTAGGCCCTACCGCGCCGGAGCTTGGTCAGAGAGAACATCGGGTACCGCAGATCGGGACGTGCTGCTGATACGTCTCCAACGTATCTATAATTTTTTATTGTTCCATGCTATTATATTATCTGTTTTGGATGTTTAATGGGCTTTATTATACACATTTATATTATTTTTGGGACTAACCTATTAACCGGAGGCCCAGCCCAAATTGCTGTTTTTTGCCTATTTCAGTGTTTCGCAGAAAAAGAATATCAAACGGAATGAAACCTTCGGGAGCGTGATTTTTGGAACAAACGTGATCCAGAGGACTTGGAGTGGACGTCAAGCAACCAACGAGGAAGCCACGAGGCAGGGGGCGCGCCTACCCGCCTGGGCGCGCCGTCCACCCTCGTGGGCCCCTCGTGGCTCCACCGACCTACTTCTTCCTCCTATATATACCTGCGTACCCCCAAACCATCGAGGAGCACCACGAAAACCTAATTCCACCGCCGCAACCTTCTGTACCCCTGAGATCCCATCTTGGGGCCTTTTCCGGCGCTCCGCCGGAGGGGGCACTGATCATGGAGGGCTTCTACATCAACACCATAGCCTCTCCGATGATGTGTGAGTAGTTTACCTCAGACCTTCGGGTCCATAGTTATTAGCTAGATGGCTTCTTCTCTCTCTTTGGATCTCAATACAAAGTTCTCATCGATTCTCTTGGAGATCTATTCGATGTAATCTTCTTTTGCGGTGTGTTTGTCGAGATTCGATGAATTGTGGGTTTATGATCAAGATTATCTATGAACAATATTTGAATCTTCTCTGAATTCTTTTATGTATGATTGGTTATCTTTGCAAGTCTCTTTGAATTATCAGTTTGGTTTGGCCTACTAGATTGATCTTTCATGCAATGGGAGAAGTGCTTAGCTTTGGGTTCAATCTTGCGGTGCTCGATCCCAGTGACAGTAGGGGAAACGACACGTATTGTATTGTTGCCATTGAGGATAAAAAGATGGGTTTTATATCATATTGCATGAGTTTATCCCTCTACATCATGTCATCTTGCTTAAAGCGTTACTCCATTCTTATGAACTTAATACTCTAGATGCATGCTGGATAGCGGTCGGTGTGTGGAGTAATAGTAGTAGATGCAGGCAGGAGTCGGTCTACTTGTCACAGACGTGATGCCTATATACATGATCATACCTAGATATTCTCATAACTGTGCTCAATTCTATCAATTTCTCGACAGTAATTTGTTCACCCACCGCAATACTTATGCTATCTTGAGAGAAGCCACTAGTGAAACCTATGGCTCCCGGGTCTATTTTCCATCATATTAATTTCCCGTCAACAATCTATTTCTTTCGCCGTTTATTTTGCAATCTTTACTTTTAATCTTTATCATAAAAATACCAAAAATATTATCTTATCATCTCTATCAGATCTCACTTTTGCAAGTGGCCGTGAAGGGATTGACAACTCCTTTATCGCGTTGGTTGCAAGGTTCTTATTTTTTTGTGTAGGTACGAGGGAATTGTGTGTGGCCTCCTACTGGATTGATACCTTGGTTCTGAAAAACTGAGGGAAATACTTACGCTACTTTGTTGCATCACCCTTTCCTCTTCAAGGGAAAACCAAGGCAGTGCTCAAGAGGTAGCAAGAAGGATTTCTGGCGCCGTTGCCGGGGAGGTGTGCACCAAGTCAAGTCAAGATTTGGTTTCCCGACAACAAGCCATTTCTGGTGCCGTTGCCGGGGAGTCTACGCACAAGTCAAGACATATCAAGTACCCATCAATGAGGGTTTGAATAATTTCGATGAAGATGATCTCGGAATTTTTCATTATTTACTTGATGAGTCTTTGAAGATGCTTGGGATAGGCTTTTAAGGATCCGAGCTAGCTATGTGCCCCAATATCAAATTGAGGTTTACCTAAAAAGCTTTTATGTTGGGTTGCCCGCTTCGTTCAAGCAAGTTTTAGATTCTATTTTTGAAGAGGGTTTTCTTGAAGGGGATCCCATAGATACCTATGAAAAGATGAAAATTATATTTGGGCACCCCATGAGTGAGAAAGTTGAATCCACCTCTCTTTTGTGCTTTTACCAAAACGAAATTATCAAAGAGATGAAAGCTAGCTTAGATGCAAATTTCCGTAGCGTGCTTAATCTTTCTTCCACCATTAATGGCCACGTGCTTTCTCAAAATAGAAAGATTAATGCTATAGATAATAAATTTTCTCTTTTCTTTCCCAACACCAAAGATGGCAAGACCTAGTCTATCCTCGCTTTTATGCCTAGCTAGGGGCGTTAAACGATAGCGCTTGTTGGGAGGCAACCCAATTTTATTTTTATTTTTTTGCTTTTTGGTTCTGTTTAGGTATAAATAATCCATCTAGCTTCTGTTTAGATGTGGTTTTGTGTTTTAATTAGTGTTTGTGCCAAGTAGAACCTTTGGGAAGACTTGGGGAAAGTCTTTGCGATCTTGCTGTAAAAAACAGAAACTTTAGCGCTCATGAGATTAGCTACAACTTTTTACTGGAGAGTGCTTTAGTTGATTCTTTTTGCATATGATTAATAGATAAATTCCTCACGTCCAGCATTTTATTTTATAATTTTTTGAGTTCCAGAAGTTTGCGTTAGTTACAGATTACTACAGACTGTTCTGTTTTTGACAGATTCTGTTTTTCGCATGTTGTTTGCTCATTTTAATGAATCTATGGCTAGTAATGGAGTTTATGAACCATATAAAAGTTGGAATACAGTAGCTTTAACACCAATATAAATAAAGAATGAGTTCATTACAGTACCTTGAAGTGGTGTTTTGTTTTCTTTCACTAACCGAGCTCACGAGATTTTCTGTTAAGTTTTGTGTTGTGAAGTTTTCAAGTTTTGGGTAAAGATTTGATGGATTATGGAACAAGGATTGGCAAGAGCCTAAGCTTGGGGATTCCCAAGGCACCCCAAGTTAAAATTCAAGGACAAACAAAATCTTAAGCTTGGGGATGCCCCGGAAGGCATCCCCTCTTTCGTCTTCGTCTATCGGTAACTTTACTTGGTGCTGTATTTTTATTCACCACATGATATGTGTTTTGCTTCGAGCGTCTTGTATGATTTGAGTCTTTGATTTTTAGTTTATCACAATCATCCTTGCTGTACGCACCTTTTGAGAGAGACACACATGATTCGGAATTTGTTAGAATACTCTATGTGCTTCACTTATATCTTTTGAGCTATATAGATTTTGCTCTAGTGCTTCACTTATATCTTTTAGAGCACGGTGGTGGTTTTATTTTATAGAAATCATTGATCTCTCATGCTTCAATTATATTATTTTGAGAGTCTTAAACAAAATGGTAATTTGCTTTAATTGTGAAATTAATCCGAATGTGATAGGCATCCAAGATGAGCATAATAAAAACTTCCATATTGAGTTCATTGAATATCATGAGAAGTTTGATACTTGATAAGTGTTTTGAGATATAAAGGTGGTAATATTAGAGTGTGCTAGTTGAGTAATTGTGAAATTGAGAAATACTTGTGTTAAGGTTGGCAAGTCCCATAGCATGCACGTATGGTAAAAGTTGTGTGACAGTTTTGACACATAAGGTGTTCTTTTATTGCTTTCCTTGTGAGTGGCGGTCGGGGACGAGCGATGGTATTTTCCTAGCAATCTATCCCTCTAGGGGCATGCGTAGTAGTACTTTGCTTCGAGGGCTAATAAACTTTTGCAATAAGTATATGAGTTCTTTAAGACTAATGCGAGTCCATGGATTATACGCACTCTCAACCTTCCACAATTTTCTAGCCTCTACGGTACCGTGCATTGCCCTTTCTCGCCTTGAGAGTTGGTGCAAACTTCGCTGGTGCATCCAAACCCCGTGATATGATACGCTCTATCACACATAAACCCCCTTATATATTCCTCAAAACAGCCACCATACCTACCTATCATGGCATTTCCATAGCCATTCTGAGATATATTGCCATGCAACTTTCCACCGTTCCGTTTATTATGACACGCTCCATCATTGTCATATTGCTTTGCATGATCATGTAGTTGACATCGTATTTGTGGCAAAGCCACCATTCATAATTTTTCATACATGTCACTCTCGATTCATTGCATATCCCGGTACACCGCCGGAGGCATTCACATAGAGTTATATTTTGTTCTAAGTATTGAGTTGTAAGTAATAAAAGTGTGATGATCATCATTATTAGAGCATTGTCCTATGTGAGGAAAGGATGATGGAGACTATGATTCCCCCACAAGTCGGGATGAGATTCCGGACTTCATAAAAAATAAAAATAAAAAAAGAGGCCAAAGAGAAAAAAGAGAAGGCCCAAGAAAAAAAGAGAGAAAGAAAAAAATTAGAGAAAAAGAGAGAAGGGGCAATGTTACTATCCTTTTTCCACACTTGTGCTTCAAAGTAGCACCGTGATCTTCATGATAGAGAGTCTCCTATGTTGTCACTTTCATATACTAGTGGGAATTTTTCATTATAGAACTTGGCTTGTATATTCCAATGATGGGCTTCCTCAAAATGCCCTAGGTCTTCATGAGCAAGCAAGTTGGATGCACACCCACTTAGTTTCTTTTGTTGAGCTTTCATATATTTATAGCTCTAGTGCATCCGTTGCATGGCAATCCCTACTCCTCTCATTGACATCAATTGATGGGCATCTCCATAGACTATTGATTAGCCGCGTCAATGTGAGACTTTCTACCTTTTTGTCTTCTCACATAACCCCCATCATTATACTTTATTCCACCCATAGTGCTATATCCATGGCTTGCGCTCATGTATTGCGTAAGAGTTGAAAAGGCTGAAGCGCGTTAAAAAGTATGAACCAATTGCTCTGCTTGTCATCGGGGTTATGCATGATGAGAACGTTTTGTGTGACGAAATTGAAACATGGCCAAACTATATGATTTTGTAGGGATAAGCTTTCTTTGGCTATGTTATTTTGATAAGACATAATTGCTTGGTTAGCATGTTTGAAGTATTATTGTTTTTATGTCAACATTAAACTTTTATCTTGAATCTTTCAGATCTAAATATTCATGCCATAATAAAAAAAGAACTACATTGAAAATTATGCTAAGAAGCATTCCACATCAAAAATTCTGTTCTTATCATTTACCTACTCGAGGACGAGCAGGAATTAAGCTTGGGGATGCTTGATACATCTCCAACGTATCTATAATTTTTGATTGTTCCATGCTATTATATTATCTGTTTTGGATGTTTAATGGCCTTTATTATACACTTTTATATTATTTTTGGGACTAACCTATTAACCGGAGGCCCAGCCCAAATTGCTGTTTTTTTGCCTATTTCAGTGTTTCGTAGAAAAAGAATATCAAACGGAGTCCAAACGGAATGAAACCTTCGGGAGCGTGATTTTTAGAACAAACGTGATCCAGAGGACATGGAGTGGACGTCAAGCAACCAACGAGGAAGCCACAAGGCAGGGGGGCGCGCCTACCCCCTGGGCGCGCCCTCCACCCTCGTGGGCCCCTCGTGGCTCCACCGACCTACTTCTTGCTCCTATATATACCTACGTACCCCCAAACAATCGAGGAGCACCACGAAAACCTAATTCCACCGCCGCAACCTTTTGTACCCGTGAGATCCCATCTTGGGGCCTTTTCCGGCGCTCCGCCGGAGGGGGCATTGATCACGGAGGGCTTCTACATCAACACCATAGCTCTCCAATGATGTGTGAGTAGTTTACCTTAGACCTTCGGGTCCATAGTTATTAGCTAGATGGCTTCTTCTCCCTCTTTGGATCTCAATACAAAGTTCTCCTCGATTCTCTTGGAGATCTATTCGATGTATTCTTCTTTTGCAGTGTGTTTGTCGAGATCTGATGAATTGTGGGTTTATGATCAAGATTATCTATGAACAATATTTGAATCTTCTCTAAATTCTTTTATGTATGATTGGTTATCTTTGCAAGTCTCTTCACTACAAAAAAAGACACATCCGAGACATTTTGGGCCGAACGAAAAAAAATTATGTCATACTTATGACACTTCTATGACGATAATTGTGACAAAACCCGGTATCATCATAGATGTGGTGTGGTCCTACTTCTATGACAAAAAACATGACAGAAAATGGGCTTTTCGTCCTGGGCGTGCCGGAGACGCAGCTGCATGACATTCTTTGGGCCGTCCATGACGGAAAAAACCGTGGTAGAAGCAAGGGCGAGGAAAATATTGGGGTGTTCCTGGTTACGGTGGGTGGTCGGTGCCGACCGATGCGTGATTCTCTTGTACACGCACGCGCGTGGGTGGGAGGCGTTGGGCTCTAACTGAACCCGATCGATTGCACTGCAGGCTACGCGTTACGGAACCCGAGCGATCGATCGATGGCTTTTAACTGAACCCGATCGAGCGATTCCTTTGCTACTTCTGCTAACTGAAGCCGGTCGATGCTGCCTCTGGATGAACAGTGAGCGTTGCTGAGGGGGTTTGGATGAACAGTTCCCAGTGGGGGTGGATGAACAGGATCCCGTGGTGTTGCCTCTAGATGAACGGTGAGCATTGCTAGGGGGGTTGGATGAACAGTTCCTGGTGGGGGTGGATGAACAGGACCCCATGGTGTTGCCTCTGGATGAACAAGACCCCGATCGATCGAGCCGGTTGGGGCTGGATGAACAGGACCCCGTGGAGGGCTGGATGAACAGGACCACCCCATGGAGGGCTGGATGAACAGTAGACGGTGGAGGGCTAGATGAACAGTAGACGGTTGAGGGCTGGTTGAACAGTAGCCCGTGGAGAGGGCTGGTTGAACAATAGCCGGTGGAGTAGCGCGCGGTGGAGGCTGGATGAACAGGAGCCCGTGGATGAACAGTCACAGGTGGAGGCTGGAGGAGGTCGACGGTGGATGAACAGTAGCCCGTGGAGGCTGGAGGGGGTCGACGGTGGAGATGAACAGTATCCCGTGGAGTCCCGTTTTGCGGTACGCCACACCCCTCCCGATGAACAGGACCCCCATTTCGACTGTAGCGCTCCAACACAAGTCCGTTTCCTCCGTTTTGCGGTACGCCACACCCCTCCCGATCAACAGGACCCCCATTTCGACCGTAGGAGGTCCGTTTCCTCCGTTTTGCGGTACGCCAGACCCCTCACTACTAGAAAAACGGCTACAGCTAATATGGACATTAATGGTGCACCATGTATGTGGTGCGCCACTGCTATATAGCAGTGGCGCACCAGATATAGGTACGCCATTATTGGCCACATTACTAATGGCACACCTGGTGTGTGGTGCGCCATTACTAGTTTTGAAAAAAAGATTAAAAAAATTGTTAGCAGTGGCGCACCAGGGGCATGAGCTATGGGGCACTCCTAGGTGGTTGATTGCCTGGCATGAGCTAGATGAAATGATCCATTTCTCCTGATGTGAAATGACCCCTTTCTCCTGAAATGTTGATTAATTTCCGTTTCGGTTGAGAATGGGGCACTCCTAGGTCAAGAAAATTAGCATAGGTCATGCCCAATTTTCTTGACCTAGAAGGTGCCCGATTCTCAACCGAAACAAAAATTAATCAACATTTATAGTTTGACCTAGAAGATGCCCAATTTTTTAACTCTAGTAGTGTACTCCTGTTAAATGCAGTCTAGTTACTCCTGTTGTTCAGATTCACGATGTAAGCTCATAGTTTAAATGTTTGTTTAATAGATGCCACAAGAAACAGTTGTCCCTGAAAAAGAATAAGTAGAAGAATACCTATAGGAGTAGATGGAAGATCATGGAGACATAACATAGATGGCATAACTAAGTTACCATAAGTAAGTTACCATGGAGACATAACCAGAAAAGAGAATAGCTTTGCGATGGAAGATCAATGCATTTTAAGACATCAACAATTTTACTCCTTGGCAGGAAAGGGGTTTTATTGGTATTATCATAAAAGTTAATCCTAACAAAACTCCCACCATTAGAATTAATAAGGGGACCTCCAATACCAACCTAGTACACCAAAAATATAAGACTGAGTTAGGTTACAGGGAGAAGTACAGGGAGAAGTTGCGCAATGCCAAAGACATAGTTGTTTACAGTATGCGCTTTAATATAGGAGTAGTAAATTAAGGAGAAATTTCAGATTTTTTTTAAGAATACCAAATTCAGATAGATAGATTCTGATGCAAACATCTATATAAATGCAAGAAAATAACAATCACAAGTGTACCTTCTTGATTTTGCAAGTGGACAACTAAAGGTCTCCATAGTCAAGTTCAGTAGGTTTTTTTCCTAGACTGCATTTAAGAAATAACTCTAGTAGCCTTTTTTCCTATTTAGAGCGAACATGGCCAACAATGATGAGGCCGGCGGTTCGGGCAAGCAATTCTGGGAGCTGTCCCAGGAGATGGAGGAAGAACCTCACCGCTATGAGGATGCCGCGGAAGACACCGATCCCGACTACACAACCCCTAGTAGCGTCGGGGATGACACCGCTGATGGTGCCGCCGAGGATGCCACCACTGATGATGGCAGTGCACGCACAGATGGCAGCCAACCGAAGAGGCAACGGAAGGACCGGCGCCCGAACGTGCTCGGCACCGTCAAGGAGGAATTTGCTGAAGTGTCCTCCAGTGGGCATCCAACGGCGCCCAAAGAATTAGTCAGTGGGTACGCGGGACAACTCGGGTGCATTCTCCGGAGCACCATCTCGATCAACACCGAGAACCTAAGGCATCGTGACCGAGGGAATTTGCGCAACCTCCTCTTCATGAAGCAGCACAAATGATACAAGTTCCCCGGTGACTTCGCAAACACACGCCTCTCAGGGAATAAAGTGAACAGTGCCGCCCTCACGAAGATGAGCACGGCCCTGGCTACTTGGAGAGCTGCGGTGAAGAGAAGGATTCTAAGAGCTGATAGTTATGAGAAGATCAAGGAGACAAATCCTTCGATCAGCGAAGCTGACTACCTGGAGTTCAAGATCAAGTGTGAGAGCAACGCATCTGCGGAATCAAGTCAGTGGGGGAAAGATATGCGGACTTGAACTTAGGGGTCCACAAACTCGGCCCGGCGATTATAGAGTGGCGGAACCTATATGGGACAAGGAGGAGGCGGAGCGTGCTGAGCAAGGCCTACCGCCCCTCTTCGATAAGTACCATGACAAGCAGACCAGGAACTATGTTAGGGCCCGGTACAAGGTGGACCCGGTAAGAAAGGAGCTTACCACGGATCCGAAGACCAAGGCGCTTGAGCTTGTTCTAGTAAGGAATACACCCCCGCGTAATTAGCTCCATATGGTTGCATTCTAATTAATGAAGCCAAATTTCTAAATGGTTCACGTTCCTTCCGCAGGACACTAAAAGCAGTAGCGCGGGGTCTCAAAGCTCCCCTTGGGACACCACTTTAAATAGGGCGTTGAACATAATGAAACACAAGGATAAGTTTAGTAAGCCGTCGTCAGCTGGTCGTGTGGCCGGCAAAGGCTTGTCCATGAAATGGTCGGAATACTATAAGGCTGGGCGAAAGGAGAGAAAGACCAGCTCGGAAAGCCAGGAGCGCGAGGTTAGAGAATTCAAGGCACAAGTGGCGCGGATTCCGGAGATAGTCGAAGAGCAAGTGCGAGACCAACCGGGAGCGATGATCACCGCCATTGTGCCTACCTTGATTGAGGGGCTGCAGGCGTGGATTGCGGGCGGCAAACAGGGGCCGCCCCCGATTCCCAGCTTCACGGGCAGCAACTCGCACAACGCGCCGGCGCCATTGGTGTCTCCGGCGGAGGCGGCATTGGTGTCTCCGGCGTTGGCCCCAGCATTGGAGCTTAATGCACCCGGGTGTGGGAATAATATGCCGGCCGGCACCTCGGCAGCAAGCGGCCCCTCCGTCACTTGCACGCGCGCCGTTGGCGGTGCCTCAACATTAGCCGAGCTCGACGCCATCACGGTAACTAAGCCTCGGCCGATGACTTCATCTCCTTGCCTTTGACTGGGCATCCCTGACGCCCTACATGTTTTCGCAGGGCGCCGCCGACGTTCCATGCACTCTCCTGCACTTCATGGATGGCGAGTTGATTGATGTCGCCAAGGCCAGAATCGTTCAACCGGGCAACCGCGTGTTCCATGGTAATCCGATGCCACCCACCGTGTATAGGGTTCAACTGGTTCGGGTGCTGCGGGGCTGCGACGACTTGTTACCTCCATGTCAACCCCCTGGGGCCGACGAAGATGATGTGATGACCCTCAGTGCATGCATAAGCTGGTCCATGCTTTGGCCGAAGAGCCAGATTCGTTTGGGGGCGGGGGACACCACCCCACAGACAACACCGCCAGTCGTGCCGGCGCCAAGCCATGGCAAGACCGCCGCAACGCTACCGCTGTCAGCTGATCCGGACATGCATATGGCACAGGATCCGGACGGCGACGATGGTACATTTACCAACATCGATAAGTACTTCAACGAACATGGGTACGGTGATGAATTCTTGGGGCCTCCTTCTCAAGAACCCAACCCTGCAAAAGACGACCGCGATCTAGCTGGTACCGCGGAGAAACCCAATTGCAACAGGCGTCGTCTGGCGTTCAGTTCTCAGGAGACGCCTCCAGCTGCCGCCTTCACAGAGCCTCAGATAGCTGAGGTGCGAAATATTATCAGCCCCAACACACTCAAGAAGGTGGTCTCTGAGCAGAACTCGATCCCATTACAGCAGAAGAAGCAGAAGGGACGGAAAAGAAAAAATAACAAGGGTGCGAGCCAGCCGGCACCAAGTATGATCCGTGCTCAGTATGGGCCACCTTCACCTAAGGATATCTCGAGGAGGGTGCATGTGGCGGGTAGGCCGATGCTACAGACTAGTCTGCTCAATGCTGTAACCGGTGCTATGCGGAGTCTGCATGACAGTGTTCTTTCTATGGAGAAGCGGCGTCTCTCCGAGAATGATGTGGCATACCCGGTTTTCATGGCCAAGGTGCCAGAGGGCAAGGGCTTTGTCGATAGCATCATCGGGGATATGATCGTCCTGCGGTTTGATGACATCTTCGCTATGTTTAACCTTCATCCGTTGCACTACACCTTCATTCGGCTATTTTCGCTCAGTATGGAGATGCGGATCATTAGAGACAAGACCCCGGACATCGTGATAGTCGACCCCTTCTACATGCGTGCCAAGATCTTGGGCAGCACTGGGGATCGGCAAGTCGCGAGTTCATACCTTGAAGGCGTCATTCTGGCGAACCCAGATAAGGATAACTTCCTCGTGCCTTACTTTCCCGAGTAAGTCATCCCCTCACCGCCCCGTAACATATGATTTCTTAGATTTCGATCGTTCTTTTTTTTCTTCTAACATTCCGTGTTTTGTGCAGTGACGCACATTGCACACTCATCCTCTTAAGCCCGAAATATTCCATGGCCACGTATTTTGACTCGGACCATCAGTCGAAGAAAGACTACACAAATATCAAGAAAGTTCTTGATGATGCTCTCCCCGGCTACGCCAAATCTGGAGGCACCTTCAGGAGGCCAATTTGTAGGTATGGCAAGCACGTGTTCACCCACATAACGATGTTCCCCTGCGTCAAGTAGCCGCCTGGCAGTCAGAAGGATGCCTACTATGCCCTCCATCACATGCGGGCGATCTTACGGGACCATAATCACCTTCTGCTACCAACTAATCTCAAAGATTGGGCCGCACGCTTGTCGGCAATCCAGGACGCGGACATCAGACAAGAATTCTTTCGCATCCAGTCGGAGTTTGCGGAAATCATCTATCAAGATGTCCTTCGTACCTCGGGGCGGTTCTACCTCAAATATCAACCGTACAACAGTGAAATAGAAACAACGATACAAATGCAGGCTGACAACGATCGCGATTTCATGATCATGATGAAAGACGGCAGCTTTATCCACGCTCCAGTCCCTGAGTCGAGTCAAAAGTAATGATGCTATGTAGTTCTGAAATATCAACTAGCTCATGTTGTAATTAAACTTTAATGAACTTGTATGTCTCTTTAGTTTGGACAGTCGTTCAACTTATATGTAATCGATGCTATTTATTAGTAGGACCATGAATCGTGCTATTAATGTGTTGCTTTTCTCTTCCGATCCTTTTGTTGCATACTTATATATTGCTTATATATTGTCTGTGAATTGCTACTAACGTTTTGTTTGTCTAGTGCATAGAGATGTCGTCGTATGTCGTGTACAAGGGTAAGGTTCTCGGAGTCTATGACGACTGGGAGGAGTGTCGGAGACAAGTTCACCGTTTCAGTGGTAACCGTTACAAAGGGTACACCACTAGGGCGGAGGAGGAAGCTAGATACATGCGCTATCTAGCGGGAGAGAGGAGGGAGTGGAGGAGGAACCGGATGAAGATCATTTTCATCGCGATGATGCTCATTGTGACCGCAGCTCTCTTCTATGTGATGGTAGTTTAGATGATCGATATCGACTTTGTAATGTGACGACAAACTCGGCTAATATATATGATGAACTTTGCTAATGTCTCGAGACCTAAACTTGGCTAATGTTTGAACTTTGTTCGCTATTTCGAATTTGGAGACTAATATGATGAATTCTATTGTGTGTTGTTTATATTATGTGATGTGTAACGTATTTTGTAACCTGTGCAAATACCAGATATTTTGTAACCTGTGCAAATACCAGAAAAGCAAAAAATAATAATTCCTAATATTCATAGTAGTGGCGCACCATATTGAGCATTAGTGGCGCACCAAGGCTAAATACCAGTGCCGCATTATGGGGCATAGTAATGGCGCACTTGGAGGCATACGTGAAGGTAAATATGGCCCCCTAGGAGGCATAGTAATGGCGCACTATTGGACATAGTAATGGCGCACTATGTGGTGCGCCACTATTATCTGGGATACTAATGGCGCACCAGAGGTGCACCATTACTATTTGTTACTAGTGGCGTGTTAATAGTGGCGCGCCTATAATGCGCCATTAATAGCAAAAACCGGTGCGCCACTAACAGTCGTTTTTCTAGTAGTGCCTCCCGATAAACAGGATCCCGTTTCGAACGTGGCCGGTCGAACACAAGGTCGTTTCCTCCGTTCTGCGGTACACCAGGCCTCGTTTCCATCGGCTGTTCCGTCCAAGCCCTCCCGATGAACACGACGACGCATTCCGTTCCGACCCAGCCGGTTGGCTCCCCATGAACACGACGATGACGCTGTTTCTCCGTTCCGACCCAGCCATGTACACGAGCCCTGGCTGTATATATGCGCGAGTAGGCGTTCGAGACCCTGTCTGTATGTACGTACGTGGCCGTATTTTCTTTCTTGCACACTGGTCGTTGTACGTACGTGTACATGCTACGTGCGCGCCTCTACTACGACACGTGCGCGCCTCTACATCGACCAGTATGTACGTACACATTCGCGACCAGAATGACAACGCTACGTACGCTTCGACCAGGTGGGTCCCGACTGTCAGGCACTTCCTTGCCTGCGAAGATGTAGCTGGTGGGTCCCAGCAGTCAGGGGGCGAATCGTTTTTTTGCCCGGACGCACTTCCTTGCGTGCGAAGATGTAGCTGGTGGGTCCCAGCAGTCAGGGGAAACGTTTTTTCATGAAATACGGTGTCCCGTCCGGTGGGTCCCCGCTGTCAGGTGGAGGAATAATTATTTTGCTCGTAATAAGGAGGACACTTCCTTGCTGCGGCCGTGGACCCAGCTGTCAGCCTCTCCACGTACAGTCCACGTCCGATGGAAGCCGTTCCTTGACCACGTTGACCACGCCGCGCCGAGAGCACCAGGGCGGTGGACGACGGCGAGGCCTAGGAAGGGGACGACGCGGAGCCGGGGAAGACGCGGCAGTGGATGCCCACGCGTAGAGGAGTATGAGGGTTCACTGGTTCACTGCGGTGTGAGGCTGCCGTCCCCGCAGAATAAGAGGGGGTGTGGGTGAGTAGAGGGATGGCTTGGCCAGTGGTGGGAGTAGTAGGGGACGGTGAGGCCTCCGCCGCATCGCAGCCGGCCACGGGAGGCAGGAGCACGAGGCACGACCGGCGCTGGTTTGGGCGGCTGGAGCAAGAAGACCAGAGGTTGAAGAAGCACTACGGCCGTTGGATGGACATCGTACGGTCACTGGAGCTAGAATCGTGCATATTGACTAAGTTGACAAAGCCCTCCGTCCCCGTCAACTTAGTAGGCCCACAAGTCAGCCTGCCACTATACTGGGTCCCAGCTAGCAGGGGGAGTATTCATTTTTTTGTGCGTAATAAGGAGGCACTTCCTTGCGTGCGAAGATATAGCTGGTGGGTCCAAGCTGTCAGCGGCGGTAACGTTTTTTCGCGAAATACAGAGGCCCTTTCGGTGGGTCCCAGATGTCAGGTGGAGGAATCATTATTTTGCGCGTAATAAGGAGGCATTTCCTTGCGTGCGGCCGTGGACCCAGCTGTCAGCCTCTCCACGTACAGTCCACTTCAGATGCATGTCGGTCGTTGACCACGTTGACCAGGCCGCGCCGAGAGCACCAGGGCGGTGGACGACGGCGAGGCCTAGGAAGGGAACGACACGGAGGCAGGGAAGACTCGGCAGTTGTTTCCCACGCGGAGGGGAGTACGACTGTACGAGGGTTTACTGGTTCGTCTGCCGTCGCCGGAGAATAACAGCAGGTGTGGGTGAGTAGAGGGATGGCTAGGCCAGCGATGGGAGTACGGTGGGGCGGTGAGGCCTGCGCGGCAGCACAGCCGGCCGCGGGGAGGAGAGAGCAGGCAGTCCCGCCGGCGCTTGTTTGAGCGGCTGGAGCAGGAAGAGCAGAGATTGAAGAAGCACGACGGCCGTTGGATGGACATCCAACAGTCACTGCTTGTGCGTCAACCTTTTTTTAGGAAAGCCTCAAATCTGTGGAAAACATCATACAACCCATCTGCCATTATTTCTAATAATTTACAGCCCATTTGCTAATTCTTAAGGTTTTTTTGGAGCCCATATTCTTTTTGTTAGCATTACAGCCCATATTGTGGCCACGGTTAAAAAATTATACGAAATTTTGCATATTTCGGTGCGGTCCGAACTGTTTTTAATCCCGAAATTTCGAGTCACATTCAAACTGATTTTAAAAATAAATGTATATCAATATAAAATCCAACAAATTGTCCACGCATAAAAATCAATGCAATTTAAAATCTCGAAATGAAAAAAAGAAATTTGAAACTAATTGCCGGTTTGATGTGTTTTAAAAATGTACAGCCCATTTCTCATTACTGATAGGCCATTTTCTCGGCCAGCCGAATGAAGCTCTCCTCGTCTTGAAAGATTTGCAGCCCAACAGGCCTGACAAAGCGACTTACTTGGCAAATCACAAAAAAACTGGGCTGTGGCCGTGGACCCAGCTGTCAGCCTCTCCACGTACAGTACTCTTCCGATGGAAGTCGGTCGTTGACCACATTGACCACGCCGCGCCGAGAGCACCAAGGCGGTGGACGACGGCGAGGCCTAGGAAGGGGACGACGCGGAGCCGGGGAAGACGCGGCAGTGGATGCCCACGCGGAGAGGAGTACGAGGGTTCACTGGTTCGGCTGCGGTGTGAGGCTGCCGTCGCCGCAGAATAACAGGGGGTGTGGGTGAGTGGAGGGATGGCCTGGCCAGCGGTGGGAGTAGTATGGGGGCGGTGAGGCCTCCGCGGCAGCACAGCCGGCCACGGGAGGCAGGAGCAGGCGGCACGACCGGCGCTGCTTTGGGCGGCTGGAGCAAGAAGACCAGAGGTTGAAGAAGCACTAAGGCCGTTGGATGGACATCGTACGGTCACTGGAGCTAGAATCGTTCATATTGACTAAGTTGACAAAGCCCTCCGTCCCCGTCAACTTAGTAGGCCCACAAGTCAGCCTCCCACTGTGGTGGGTCCCAGCTGGCAGGGGGTATTCATTTTTTTGTGCGCAATAAGGAGGCACTTCCTTGCGTGCGAAGATATAGTTGGTGGGTCCGACCTGTCAGCGGAGGGAACGTTTTTTTCGCGAAATACAGAGGCCCTTCCGGCGGGTCCCAGATGTCAGGTGGAGGAATCATTATTTTGCGCGTAATAAGGAGGCATTTCCTTGTGTGCGGCCGTGGACCCAGCTGTCAGCCTCTCCACGTACAGTCCACTTCCGATGGATGTCGTTCGTTGACCACGTTGACCACGCCGCGCCGAGAGCACCAGGGCGGTGGACGACGGCGAGGCCTACGAAGGGAACGACACGGAGCCGGGGAAGACACGGCAGTGGCTGCCCACGCGGTGGAGAGTACGAGGGTTGACTGGTTCGGCTGCCGTCGCCGGAAAATAACAGGAGGTGTGGGTGAGTAGAGGGATAGACAGGCCAGGGATGCGAGTATATGATGGGGCCGTGAGGCCTGCCCGGCAGCACAGCCGGCCACGGGAGGCGGGAGCAGGCGGTTCCGACGGCGCTGGTTTGGGCGGCTGGGGCAGGAAGATCAGAGACTGAAGAAGCACGATTGCCGTTAGATTGACATCTAACGGTCTGACGCTGGTAGAGTCGATTGTTGACTAAGTTTCTTTTTTGATAAACCTTGTGTACGCATGAACTTAGTAGGCCCACAAGTCAGCCTCCAAATCTGTGGCAGACAACATAGAGCCCATTTGCTATTTTTTAATAATTTGCAGCCCATTTGCTAATTCTTAAGTAATTTATTACAGCCCATTTTCTGCCCAGGACCACGGTCAAAAAGTTCAACCTTATTTTGCATATTTCGGTGGAGTCCGAACTTTTGTAATCCCGAAATGATAAACATTTTTTAAGAACTTATTGATTTGCCAAAAAAATCGTTTTGTTTTTGTAAGCAAATAAGACGTGGGACAATTGAGTTGGTTTAAGGGAAAACCAGTGGTAAAAAAATCAGCGCTGGGAGGGAAAACAACAACAAAAATAAGGATGTAAATATGAAAAGTGAATTTTATGTATTTTCAATATAATGATACGTGTATATGAACTAGTAAAACTATAGGTAGAGATTAGAAAACGGATGTAGGACATGCGTTTCAAGAGGAAAATAGAACTGGGCTGTGTGTTTGATTCAGTAAAAAAAGTGCCTGCGGATGTTGTAAGACAAAATATAACTAACGCTGGCGGGCCAGAGGCCAGTAGATACCTGCTGGATCTTTGTGCCCCGTTGTCGTCATGGGCTGGGCCTGTTAAAAACAAAACCAAGCCTGGGCAGTCTACAGCCCAGTTGAAACTTGCTCGACCTGAAAAAACAATATACGTGCTCAATAAACGAGAGAATTCTGCAAGTACAGACTGATAACTGGGATGCAGCAGGGATATTGTTTTTTCATCGTGATAATAAGAGCATGCACTTGTTTCGAAAAATTTGGAGAACTGGGAATTCGAACGGCAGGTGCTTATGCTACCCATCAAATAAAAATCAGGTGCCTGAAAATTCGTTTCGAAACAAATGATTCAGCTTTATATCCACGTCGACCCTCGGCATGATGGTTGGAAGCAAATGCCAAGTTCATACCAAAAGATCGTTAACAACAATACCAACTTGCGGACGACAAGGTAGTACAAGTACCAATACCAAACTAACTTATAATCTTTTTACTCCTGGCCCTAGTGTTCGTCTGGTAGAAAATCTTGCAGAGGACCAGCTCCCGCTCCTTCTCTTGCTCCAGGTCCCCGAGGTGGTACTGGTGCATCACCCAGTTGGTCCTCTGCTGGTCGAAGTTCTTGTTGGTGTGCAGCACCAGAACCTTTTTGCTGCCCGTCTGCCGGCCGTTGACCATCACCGGCAAGGTATTGCCGGTGTTGTGCCACATCGCGTGCATGCCGCACTCCGACTGTATCTTGCGACGCGTCCACGTGCCCCTTTTGAACGCCCTGGAATTGCGCTGGAAGAAATGCTTGCTTAGGCCACTCAGTGTGATACCTGCAGTATTGTCGAATACAGGTTTTAGTGTACGTAGTTGGCATTTTCATAACATCTTTGGCATGTTGCAGTCACTTGTTTCACTTTTTATTAACTGTCAAATTGTAATTGCTTCACCAGGTCTGCGTCTAAAAAGAAAAATAGAGCTATAAACAAAGGAATATGTTTGTGCAAGTAGACGGCCGATCGGTGTCTTACCTGGAAGTTTCTCAGGATGGGTGTAGCATATGCCGTGCTCGCTGTCGATGGTTGGTATGAACAAATCGATGAGAGGGTGAGATCTCGCGCTGTCAGCACTCACTTTGGCCTCAAGGTGCTCGATCAGCTCCTGATCCGTGGGATCGAACTTGACGCCAGCCGGCAGCACCGGCCAATCCTTCTTCGACTTGCATGGGTTAATTCCAGTTATATGGTACTCAATGTATGATCAATCGACTGTTTTAAGTGAATGATGAAAGATTTCGACAGATAAGTGGTACTCCAAATCTGAAGTCCAGAATACCCGAACACGCCGCCGGGATTCTTGTGTCACCTCACGCGCAGCGTGTTGTCACGTCAATTCAATGTGTGGACATGATGAATAATTTGACCGACGTATACTAGTACTGCTACTGTACTACTTACTAGTCGTATTTAGTGTCACATTTTAACCATAGGTTTAACTAACAAGTACGCACTTGAAGCCTAAGTGATATATATATATATATACTGCACAACATCTCCATCATCATTATCAGTACATCCTGCGCAGGTGAGTTAGGATGCACTTGATCCCAGAAAGGTATCTATCCTTCAAACCAGAGGAGTGCTTCAAACTAACAACAGTACATAATATCCAACAAAAGAGGGTCGTGCTACAGCAGCAGAATACATGGCTCAGTCTACATATCAGTACGAATCAAGTTGTGCATATTTGCTGTTGGCATGAACCACATCGCCGCATGTCGGGTTTGCAAAAGCCATCCATCGCATGGAAGCTTGATGCCTTTCACACACTGAAGATTATCTGGCAACAAGCTGTGTCGACGAATCTCTGGATATGGTGATTCATGAAACCCATGGTATGATGTGTAAACACAGTCCCCCCTGGCGAATGGAAGTTGCATAGCACGGTAATCATCGCCGGTGATATGATCGATGATTGGTTGGATGATCGGATAATTGAGCCCGAGGAACATGGAGTGGTTGCCGAGGCTGTAAACCCGCCTCCAGTTGAATACGCCTGGCCCAACGGAGCTGGGATCTTTCTCGAACACGAAGCAGCCATAGCCATCAATGTCACGAACGCCCCAGGCATTGTACTGCATGTGGTTTGATGAAATGGTTTGGTCAATTTGGTACGTGCAAATGAGCATCAAATGACCACCGTCAGCTGAACGAGCGATAAACCACCACCCATCGGCTGGTATGATTCCAGGTCCTGGAATCATGAAGGCCAGCGCATTTGCGTCTGCTGCAACAATTCAAATTGGAGACCAAAAGGACAAAAATAAACAATCATGTTCAGAGTATGTGTGGAATTAAGATTATTATAACAGTGACACATATCATAGACAGAGAATTGCAATGCCGTGGTCATAATCATACCCCAAGTTAAAAAAATAAGCCAATGGCTTTCATATTCTAGCAATATATCATGGTTCAAACATCATGTAACAATGAGAGGAAAACAGATATGACAGGGCCTACTCATATTCTACCATAGCACTTACTACAGTTATCATATCAACTCTAAGCAATAACATGCGTTGTTATAAAAATCCTGGAAATGAGAGTAACATATAGCAATCATGAGGTTATACTCATAATATCTATTCTAACAATCATTAGATACCAATTGTTCTCATATCAACTCTAACAATAACATGTGTGGTCATAAAAATCTAGGAAATGAGAGGAACATATAGCAATGATGTGGTTATAGACATACTATATATTCTAAATTTGTAACAATGAACAGGCAGTCGTATTC
Organism: Triticum aestivum; assembly: GCF_018294505.1. NCBI lineage: Eukaryota > Viridiplantae > Streptophyta > Magnoliopsida > Poales > Poaceae > Triticum > Triticum aestivum. The sequence continues at coordinate 328,230,752 of NC_057802.1, read as the reverse complement.
TTAAGGTAAAGATGAGATGAGATAGAACAATTACACGACGATAGATTCCACCAGTATAGGCAGCCAATCTGTGCGTCGACCGCATAAACGATGCCATCGTGCACTATAGCATCAGACAGAAGTGTTGGGTAAAGAGGATCGACGATGAGCCATAACCATGTATGGCGACCGGATTCCAGATAGACTAATCCCATGTTGAACACGGCAATGAGCTTGTAATCCATGTAGTCTTCTGATGGTGTGGGCACTTCGCAGATTACAACCTTCAGCAAACAGAGGTCGAGCCAAAAGCTCGACGCGTCTCGTGCGTAGTAGGCAGGAGTGTCCGGCGGGCCGCGAGGCTCGATGGCGGCGGTATCCAAAGATGGAAGGGTGATCTCTCGCTGGGTGTAGATATCCACGAGACGCCACGGACTACCGGATTGGTGGATGAGGACGATCCAGTTGGCCTTCATGCCCGCCCAGTAGTGGCCGCGCATGAAGGACAGGTGGACGGGTAGTGGTAGCATGTCGAGGGGCACCACGGCAACCTCCGTAGGATCGTCAAGTCGGTGTCTGGGCCACCTGCGAGGATCGGGCATCAGCAAGCAGGGTGTCTTGAAAAGAGCCGGCCGGTTGCAGACGAGTAGACGGTACAAAGACACCGAGCATGCGGCCAGACGGACGGTGCTGAGTAGGTCCATACGATTACAGATCTGCTCCAAGAGAACATCGGGGAGGGAATTCCAATCGCGGCTCTGCGTGTCAGTCGGTTCTGCCATTGGGGTTTTCGGTGCCTGCGAGCCAGCGGGGAAGTGGATTCGGGCGGGCGAGCGAAGAAGCTTCTCCTCGTGTGGCCGAGCAGTGAGCGGGGGGATATGGTACGCGCGAGCTACCAAGGAAGATAGCGCGGGCGGGCGAGCAGTGAGCGGGGGGAAATGGTGTGCGGCCGACGATGGGGAAGAGAGGAGAAGAGAGGAGAAGAGTGGAAGACGGGGAAGAAAGTGCATTAAATCTCAATTCTACTACTACTACCAGGATATACCGTCCTTCGGAGTGTAAATAGTTACACCGATGACATGTGGGTCTACCACAAGAGGGCCCATATGTCAGTTAATGGAGGACAGAAGCGTGCTCTACTGGCAAACATGATGGCAGTACTGGGTAAGGCTGATTTAGTAACACCAACACGCTGGTTCAGCTTATTAATTAAGTGTCCCATCTGCTGCAGCGTGTATTGTCACTTCACTGCGAAGACTAGTTGAATAGTTCTCTCTGACCGAGATGGGGAATAATGGATCGCGAAGACTTCCTTTCTACATTATCCCTATGCCTCTACGCTCACTTCACTCATTTTGCTCCGTACGTAGTCACTTGTTGAAATCTCTAGAAAGACAAATACTCCGTATTTGGGAACAGAGGGAGGATTTTACTCCGTATTTGGGAACAGAGGGAGTATCACCATATGGAGGGAACAGAGGAAGCTTGAAATATGAACATGTCAATGGGAGGGAGTAAGCCCCATGCATGCATGCATGCATGCAACATGCAACACTCACACGTACACATGGACGCACGCAACACTCACGCACCCATGCGGCACACAGCACACGACGCAACACACACGCTCACGCTCAAGTGCTCAACCTACTCCCTACGTCCGTGAAAGACTGTACATTTAGAGATTTACACATTGACCAGGGCATAATTAACGCCCAAAAGTAGCAGACTTATGTGTGCATGCGACCATTGAGAGAAGAAGATTAAATGAAGGTCGTTGCATGCTGTAATTAAGGATAGACATGTAGCCTATACCTAGAGCACAAGTTGGTGCATTAGTCAATCAATATCGATTTAGATTAAAGGCTAAATGCATTGGAAGTGTAGATGTACTACACTCTTTGTTTTTTAGCTGATTTCTTTGCTCTGCCAACTGACAGGTGGGACCCAGAAACCAGGTGACAATTTAACCAGTCAACAAAGTGCCACGTCGACTATGTGGCCGGTCAGTAGGGTGCAATACGGTGCTCTACGATGAGCTAGTGATCGTATAATCACCGCAAAACTATATATAGTGACCGTAAAGAGCGTATTGTTACATACGTTGACCGCCAGTGTATTTTTCTCGTTTCAAATTAAGCCATATTAACCGGAAAGGACGCAGTATGGACTAGTACTAGTACTGCTTTGATGTGTCCCGTCAACTCGCCGAACGAGGAGAAGCTTGCTTACTACGCCTCTCCCTCGCCCACGCGCGCGGTGGTTCGCAGGACGAGGAGAGGGTTTTGACTACAGCGCCCCTCTCCCTCTCCCTCGCCCTCGCCCTCGCGGTGGACGTGCAGCAGTTCAATCGGTGTCAGATTGCCAGAAGCATAATGTGTACTGTAGTATCATCATTGTTGGACCTTCCGAAGAGGCGAAGAGCCAAGTGCAAGGTTCACACGAGTACGAACTGTTGAACCTCCCGAAGAGGCAAAGAGCCAAGCGCAAGGTTTTATAGGAGTTGTCGTCCTAGTAGGAGCGTACTACAACTATAGCGAACGATGCTACTGTATGATGCCGCCACGTCACGTATATCCAAAGCTGTGCCACCTTTTTTTCTCAAAGAGCGTGTTGGAGCCCGTGCAACAACCACACAAGTTGCACGTACACATAACACATTTACTAGTAATAAATTCTAAAGGACAAATGCCAGTATGCCACACAAGTTCATCTCCAATTCATGTGATAAATTTGTGCACGACTAGTCTACATATATTCACAGCGCTACCGTTCACAATTTACCGTACTCCACTTACACGTTATAGATGGGCTACATGTCCTCCTCCAGGTTCCAGTCCCAGGTGTTCTTCATGGATGGCACGATCCATAGCGGTGGGCAACGGGAATCATTGTCGCAGCTTTCTAGTCCGGTTCCACACGATGGAGACTCATCCAAGCTGAAGCGGCATAAATCAGGGATAGCGTGTCCCAGCATGTCGTTCATCCGGCGGTGCGCACTGAAGACACAACCATGCTTCATGAACGGCAGGCCTTCCGTGTCGTGCACGGAAGGTGGCATCCGCTTCACAATGGGGTAGCTGTCCCCAATGAAAAGCGAGTACTCTCCAAGAGTGTTCCTCGGCACCCACGTAGCATCACGGGGGTCGAACTCGGCGCCGTTCATCTGGTACACGCGGCATCTCAGATCTGGACACATGGTGACGTACATAGTCAAGGTCCATGCATAATAATGTTGTGCTCAAATATGGCGGTCAGTAATACTGTGCAGCAAATAGTACTACTCCGGTATAGAGGAAGTAAAATAACCGGCTTATTATATATAGCCACTCTTGGCTACATGGATGAGATAGTAAGACATGGAAAAACAAAAATGGTGGCAGCTAGTGGGTTCAAGTCTTCAAGGGCCTAGCTAGCTATACGCGTCCTCCAAGGTAAAAAGTACTCCTACTAGTACGTAAGTAGAGTACTAGTACAACAATGAAAGAGAAGGCGAGAGGGTTAAAAAATGGAATACCTGGGTAGATGGTGACGGTCCGATCGTGGTAGATTGTGTGACCATGTTGCACATCAGTGGTACCATGGGTAACGACTGCTAAGATAGTTGATCCCAATATGCCAAAGTCAGCTACAAGGTTCCAGGTTAGACCGAATCGCGGATGCAAATGCACATCCAGGATCGGCGATCTTATTTTGATCGCGGGATGACTGGTCCCTGCAAAATAATGGAGTACCGTTAGGGATGCAAATGATGGTTTGTGCATTCCGTTTGTAATCTCCCGTACCGTAGGATGGCAACCAGATGAAACAAGTCCCCTGGCTTGTCACCGCGAAGATGCGGCCTAGATGGCGCACGGCGTCTTCGAACGTGTAGGGGTACAAATCTGCCGCCGCCAACATGCGCCAGCCTCTGCCGTTACTGCCTCTTGCATTGATGGCAATCCTTATGTCGAACACCGCGATGAGATAGTAATCGTCGTAGCCGCGTCGCTTTGTCGGCGGGTCCGCAATTGCTATCTTCTTCAATCTCATGTAGGCATCATCATACGTATTCAAGCCCAGCCAGTCCGGAAGGCCGATCCCAATGGTGGAGAAGGGGTCTACCGGAACGGCCGCACTGCTGTGGATGTTGTGCAAAATGATGGTGGTATCCGGCCGGAGGTATGCAAGCCAATCTTCGTTGGCACCGACCCAGACCTATATATAAGACGGTGGGCAGCGGAGAAATTACGGGATGGAAATGGAATAACTAAGTACTACATGATCAAACTCCATTACTGACCTGCTCATCGGACAAAATCCGACTACCTCTCAACGTCGGCAACTCTAGCGGAGTCAACGTGCAACCATGGCCAGGGAGCGGTGGACTGTTCGAAGGATTGTCCCATAGAAGAACCTTCTCCTCGAGGACGCATGGAAGACCAACAAGCATGGCCTTTTCCCAAGCCATTTTAAGCACCGTCTTGAAATAGTTGGTGCAGGAAGCACCGAGTCTTGCGGCGGTGAGGACGTCGGAGCGGCGTGCGATTTCTCCCAGAGGATCGTCGTCCAAGGTCTCCCAGCCCCGACGAGGAGGAGAACCGCCTGGCGAATCCATGGGAGCAGCGACGAACTGCCTTCTCTTCGGGGGAGGGGAACTGGCGAGGAGGAGATAAGAGCGTAGTAACCGCAGGGCCTCGTCCCTTCCAACTGTAGATCGTTCCTTCCAACTGTAGCGAAGGGGTGAGGCTATTATTTACTACTAGTACTAGCATTATGGGACGTTATGGGATTGCATTATACTGTAAATAATAGCACTAGTAAGAAATTTTTGGCACTAGCTAGTAGTTTTTGGCGTGGATTAAGAAATTTTGGGTATGTTTTTGCTATTTTTTGTACACGCCAACTAGTGTCAAAAAACGTCTTACATTATGTGACGGAGGAGTACGTACTCGTACTGTAGCAGTACTAGTACTACTTTCTCAACTAGTAGTGCGAGGGTACTACTAGTGCTATGTACTGTACTTCTAGTATAGTGCACCAGTTTTGAACTCTTGAATCTCAGGGCCAAGGAGCTACAGTTGGAAGTGGAGGGTACTACTGTTCTCTAGAACCATCGCTGTACTATCAATGCAGGGAAAGTACACCTGCGTAGTGGCCTAGTGGGTACTCTCGGTGCTCTATTCAGCCGCTCCTCTCACGTAGCTGGCCTACTCAGCCGCTCCTCTCACGCACACACTAGCAGCCTGTTTATCAGCGACGGTTACTGCGGGGGCAGAACATTTGAGTTATTTGATACAGCGAGACTAGGCTTTTCGCTTCCATTTGTGGAGGTGTAATGGATCTCGTCGAACTTTGTTAGTAGTTCCTTCTTTATGAATGAGATGAAGCAAAGCTTTTGCCTCCGTTTCAAAAAAACACGTCAAGAGGAATTTCTTTTATAGTAGAGCCGATAATGGAGTGAAGTCCATGCGTGCAACGCCACAAGCTACAGAGTAGTAGTAGAGCACTTTACGTACAGAGCCATATTGCACAGTTCCCAATGCCCCGCCAGGCTTTTCCGGCTCCTCGGGCTTAATTGGGAGGCGCTAGTTTAAATATGCTACTAGCTGATGAGGAAGCTGCAAGCGAGGTGCGGCTAGGGCGAGCACGCGAGCCACGAGATGCTGGGAAGGAAAACCCGTTCACGTGGCTAGGCTATCCAGTGCACCCAGATTGTGGTGCCGCACGTCCGTTTGACTTCAAAACTCAAACTACCCGTGTAAAATATTGGCTCGCAGCGAAGTTACTATTTAAAAAAAGGCCGCCGTGCGTTCGGCCGGGATCGAACCCACAAAACGAGGTATACACTCCCGCGACCACTAGTAGTACTCGTTGGAGTACAACGCAACCTAGAATCGCCTTTTGTCGCTAGTAGTACATTGTTCCTTACAAGAAACCCCTAATAATGCAAGAAACCACTAATAATGCCAAGAAACTACTACCACTTGCATACGTGGCAGACTTAAGATAAGACTACCTTATCAACCATTGTACATGCTCTTACCAACCAGCCCTACCAAGAAACGACTACTCTACAAAGTGCCGTTATAGGCACGTTTCAACCCATGGCCCTGTTTGGATACATTTGTTGTCAATCTAACCCTGCCATCCAAACACCACTTTGGTTAGAGTTAGTTCAGGGTTAGAATCTAACCTCTGACTTAGAGTATCCAAACAGGGCCCATGTCGCCCATTAAGTCAACGCCTTCTATTCGACCGGGCGTTATGACTTGTGGGACCTACATGTCAGTCTGCACAAAAATCCCCGAGTGACCTCCTACCTCCGGCCCGTCCACCTAGTCATCCTCGGCCATGGGACGCAGCTACCGCCGCCGGCAGAAGGCGAGGTCAAAACCGCCGGCGGTGCGGAGCCCATCTTGCGGCAGCCCGGATGCCAGCTCCGTCCGGCGCTCGCGGCCGCTAGCTAGCCAAGATAGCTCCGTCCAGCTGCTTGTCTGCAAGGTTTGCTAGCTAGATTGGCACGGCGGCGCGGCGGCTTGCTCGCGCGCCGCGCTAAGGCCAGCCATCTGGCTCAAGCGAAGGCCAGCGCGGCGGCTTGCTCGCTCGTGAGTCACGCTCGGGCCAGCCTGCCAACCCGTGCGGAGGCCAGCGCGGCGTCCGGCCCGTCCGGCGGAGCGGCGGCCAACTCGCTCATCACCGGCGCCACCGACGAACACGCATCAGTACTGTTTGAAGTAATGTTCAGGAAAAATAATGATTTGAGGGGGAATAACAGGATAGAAGGTCAGATGTGGGTCCCTCGTGTCAACGGTCAAACAAAATGTGTTGGTTTAAGCTGCCTCGTCAGCACGGACGTGTGGGCCAACCCTGTCATAAATGGGTTTAAACTAACCTAATCGGTAGGTAGTAGTTTTTGGCGTGGATTAAGAAATTTTGGGTATGTTTTTGCTATTTTTTGTACAATAGATTCTTCCTAGGGCTGGTTGAAAGTGGTAGTTTTTTGTTAAATACTCTACATATTGTAAGTAGGAGTGAAAGTTAAGCTTTGGAACCCAATAAGCAAGGCTAGTTACATAGTGCATATGTGTACATGATTGAAAGTAAATATCAACCATGAGTGACTAATATCTTGATGGAAAACTCGAAACTATGGAATACTAGGGAAAAATTTGCATGGTTGGAAATACTAGCAATGTTCATGTGCGTTGCAACGAATCATAATTAGAATAATACTTATTCACAAACTTGATACAAAACACTCTAATTTTGATATACATATATCACTAGAGATATATTATGTTTCAATTAGAATATATTCCTTGGGCTGTTTTGGTGAGGTCAGGGAGGGATGTGGTTGGTTTTAAGATACTAATTATGGGTTTTTCTGCAAATTGGTAGACAAGTGGGATGTTTGTGAGAAAAGGCAACAACTTACCTCACAGTCGTTAGATGTAGATCTAATGGTCACAAACGACGGATGGCAGACACACCATCATCACCAACTTAGTCTTCTGTAGGAGTACTAGCAAGATCCGTGCATTGCACGGAACATCAAGATGCATTTTTTTATAAAAACACTCGTTGTGATTGACCCATGCGGGAGTAATCCCATGTGTAAAAACTAATGATATCTCGAGAAATAGGAGATAAGGTGAAGAGGAGTGGGGCGTGGTGGTGATTGGTGGTCGGACTGAGCGGAGGCATGGGGATTGACGACGCCGGCAGCGGCCACCAGGCCAGTTTGTTCCAGAGGCTTCCTTTCTTAATTGCTCAACAATGAGGTTGTTGGAGATAAGGATGAACGAGGGAAGGCCTTGTCTGCAAATGTGGAGAGGGGTGCGGGTATCTTTTAGTTTAATTTCCATCAGTCAGATATAGATCGGACGGTCTATATTGCAAGATGGCACGCGTACCATCATCACCAACTCGGTTTTTTATAAGAGAAGAAATATAAGTATGGAGATACAAACGTATTATCGATACTTGTTTCCGTAAACTAGCATCTACATTCTATTCAACGCCTCAGCATGTGAGGCCTTAGCACAATGACTTCTCGACTGTGTAAAACAAAGGTTTTCCCGTCGCCGATAAGGAGGGGGTGACGGCGGCGCGCTTTTTGGCTTGCTCTAGTCCTAGTAGTCATACTAGGTGGTCTAAGCACGTGTAGATTTATTCTTTTTCACGTCTCGTGTTCGCCGTACTGCCACGACTGTTGATGAATAGACGGTAAGTTATTCACGGGGAAACCCTTGTTGAGCGTGTTTGCGAGAGAGAGAGAGACAGTGTGCGTGTGTGATATGTCTAGAGACTGAGGCAATGATAACAGATTCTTTGTGTCTATGTGTGTGGAGGATAGAGAGAGACATGTACATGGGGCTTTGTGTTGTGTAACGTGGAGACACATATACATAATTAGAGAGTGAGTGTGCGAGATACACATGCGGACATGGGGAGAGATGAGGATCCAGATTAATGGGTGTTTGTGCGTGTCTGTGTGTGTTTGTGCGCGCGTTTGTGTGTGAGAGGGAGTGTGTGTATGTGGAGTAGAGAGACCACTAATGATGTAAACCTAGTATAAGGGAAGGGGGAATGGTGTGACATGTGTAGTAGCGGGATAGCATGGGTGCGGGCGGGGGGAGCAGACTATTTGGAAGAGACATCGATTGTGTGTGGGAGAGGGGTGTGAGAGCGAGAGAGAGAGAGAGAGCTAGCGACGGAGAGAGAGAGAGGAGAGAGAGGGGCGAGAGAGGGGGCGTTTGTGTCCATAAATGGCGTATAGATAGGGAGACAATGTTGATGTTGTTTGAAATTGGCCTATGTACGGAGACGCAAGGGAAGCGAGTCATCGTGTGTGTGATAGGGACTTCATGAGAGATCTAGAATAGATGGTGTAGAGAACAATGTGCGAGATCGAGAACGATGATACATTAGGGAGCTATGGAAAGAGTCACGACATATATGTATACAGGGAGGAGCTGGGGCGGGTCCGCATGTGGGAGAGATAGAAAGAGGAGAGTGGTGCACAAGGAGACAAAGTGTGCTTGTTTTGCAGTGGGGGTGGTGTGTGAGGTGAGTGTGCGAGAACCACATAACTAGGGAGATAGACGTTTGGGGGCGACGTTTTGTGTGTATGGGAAAGATACACTCTACATAGTGCGTGTGCTTGGGAAAGAGAGATGCCGGGAGACCTAGCTAGAGAGTGGGGGAAGAGATGTGTGCATGCCCAAGAGACAAAGTGATAGAGACCTATATTGGGGTCCGGACTTTAGAAGAGAGAGGGGTGTTAATGTGCTCGTGTGTTGGTGTTTGGGGGAGAGAACGACTTCTCTGTGTGTGTGGGGGGGGGCGACGAGGGGGGGGGTTGGCTTCAGATAAAGAGTGAGGTGTCTATATTTGAGGGACTTTAGCGTAATTGAGATATACATGGTCAATAGTGTGTGCACTCAAGGTTGATCAATTTGTTTCACAGTTTGGACTATGAGATAACGATACTTTTGAACATGCGTGATATACTTTGATGTACCAGAATTACAAACCTAAGATTGGAATTTTGGAATTCGACTCCATCATTAGCTTTTGTAATTCATTTAAACGGAGGTACATTTTTAAGCCGGGATTTCGTGATTTCAAATTCATATATCAAACCTAGAGATATACACATACGGGCATGTTCAAACTTTATAATCATCCACTTTATTCATACACATACACATTTTTGCTTTTGTCATCATATTTAGGATAAACACATTTGGAATTTCATTTGAATTGGACCATATGATGGTATTTGCTTGTAGTAGCTCAATGATCCATATTTGAATTGAATGGACAATCTAAGTTTCGAGTTGGAGACATTGATTTTCAAAACTTGCACTTTTTTTGCGTGCAAAACAAACAAATTCTCGGCCATGATATCATAGTCGGCCGTACAAGAGCAGAATATAATTTCAGGCGCCAAAAGCTTTCAAACTTCCCGCTCACATCGAAATATCTCGCGCCCGAAAGTTTAGCCCTGCGATATTCCTGTTTTACCCCTGCCACATGAACGGAAAAGGGCTGCTTTGGTAACTCCATTGTTTTCCCCTCTTTGCCCCCAACATTCTTCCCCAGAGCCCCTCCCCTTCCCCTCCCCGACCCCCCAACCACGGCAAGCCGCCGAATCTAGTCCTCCGCCGCAGCGGTGGACCTCACACCCCGACGGATCTACCTTCCGCACCTTGGAACCCCCAACTGCCAACTCACCACTTCACCGGAGCCGCTTCAGCGACTGGCTTGTACACCACTCCAGATCTCCTTGACCGCCATCATGGTCCACCGCACCGGATCTGCTTAACCGGCACCCTCATCCACCATAGTGTAGGCCCTTCACTGACTCCCTTGTTCGTCCCTTCGTTGGCCCTTCATACAAGCCCTCGTCCACCGCAACAAATCCGCCTCACCGGAAGCACTATACAACGCGCCCGCCGAAAGCCTTCGTCCACTGCACCGGACCCGCTCCACGGATGCCATATTCAACTCCACCGGCCCTGCTTTACCGACGCCGCAGCCTCATCAGGTTATTTCGATCTGTACTCCTTCGGTTTTTCTCTTTATCGTGCAACTTTTCACTTACCACAGATGAGCTTTCTTGTATGTCGACAGGCGTCGCAACCGTAGCACCGGAGCCGCTTCAGCGACGGCGACAGCCGGCCCAAACTCAACCGCAACACGAGCACCATCGACGATCCTTAGCTATCAATTATGCCAACGATACCCATACGCCGCCGAGAATCAAGTACTATTATCCAACGGCCGGTGCCTACATTCACTTTCTTAGCATAAGCACCGCACCTTTGAATTTCTTCAGGGCATCATTCAGTTTTTCATGAGACGCGTTATTCTGCTTGCACCTGTAGGGCCATACTTCTGGCAGTGAACATGTGGTCCTAAGTATTACTGTACTTCCTAGATATCACTGCCTACCATTTTACTTCTTGCATGCTATATTTATGATAATGGTGTTGTTCTGATGCCACCTGTTGGTTCCATCAGACTGCTTCATGTTCTCTATGCTTAATTACACATCAGCAAACTAGCATGTGGTTCCGCTGGTTTTTGTTTGTTTTACCCTACATTTTCTGATGCTAGCTATTACATCACTGCTACGAGCCTCTGTTCATTACTTTTGTGTGTGTTCTTGATCTTCCCAAGTTGCATGACTAATTTCATGCTTCTATTAATTATGGAGCTGCCAACCCCATCAAGCAAAATATTTGTTCTTTTGGGGCTGGCACCTCGAACAAGCATAAAAATAGAGGGAAGCAGATATATTGTCGTGTATGCACACACCCTTCTTTCATTAGTTTAGATGAACCATTGATGATCAATTCGAACCAGTGCATGCGATTAAAATTAATTTTACCTAAATAGAGGGTGCAGAATAAACTACAACAAGTAGATTTGCAACCACGGGATGCTGACGATATCTTCAAAGAACATTGCAACAGCAGCGAGGCTTCACAGCAACATATGGTAAGCCAGTGTGTTTTAGTACATGTGAAATGTAATGCGTGTGGGCTGCTTTCTTGGCTTGTGCCCTCAACCTGTAATCCTACAGAATAACAAATAGTTCAGTTGTCTGCTTTGCTGTATTGCTTGATTCGAATGCTTGTTTGTTACTTGTTACGCTATACCTGAGTTGGCCAATATGTCAGCAGTGCCTGCTGTACTATCGTAAAGAAATGCATGCCTAGTTCATTTGAGTCCTTAACTTTTCCTCTGAACTTCATCACAAGACTGTCTTCGTAGTTTATATGAGGCCACACTGTTAAGTGCTTTCTCAGATTATTTCAACTGCTTAGATGCCTTGGCAACTTAAATATAGCGGTGGTACACTCCCTTTCAACTAGGGATGTCAACTGGGTCCCGTTTAATCCCGATTAAAGTCCACTAGTGGTATGATAGTTCAAAAGAGTTTTTGTTTTTTGAGGAAAATGAACCAGGGAGCTAGCAAAAACTAACTAGATGGGACTGGCGGATGTCGTTTATTTGCCACTTACATCCCTAGTTTCATCTTACCATTTTAATTTCTTTTCGGCTGATGCTGCTTCGAACCATTTAAATATAGCTTGCCATGCTCGGCAATAATTCGTATGTCGTTTACCATGTAAGCTTACTGCCTGGATCATGCGATAACTATCTCTTACTTATGTCCAGCGGAAACCTTTCAGGATGCCGTTCACACTAGGACACAATGTACAACCCCAGAATCTATTTGTGGAAGCAGTGCGCCATCCATGTTACCAGATGGTAGCAGTTCAGAGGCAACACCGCCGGAGAGCAGTCTGAGCACAGATATTATAGTTCTTGAGGCTCTACTAGAGGCAGAAAGAGATGGTGTGGCTGCCATGAATGAGGTAATCTCGATCTTGAAGCTGGAAATTATGCAATTAGCTGCACGCATTATGCAAGCAACCCAAGAATTGGAGGAAGTAAGAATGTTGCATTTGAAGACGGAGGAGGTCCTGCTGCTTCTGCTATCTGAAGCCCAGGGTAATCCCAGTTCTTCTTTAGATAGCAGTTGAAATTGTCATTAGATTATTGTACTTGCATGTTGTGTCATGTCTCTGAATGGATTATGTTGTAAGACCCCCTATGTTGTCCATGTGTTGTAATGATCCGAATTTTTTAGGCGAGGTAATCCTCAGTACTTGTATGATTGACATAAGGTGAACTGTTTTTCGTGTGAGCATATTGTATTGGATGAAATAACTGTTTGACTCAAAGTGTATCCAACCTACTGAATTCGAAGATCACGGCATTTCTAAATCATAATCATATATAAAGGTGGAATAAATCTTTGTTGTGGTTTTGAAGAAATAAATAACAAAACGTAGAATTATCTGTGGATATTCGTAATCGAATAAAAATTGGATTTGGATTTAGTTGCCAGGGCCCAGGGCAAACGTGAATGCTAATTCTCCCAAGTTTTGAACGAAGCGGCTAAACACCCACTATCATTTGTGGGCTGCCCGAAGCAAGTGTTTGCGAGATGGAAATTACTGTCTACCCCTGACACTTGACATCCTTATCGACCGGATTTACACTGCTGTCGATAGGGGTAGACTAGTAACTTCAATCAGACGTGACACGACGGCCTCTGAGCCCATTCAGACACGGTGGGCGCCAAACGTGGGCGGCAAAACACATTTGATTCAAGCTCGTCCGAAAGACATGTGTCTCTCCCTCCATTTCCCCATTCATCCACGGTGGGCGGCAAAACAAACTCTCCTCGTCCGAAATCGATGTAGGCTAATATTTTAAATAGGGGCAGATGTGTAACTTCCCTCAGACGTGACACAACCGCCCTACCTGTCAGCCCCGTTCATACACCGTGGGCGCCAACCGTGGGCGGCAAAACACCCTCTCCTCGCCCGAAATCGTTACCGGCAAATATTTGGGAGATGCGAGATTACCGTCCTATCCCCAACCGACGTGATGTCCGAAATTTTAAACGGGGGATAAGTTCGTAACTTTCCCACATTTCAGACAAGCGCGTCCCAAAGTTTGAGATCCCCCTCCCCCTCCATTTCCCCATTCATACACCGTCGGCGCCACGACAACCTCCCCACTGCGGCCAGCCTCCTCCGTCCGCCACCCCATCCTCCACCTTGCCGGAGCCGCTACCCCTACCCCGTCGTCCACTGCAAGAGATGGACGTCTCTCATCCACGGCGCCGGACCAGGATCCTTTCATCGCGTCGTCTCGCTTCATCGGCGCCGTCGTCCACTTTGCCGTTGCCGCTCCTACGACCGCCTCGTCCACGGCAACAGGATTTATCCCCCAACCCGGCCGTCTGCCATCTAAAGTCTTCTTCCCCGCCGCCGACAGCCATCGCACCCGCAGCACCCTCAACGTATCAGCAGGGGCCTACACGGCGTCGCAAGAGAGGTGGTACTCTTCCATATGTGCTTAAGTTATTGATCTCACCCGGAAAATAGATCTTAAATTGTTTACTGTACTTTTCTTGTCCGTACCAAATCGTAGTGGCTAGTTGAATGCAAACATTGGTTGCGAAGTAGCTTTGTCCGGTTTGCACCTTCAGATCCGCCATGTCACGGTCACTATACTCGTAAAGCTTATGGTTTCCCCCCTTTATATTCACTACCATCATCGTAGGTGCTTCACTGCTTCGTGTCGTGCTAGCACTGCTCCTCAAGACCTCAACCCATCAAGCGAAACAACATGCCACTCATAATTCCAAAGCTTACGTGTTGAAATACGAATCTGATATGATGCTCATATTACTAAAACAGAGAACGTTTAATTGGTCACCTAATGTTCCTATATTCGTTTCGAAAAGCATGTGCGCCACCCACTGGTCCAGCTAGTTCCACTTTCCTGATTTTACTCTTGATGCTTAGGGTTTTCCCCTTTTATCTACTCTACTATGATCTGCGTAGGTGCTTTCTGTCATACTAGCATTACTCCACCCTTCAAGCTAAACAACACAACACTCAAAATTCCAAAGCTTAGTTGTTCAAATATGATTGTGATATGATACTGATATTAGTTAACAGACACATTTAATTGGTTAGCTAAAGGTCCCACTTGAGTTTCCAAATGCATGTCGCGACATATAGAGAGACAGCAGAATTGCATTTCTTTGTCACTTGTTGACTGTACTTTCTTGTCCATACCAAATCTTAGTTGTTATTTCAAAGCAAATATCGGTTGCTAACTACCCTTTGCGCGGTTTGCAGCTTCAGATCTGCCATCCCACTGCCACGGTCAACACTATACTCATCATGCTTACGGTTTCCCCATTTTATGATGACCACGATCAGCCTACGTGGTTCGTGTCGTAATAGCACTGCTCCACCCATCGAGCTAAACAAGCTTAGTTGTACAAATTCAAATCTGATATTATGCTGATATTAGTAAAACTGAGAGATGTTTAATTGGTCAGCTAAATGTTCCTACTTTAGTTTCGAAATGCATGTGAGCCACATATGGAGAGACCGGAAGGAATAGTATTTCTCTGTGCGCTCTGGTTCATCATGGGTGGCCAACCGACATTGTATAGAAAGACTTGTAATATCTTCAATCTGCTTGCTCTTCTGCTCTTCTTTAAGATGATCCTCTTCTCTTGCGGTCGACTGGTCAGGTCGAGTTATTCTCCCTTAGTATATTTTGAATCTGTCAGGTCAGGTCGACTTGTTCTTCTTTACTATATGTTGAAGCTGTCATCTGCGAAGTATCATCACTTCTGGAGCTCTCATATTTTGAGTAGTAGGCCACATTATATTAATGCACACACCAAATTACAGCATGCATGGCACCTCTTAGAAGAATTGCAGAGATAGCACAAAGGGGTTTACAGGGAGGAAGTATTGGATTAGAATCACTTCTGCATTACAAAGATAATCTCACTTGTTTTTATGTTTTCATGCATGTCAGGTATTGAACATTATCAAAATGAATATGAGAATGGGCGCACGAGAGGAATATTGCGGAACAATCCACTGGCTAACAAACTTGGCATGGTGGAGGATGGCCTATCTTATTCACCCATCAAGGTGCATGCTCTAACTTGGCAAGGTTGTATTGGTCGCACATATTTTGCATCTGACCTCTTGCATTACTTCTACTTTGTTACACCATCTGCTTAGTTTAAGCATCATATATGAGTATATGCCATACCTATCCATTTTCTGTACCTATTCCATGTGTCGTCATACTATGTTTTTCCAGTCAAATGTTGTTCTTTCGTAATAGATGTCCAAAAGGAAGAGGGTGATTGCAGATCCTCAAGGAGTACAAACTAGGTATTTGGAAAAGGTAGTGATACCTGTTAAATCAGATAGATCAGCAGCCACAGAAAACACAGGCCCAACTGTAACAGACTTTACCCCTACTCCAGTGGCCAAACCCCTATTAGAACTGCTGACAGCCCAGCGTCAGGTACTGTCTATGATATCAATTCAAAATTTGAACTCCTAAATTTCTGCATGTGCCTTACCTTCTCTCTTGTATGAAAACTAATTTCAGATGAATCTCCTTGCTCAAAGGATCATAGGATCTCACGACAATACTGGGCTCTGCATTGCTCTTGTCAGTACCTCTTGCCCTTTGTCAGCATACTTACACTCATTGCTGTTTGATTATGTAGCATCACTGTAAATGTTCGCTTCTTTATCCTCCCTTTGCTTGAAATTATAAGATCTATATTTACTCTTAGATAAATGTAGAATTAACACAATGGTTATGAAGTTTTGGATTGCTCATGTAAGTACCTGTTCTCATGTACTCCCTCTGTATCGAATTAATTGTTGATCAATTGGATGTATTTAGAACTTAATAGTGCTAGATACATCCATTTGAGCGACAACTAATAACGGACGGTGGTGGTATTACTGTACATGCATCGCGAGATAGTTGATTGTCTAGCATTACTCTGCATCTTATCTGCCCTGCCCTCCACATTCTCCAAATTATCATATCTACATTTACTCTTACCAAAATGTTGAATAAAGCCAATGCCATTGCACACGTTGATGTCTGCATTCCTCTTGTCAGTACCTTTTGCCTTGTAAAGCTGTACTTAATTAATTGCTATTTGATTATGTATCATCAGTCTGCACCTGAGCTTCATTATCCTCTATTTCTTCCAATATTATTTGATCTATATTTACTCTTTGCAAAATGTAGAATAATAGAAACGCTCATAAAGAATTTTCTTTGGGGAATTTATTGAATTATCTTTCCATCAACATGGAGAAGGGCTTTGTCCAACCCGTGTTAACATGTAATGTAAGTTATTTCCATCAACATGGAGAAGGGCTTTGTCCGGCCCGTGTTAACATGTAATGTAAGTTCATCCTTCTCAAGCCTTCAAACTTTGTTCTAGTATAGATTTGGATTGGCATCATTTCCTCCACTGCTGTTTAGATCTGATAGGATGTTTGCAACAACTACCAGTTTTAAATTGTAGTTGTAAAAACATGTTCCTTATGCAGAACAGATCCATTTATTTGCTTATATAATTGTGAAACCTGTTACGTGTCTCCTTGTTTCTCTTTCAGAGTCGTATCTCTTATGCCAGGCAGAACTTTAGGAAAGAAAGTGAGCCAAACCATCTTGAGGACAGCGAGATGACCCCAAGGTCCTATCTTGATGAAGACAGTGAGTTGAAGCTACTCACCAGCAGGTGTGAGACAACCTCTGTGCAG
The DNA here is from genome assembly GCF_018294505.1 of Triticum aestivum. Classification (NCBI taxonomy): domain Eukaryota; kingdom Viridiplantae; phylum Streptophyta; class Magnoliopsida; order Poales; family Poaceae; genus Triticum; species Triticum aestivum. The sequence continues at coordinate 328,213,584 of NC_057802.1, read as the reverse complement.
TCGCTGCCTCAATCAGTTCGACTTCTTCAGTCTCAACTTAAAGCGGAAAGGCTTGCTTCAGCTCAGCTCCGACTTGAAGTCAAAGATGTAATGAAGATGTCAGGGGACTGCCTTGCGCACTATGGTGCCATACAGCTAGGGATGAAGCATCTATCATTGACACAACTGAGGTCTCATCAGCTTGTTCGGCTGCTTGCGGGGCCCGAGCTTGCCAGGTCTAGTGCCTTTTGAAGTGCTCTCAGTTTTGTATATTCTTTTGTCGGCGCGTTTATATGCACTGGTGGCGACCTTTGATGCCCAGTGTATGTAATCCGCGGTCATGTTGCGCCTTATTATCACCGGTAGCGAACTTTGATTCCCAGTGGATGTAATATGCCGTAATTTCTTTGTTGTATAGTCTAGGTTTATTCTTTGGTCGGTATGCTGTAATTTAGGCCGGAAGGTTCAGTGGATCTCAGTGTTGTCGGTCTTCAGGCCGGCCCGTTACTCATATGGGCCAAAACGTGGGCCTATAATCATCTTGGGCCATTAGCAGGTCTAAACCTATAGTAGTTTCCCGCCTTTAACAGGCCATGGGCTACATATTTACTGTAGTGACACTGGGCTTCCTACGGGCCGTAGAAACAATGGGCCTTCTACGGTCCGTAGAAACAATGGGCCTTCTACGGGCCGTAGAAACAATGGGCCTTCTACGGGCCGTATCATCAATGGGCCTTAGACGGGCCGTATGATCGATTGGCCAAACATGGGCCAAAAACAGACCGCATTATGGCCGTAAACGGGCTAGAGTTGGAGTCGTCCGTTCATGGGCCGACCATAACGGGCCGTCGTTAATAGGCCGTATTTGATGACGCTATGAAAACGGCCCAACGTATTAACGGGCCACAAACGGGCCGACTGTAACCACGGGCTGAATTTGGCCCACAAGCAGAAAATGGCAGTAACGGGCCGTAAGTAACCGAATGCTGGAAATGAGCCCAAGAATAAATGGGCCCTGAGAAGGCCGAAAGATAACATGGGCTGCAAACGGCCCAATGGATTAATGGGCCGTTAATGGGTATAAAGTGATACACTGTTCATTACGGGCCAGTTTCACCACGGGCCGTTAATGGGCCAAGAGTTACAAAGGGCCTCATATGGGCCGAAAGACGTCATGGGCCATACATGGGCCGGAACTTAAAATGGGCTGGAATCATATTGGACGGCCCAGATGACGCTACTGGGCCTAATTCGGATAGGTCGTAACGGGCCCTGGGTTAGCGGGCTGTAAATGGGCTATATGCGAACAGGCCGTTAACAGGCTTTCCGTGGGCCGGCCCGCCACCTTTTGACCAAGTCAAACGGGCCGGCCTTTTCACAGGAATGGGCCTCTGTTCGGCCGTGCCACGTGTCGATGTATAATAGGCACCTTCGGTCTAATGAGTGGATGACATCTGTCCCAACGGTGAGCCGACACGTGTTTCCCCCAGCCAATGATGATTTTACACGTGGAAAATCCCCATTGGTCGGGGCTGTTAGCGGGTTATCGGATCCAAAACCGACCCGATAGCTTAACGGCGTTCCGTTACGGTGGATGCCATGTGTCGGTCACCCTTGACGAAAGCACTTCTGTGACGCGCGATTTATCGTCATGGAAGTGGACACTTCCGTGATGATAATTTTGGTAATGTCATGGAACACTTCTACAACAGCACATGTATGACTATCTTGATTCTGTCATAAAATTGTCATGGATGTACATGCATGACAAAAAACGCGACCTACTATGACAAACACGTATCATCACGGAAGTGTATTTTTTTGTAGTGCTTCGAATTATCAGTTTGGTTTGGCCTAGTAGATTGATCTTTCTTGCAATGGGAGAAGTGCTTAGCTTTGGGTTCAATCTTGTGGTGCTCGATCCCAGTGACAGTAGGGGAAACAACACGTATTGTACTGTTGCCATCGAGGATAAAAAGATGGGGTTTATATCATATTGCATGAGTTTATCCCTCTACATCATGTCATCTTGCTTAAAGTGTTACTCTGTTCTTATGAACTTAATACTCTAGATGCATGCTGGATAGCGGTCAATGTGTGGAGTAATAGTAGTAGATGCAGACAGGAGTCGGTCTACTTGTCACGGACGTGATGCCTATATACATGATCATACCTAGATATTCTCATAACTATGCTCAATTCTATCAATTGCTCGACAGTAATTTGTTCACCCACCGCAATACTTATGCTATCTTGAGAGAAGCCACTAGTGAAACCTATGTCCCCCGGGTCTATTTTCCATCATATTAATTTCCCGTCAACAAGCTATTTCTTTCGCCGTTTATTTTGCAATCTTTACTTTTAATCTTTATAATAAAAATACCAAAAATATTATCTTATCATCTCTATCAGATCTCACTTTTGCAAGTGGCCGTGAAGGGATTGACAACCCCTTTATCGCGTTGGTTGCAAGGTTCTTATTTGTTTGTGTAGGTACGAGGGACTTGCGTGTGGCCTCCTACTGGATTGATACCTTGGTTCTCAAAACCTGAGGGAAATACTTACGCTACTTTGCTGCATCACCCTTTCCTCTTCAAGGGAAAACCAACGCAGGGCTCAAGAGATAGCTGCTGCCTCGGCGCCGTCGAACAGAGAAATGATGCACATCCTCCCTTTCTGCCGGCGGACGGGATGCGGCCGGATCAGTGACCAATGGTGAGAGAGAGAGGCCACCGCCGCCTTGTGTGAGATACTCTGAAGAGAGACAAACCCAGGCAGGCAGGCTCCATTGTGGAGCGGACTACCTTTTTCTCCATAAAAATTGTTTTATATTCTGTGTATGTGCCATTGAGCGATATAACTTTATTTAAAAATAACGCGCCAACGCATCAAGTCGATCTTTGTTTCGTGCACGCGTGGTACACGACCTCCATAGGTAAACAACCGCTACACGCGTTCAAATTAGCACGTGGGCTGCCATTTCGTACAGAAATGAGCTCCACCGTGTACCTGCGCGGGTGTTGCTGGGCATGAAGCATGAGTACGTGCACCTATTCTCTTCGTGTACGAACACCACCTACGTGGGGTTGTGTGAGAGATACAAACGTAGAGAGATATAGTGTGTGGGTTCGTGAGTGTTTTTTTGGGGGGTGTCAATCAAAAAATGTAACATATGCCATGTGTGTGAAAATAGAGTCCTGGATATATCATATATATATAGAGGGGGCGATCACGAGAAGAGAGTGGAGGTATCATCGGCTTGAGGTATCTGTCGGATCACGGGTTCCGGCAAAACCCTCAAGGTTCGAACACTGGGGTGCGCACGAAGATCTCCCCCTACCGATCCACATCATAGCTTCACTAAGATCTCAAGGACTAACTCGACGAACTCACAACACAAGGGACACAAGATTTATACTGGTTCGGGCCACCGTTGTGGTGTAATACCCTACTCCAGTGTGGTGGTGGTGGATTGCCTCTTAGGCTGAGGATGAACGGTACAAAGGGGAAGAACAGCCTCCTGAGGTTGAGGTGTTCTTGTGCTTGGTGGGTGCAAGGATGAGTTCTAGGCTAGTTCTAGCGGGGTGAGATTCGATGCCTCCTACTGTGGTGGCTAGCCCTATTTATAGAGGCCCTGGTCCTCTCCCCAAATATTGAGCGGGAAGGGAACCAACAACGGCCAATTTGAAAGGGGACAGCTAGTACAGCTTATCCTGACAAAAGCAGTCTTCGCCTACAAAAGGCACTGGTGGTGACGCCACCTTGGGCTCCACGGTGACCTCCGTCTTGCCATCCTGCTGGTCTTGTTCTCGTTGCACTAATATGGAAACCTTTGCTTCACGCCTCGGTACTCCACGCCTGCGCTTGCCTCCTTAGCACCAAAGAGGAAACAAGGACAATGCACGCGCTGGCGCCCGCCTCGCGCCCGCCTGGTCTCGATCGACATGGCTCACGTCACAAGAACCTCGCGAGGTTTTCCTTGCCTTGATCTCTCCGCTCCTCGCGAGCCTGCCTGGCGAGGCCGCTCCTGAGGAGGTCTTGTGTCGTCCGCCTCGCGAGGCTCGGCCCCTCGCGAGGGTCTTGAATGCCTTGTTGATGAAGGTGGGCCATACGGGCCTCCTAGCAGAGCCACGCCGGGGGCCGCAGGCAGGCAAGTCTGGGGACCCCCATTCCCAAAACACCGGCAGTAGCCCCCGGGCCCAAGGCGCGCTCGGGCTTTGCTTTGAGGCGAAGCCAAAGGTCAAGTGCGGAGCGCTGAAAGTGCAACTATCCCTGGGTGGTTTTGGTAATTCCTAACAACATATAGCTCATTGAGCTAATGCTATTCCAAGATAAATATTTCAGGAAAGCTCAATGATTGGCATGGCACGGATTAGAAAGTGGACCCTTCAAAATGCTAAGGACAAAGGAATGGCTCAAGCTCAAAGCACAAGACTCTACATTTTCTATTTTAGTGATCCAAGATCACATTGAGTCTATAGGAAAAGCCAATACTATTAAGAAGGGATGAGGTGTTGCTTAATGAGGATCTTGCTCAAAATGCTTAGTGATATGCTCCAAAACCCTCCACTACTTTCTCGTATCCACATATGTCCTAGTCCAAAAAGCCCAACTCGGTCCCACTGAAATTTCATATCCGGAGCCACCGAGTTCATTTGTCATAGCCACTGCCAGAAACCCTAATCAATTCGGTCTCACCGATAGGGATCTCGGTCCCACCGAGATGGGGTTGTAATCTCTCTGTTTCCTTTTCGTAACGTTTCGGTCAAACCGATATGAGCGATCGGTCCCACCGAGATTGCAATGCAAACTCTCTGTTTCCCTTTCGTAACGTTTCGGTCCAACCGAGATGAGCGAATCGGTCCCACCGAGTTTGCCTGACCAACTCTCTGTTTGACCATTACCAAAATCGATCTCACCGAGTTTGTGTAGTCGGTCTCACCGAGATTACGTTATGCCCTAACCCTAATGACATCGGTCCCACCGAGTTGATCCAGTCGGTCCCACCGAGAATCCTAACGTTCACATTTTGAACTAAATCGGTCCGACTGAGTTTCATGATTCGGTCCCACCGAGTTTGGTGATTTGTGTGTAACGGTTGGATTTTGTGTGGAGGCTATATATACCCCTCCACCCACTCTTCATTCGTGGAGAGAGCCATCAGAACATGCCTACACTTCCAACACATATTTTCTAAGAGAGAACCACCTACACTTGTGTTGAGGTCAAGATATTCCATTCCAACCACATGAATCTTGATCTCTAGCCTTCCCAAAGTTGCTTTCCACTCAAATCTTCTTTCCACCAAATCCAAATCCTGTGAGAGAGAGTTGAGTGTTGGGGAGACTATCATTTGAAGCACAAGAGCAAGGAGTTCATCATCAACACACCATTTGTTACTTCTTGGAGAGTGGTGTCTCCTAGATTGGCTAGGTGTCACTTGGGAGCCTCCGACAAGATTGTGGAGTTGAACCAAGGAGTTTGTAAGGGCAAGGAGATCTCCTACTTCGTGAAGATCTACCCGAGTGAGGCAAGTCCTTCGTGGGCGACGGCCATGGTGGGATAGACAAGGTTGCTTCTTCGTGGACCCTTCATGGGTGGAGCCCTCCGTGGACTCGCGCAACCGTTACCCTTCGTGGGTTGAAGTCTCCATCAACGTGGATGTACGATAGCACCACCTATCGGAACCACGGATAAAAAATCTCTGTGTCAACATTGCGTTTGCTCCCTAAATCTCATCCCCTTTACCCTCATATGCAATTGTTTTACATTCCGCTGATATACTCTTAGAATTGCATGTGTAGGTTGATTACTTGACTTGTGCTAAGTTGCTAAAATCTGCAAGAACTAAAATTGGGAAAAGGCTAGATTTTTATTTGGTCAAGTAGTCTAATCACCCCCCCCCTCTAGACATACTTCCGATCCTACAAGTGGTATCAGAGCTTTGGTCACCATTTGCTTTGATTTCCATAGCTTTTGGTGGTCATAGCCTTGGTTTCACAACCTAGGAGAGTATGGCGTCTAGCGAGGGAAATTACCACCGTAGAGGTCCTTACTTTGATGGTACTAATTTTGCTAGTTGGAAGCATAAGATGAAAATGCATATTCTTGGACATAACCCCGTCGTTTGGGCCATTGTGTGTATTGGCTTGCAAGGTGAATTCTTTGATGGGAGAGAATCGAACCGTGAAGCTACCGCGGAAGAATTGAAGATGCTACAATACAATGCTCAAGCTTGTGATATTCTCTTCAACGGATTGTGCCCCGAAGAATTCAAAAAAATCACCCGTCTTGAGAATGCAAAAAAAATTGGGATACTTTGATTGATATGCACGAAGGTACCGACTCCGTCAAGGAATCCAAATTGGATGTGCTTCAAAGTCAACTTGACAAGTTCAAAATGAAGGATGGTGAAGGTGTCGCTGAAATGTACTCTAGGCTTGCTCTCATCACAAATGAGACTGCCAGCTTAGGAAATGAAGAGATGACCGATAGATTCATCATCAAGAAGATCCTAAGAGCCTTGGATGGAAAATATGATACCGTGTGCACATTGATCCAAATGATGCCCAATTACAAAGATCTCAAGCGAACGGAAGTCATTGGAAGAATTGTTGCTCATGAGATGTCACTCAAGGATAAGGAAGAGCTTCACAACAAGTCAAGTGGTGCTTACAAAGCCTCATGTGATGCTCCCACATCATCAAGTGAGAAGCAAACCTTCAATGAAGAATTGAGCTTAATGGTGAAGAACTTCAACAAGTTCTACAAGAGTAGAAGCAAAGAAAGAAGCTCCAAGTCAAGGTCCTACAATGACAAAAGATCTTCTAGTCGTGAGCGAAATTGTTACAATTGTGGAAGACCCAGACACTACTCCAATGAGTGTACGGCCCCCTACAAGAAGAGAAGATTCTCCCAAAAGAAGAAGTAGAAGAGAAGAATCACCACCAAGAGAAAGGAGGAGTAGGGATGATCGTTATGAACGAAGACCCTCTCGGAGAAGCAAGGATTCGGAAAGGAAGGAAAAGTCATCAAGGAGCTACACAAAAATAAGACATCAAGCTCATGTTGGTGAATGGGTATCCGGCTCCGACTCCGACAATCACTCCGAAAGAAGTTATCACTCCGACTCCGAATATACTCAAGATGAAGGTGTTGCCGGTCTAGCACTTGTGTCAACCAACTCCTACGACATATTTGACTCACAAAATGAAGGAATTGGAAGATGCTTCATGTCCAAAGGTAACACATCCCGAGTATGTTGATTTCAATAGTGATGAAGATGATTTGCTAGGTGATGATGATTTACTTGTTGACAACTCTAGTGATGAAAACTATGATGAAATGTCAATTAATCATGCTAATCAAGATAAAACGAATGATGATGATAAGAAGGAGATTGAGCGTCTAACTCAAGAACTAAACACTCTTAAGTTAGCTCATCAAACTACCTTGGAAAATCATCGAGAACTTTTAAAGACTCATGATAAGCTACGCTTGGAAAAGCTCAACCTTGAGCAAGAGCATGAGTTTTTAAAGGCAATCAATGATGATCTTCGCAAGAAAAGTTCTTCTTACATTGCCAAGTGTTTACTCTTGTCTACTTACATGCCACAAGTTAAATCTAGCAACAAGAACAAGAAAGATTTCTTCATCTAGTAGTAACAACAATCATGCTAAATCCAATGTTGATGCTTCTAGTAGTTCTCTTGATTCCACTAATGATTCTCTTAGCCAAGTTACACTTGAGCAAGAAAATAGCTTATTGAAGGGAATCATAGAGAAAGGTGTTTACAAGAGTCTTGCCGGGAGTAAGCAATTTGAGGAAATTGTGCGCAAGCAAGGAAGACACCGGAAGAATCAAGGTGTTGGTTTTGAACGAAAGTTCAATGCCAATGGAGTTGAGTGGGAAGAAGATCAATACCCCAAGACGAAGTTTGTTCCTCAACAAGAGAAGTATGATCCTACTTCTTTCAAAGGAACAAAAGCTCAAGATGATCTTCCACCACAAGACCACAAGCAAAAAGGGAAGGACAAGCTTCAAGAGGAAATTGATGCATTTGAAGAAGCACCTAAGGCTTTGGTCAAGTGGGTTCCCAAGACTACATCAAGTTCTACTTCATCAAGCACAACTACGATTCCAAGGATTCCCATCAAGATGATGTGGATCCCGAAGAAGAAGAACTAGAGAGTTCTTGAGGGTGACTCCGCCAACATACTTCACTCTTATCATTTTGGCGAGAACAAGTGCAAAAAACTTCCATATCTTGCACTAGTTCAAGGAGTCACAAACCCTCTTGTTGGTAAGACAAGGGACAAGGTAACCTAATGCTTTCATGGACATCATCTTGTGCATGCATCAATCTATGTCTATGGATATCCTTGTTTGTTCCTTGTGGGACTAACCCGTGTAGGTATTGAAAGTGCAACTCACTCCAAAGGATTGCTCCGAATGATCTACATCAACTTTGAGCATCTACATCTTTAACACCTACATGAAGTCATCATCGACAAAACCCAAGGTTAGTTCATCCCTCTTAGGGGGGATATCACATCTAGGGGGAGCTTTACTCAAATCAATGAGCTAAAGCGACTCTATTGGTGTGATCACAACAATGCATTATGTAAAAGTGGTAACCCCATTTGTGCTTAAACGATGAGTATGACCTATGATCAAGTGTTCTCATTTGACTCCTATGTCAATATACTCATATATAGATGACCTAGTCATCGCCAATTGCTTGATAGATGCTAGAATGTTTGTGCATGCTTTGTCACATATTTCATTTGCCATTTTATTGTGTGAGCATGTTGGTTGCATATTTTACTCATTCGAGGACATCCATTTGTTGCTTTGATTGTTTGGCTTTTTCTTTTTTTTGCCAAATGGATGGACAAGAATGCCTAGGAACACCCTCTAGCTATCTATGCTTTTCTCGTCTCAAACTCTATTCATGCTACATCACAAAGTTTGATCAAGCCAGATTCGAACCACTCTGTGTGAGGAGCACTCGGAGATCCCGATTCGTCATAGACTTAAACCTTCAAAACCTCTTTGTGCATCTCGGTCTGACTGATTCATCCTTTTCGGTCCTACCGAGTCACCAAGTTGATCTAGGGTTTTCAATCTCGGTGCAACCGATTAGAACTTTTTGGTCACACCGAGTTGCAGTAACTGCTTGCAGTTTTGCATCTCGGTGCCACCGAGTCGTTCCACTCGATCACACCAACATGGTCAGTTATATATACCGCCGGGTCAAATTTTGGAAATTTCTCCGAACCCCTTCGCCCGCGCGTAACCTACTCTGCCTCCTCTGGTCTGCGGATCGTCCTCTCGTCGCCAGTGACCTCCCGCCGCTGGTCTCCACCGCCGTCAATGGAAATCTCCACCGATGTTGCCGCCGTAGCAAGTTCGTCGCCGAACTAGGGTACGAACTTGATCATTGTGCTAATCCTTAACTCCGATTCTTAGCACATTGCTTTGCCATGATTCTTGCCATGATTGAAATCATCCTGTCCAGCGAAAACATCTCGTAGATTTGATTTGATTTGAAAATTTAGGGTTAGGTCTCCGCGGAATTCATCTCGGACCGACCGAGTTGTAGAAATCGGTGAGGGAGTCCTGGATTAGGGGGTCCTCGGACTGCCGGACTATATACTTTGGCCGGACTGTTGGACTTTGAAGATACAAGATTCAAGACTTCGTCCCGTGTCCGGGTGGGACTCTCCTTTGCATGGAAGGCAAGCTTGGCAATACGGATGTGTAGATCTCCTCCCTTGTAACCGACTCTGTGTAACCCTAGCCCCCTCAGGTGTCTATATAAACCGAAGGGTTTAGTCCGTAGGACAACAACAATCATAATCATAGGCTAGCTTCTAGGGTTTAGCCTCTACGATCTCGTGGTAGATCAACTCTTGTAATACTCATATCATCAAGATCAATCAAGCAGGAAGTAGGGTATTACCTCCATCGAGAGGGCCCGAACCTGGATAAACATCGTGTCCCCCGCCTCCTGTTACCATCCGCCTTAGACGCACAGTTCGGGACCCCCTACCCGAGATCCGCCGGTTTTGACACCGACATTGGTGCTTTCATTGAGAGTTCCACTGTGCCGTCACGATAAAGGCTTGATGGCTCCTTCGATCATCGGCAACGATGCGCTCCAGGGCGAGGTTTTCCTCCTCGGACAGATCTTCGTATTCGGCGGCTTCGTACTGTGGGCCAACTCGCTTGGCCATCTAGAGCAGATCGAGAGCTACGCCCCTGGCCGTCAGTCAGGTTTGGAAATTTAAACTATACTGCCGACATCCGCGGAGACTTGATCTTTGACGGATTCGAGCCTATGTCAGGTACGCCGCACAGTCACGACGAGCATGACTTAACTCTATCGTCGGACGGTGTTCAGGAGATCACACCTGCGGCTACTCTGGCCCTCAACCCGGAGCAGATGGCGCCGTCCGAGGACGGGTGGATGGACCCCGCCACAGAGGCCGCACACTCAGCGGCGATAGAGCCGAATACTGAGTTCACCTCCTATGAGACCTGTGTTGCCGAATCCTTGGATTCGTCCCCGGCCACGGGCTCCGAACCGCCTGCGTCCATGCCTAGTGAATCTTATTGGGCACCGATCATGGAGTTTACCTCCGCGGATATTTTCCAGCATTCGCCCTTGGGCGACATGCTAGATTCTTTAAAGTCTCTCTCCTTGTCAGGAGACCCTCGGCCGAACTATGTCCGGCTCGAGTGGGAAGCGGACGACGAAGAAATTCGGTCCCCACCCACCACCCACTTAATAGCCACTGTCGACGATTTAACCGACACGCTCGATTTCGACTCCGAAGACATCGACGGTATGGACGACGATGCAGGAGAGGAACAGGAACTACCGCCCACAGGGCGCTGGACAGCACTTCATCACACGATATATACATGGTGGATACACCCAAAGAAAACAATGACGAGGAACGGAAGGATGCAGAGAAGCAACCAAAGCGACGACGTAGGCGCCGCTCCAAATCCCTCCTCGGCAAAAACAGCGATAACAGCGCAAGAAAGAATAATACCCCGGTTGACTCCAGAGGAAACGACGACCACATGGACCCAGCGACAGAGCAGGATGAGCCAGCGGATGGTGAACATAGTACGGAGCCGCTGTCCGATCACGGCGACGCCGAGGATAAAGCTAATCAACCTGTCTCCGGAGAGGAGAACAGTCCGGACGACGATGCACACATCATCCCGGAAAGGCACTTGGAACAAGAGAACCTCCATAGAAGGCTTATCGCCACCGCGAGGAGACTAAAGAAGCAGAAGCAAAGGATTAAGGCCGCGCAAAATACACTCAACAGTAGATGGAACAAAGTGCTCGACACTGAAGAAAAGTACGGTGGCATTCGCCACACAAAGAGCTATCCAAAGCGCAAGGTGCTGCCCGAATTCGATGACGAGGCCTTAGAGCCTATACAGCCGAAAAATAAAACGGCCGATCAGCCGGATCGACCACCCCGCGGCCGCGATAGGGCGCCTAACGATGTCGCACATAAGTCAGCACACGTTTCTACGTGAGGACTTGCACCAAAAATCTGGTATAACCAGGTCCATCTACGGATCTAGGAAGCGAGCTCCGGCACAGAAGAAAAACCGAACACTACAACCGTCAGAATGCCATGACACATCCAAATACAGGGGTGCCGCGCACCCCCTATGCTTCACGGATGAGGTGTTGGATCACGAATTTCCAGAGGGATTCAAACCCGTGAACATCGAGGCATACGACGGAATGACAGACCCTGGGGTTTGGATCGAGGACTTTATCCTCCATATCCATATGGCTCGCGGAGATGATCTCCACGCCATCAAATACTTGCCCCTCAAGTTGAAAGGACCAGCCAAGCACTGGCTGAAGAGCCTCCCCGAAAACTCAATCGGAAGTTGGGAAGAGCTTGAGGATGCTTTTAGGGCTAATTTTCAAGGGACCTATGTCCGACCTCCGAATGCAGACGATTTAAGTCATATAATTCAACAGCCCGGAGATTTAGCCCGAAAGCTTTGGAACATATTCCTCACTAAGAAGAATCAGATTGTCGACTACCCGGACACCGAAGCCTTAGCAGCTTTCAAACACAGTGTCCGGGACGAATGGCTCGCCAGACACCTCGGCCAGGAAAAACCGAGGACAATGGCAGCCCTAACAAGCCTTATGACCCGCTTTTGCGCGGGCGAAGATAGTTGGCTAGCCCATAGCGGCACCAGCGACCCAGGCACATCCGAAGTCAGGGATGGTATTGGAAATCCACGATGCAATAAAAGTAAGCGTCGAAACAATGAAGACAGCCCAGACAACACGGCGGTAAACGCCGGATTCAGGGGCTCTCGAACCGGTCAACGGAAAAAGCCATTTAAAGGCAGCAGAGATGGACCGTCCAGCCTAAACAAGATTCTAGACAGATTATGTCAGATTCATGGCACCTCCGACAAACCGGCAAATCACACCAACAGAGAATGCTGGGTTTTCAAGCAGGCCGGTAAGCTAAACGCCGAACACAAGGGGAGGGAGACACCAAGTGAAGACGAGGATGAGCCTCGCCAGCAAAACACTGGGGGGCAGAAAAAATTCCCACCAGAGGTCAAAACAGTGAACATGATTCACGTAACAAAGAGGAGGAGCAAACACGCACTCCGAGACGTATGCGCCGTAGAGCCCGTCACCCCCAAGTTCAACCCTTGGTCGGCCTGCCCGAGCACTTTTGATCGCAGGGATAACCCGACCAGTATCCGGCATGGAGGATCGGCTGCCTTGGTACTAGAACCAATAATCAACGGATACCATCTCACCCGTGTCCTTATGGACGGCGGCAGTAGTCTTAATCTGATATATCAGGACACAGTCCGCAAAATGGGGATAGACCCGACGAGAATCAGCCAAAGCAATACTACCTTTAAAGGAGTAATACCAGGCCCAGAGGCCCGCTGCACGGGCTCTCTAGTACTAGAGGTTGTATTCGGCTCTCTCGACAACTTCCGAAGTGAAAAGTTAACCTTCGACGTTGCTCCATTCTGAAGCGGCTATCAAGCACTACTCGGAAGAACGGCCTTCGCTCGTTTTAATGCAGTACCGCATTACGCTTATCTTAAGCTTAAGATGCCCGGTCCACGCGGCATCATCATAGTTAGTGGAAACACAGAGCGTTCCTTACGCGCGGAAGAATGTGTGGCGGCTTTAGTAGCTGAACACTGAACGGCCTCTCCAACCAGAATAAATGATCGGTCGTCAAGACCGCGGACACGGCTAGACGAGTCCGGCGCACCAATAGCTGTAACAGCTCAGATAAACCTGAGATTGGGTCGACAGATATACCCCCATAGGTGGTGCTAGGGGCTTCCCGCATGTAAAAAGGGCTACAATTCGGCTTGACCTTATTTAGATTGAATTTTAATGGTTTATTAAGAATAACCAATTTTTCGCACGACGACTTTCACCTAAGTTTTTCTCTTTTACAGATGATAATCGTGCTACACCCTTCCAGGATACGGCACAACGGAGACACAGGCGTAGACGTGCAGCAGGGCCCCGCTCAAAGGTTTCTTTTTAGATTAAGACCCTGTGTAAACCTTTTTCACTGTCTCTTGTTGCTTCACACCCTCCGGATACTCAAAATAACCAAGAGGGATGCTGGCGTTATTGGCATTTCGCCACGTCAGACTAATGCACGTATCTGAAAATTCAGGGCTTATTATCGAGGGCGTCACACATCCCAGTATGCGTTGTAAAGACCGAATACCTTAGGGAGTGTTCGGCGTCATGAGTTTGGCCTTATATGCATCAGCTCCGAATCATGTCTTTGGTCAATAGTTGGGTTTGCCCGGCTCCCGTGTTTTGCTACCTTACGTTCCGCTCTATCGGCTAAGGTGGCACCGGGAGAACTACTGCGATTGTGCCCTGGTTCATTTGGACGAGCACCTCAGTAGAGAAAGCCGAAAACTGACTGTCATGATAAAGCGCGAGACTGGTCAACCACTCGATGACTCATCGGAATCTTCGCGATTCCTCCGCATTAATGAAGGACCGGTTTCCCGGTCATGTATGTACGCGCACCGTATTCGGATAGACGCGGAAGTACCAGGGGCTATATAGTAGCCCCACCGTCAAACTCCTATGGCTAAGTGAAAGTGTTAAAGCAATATAGTCCGATTGCCTTGTTCGCCGCGCTATCACCTCCTTAATGGACCAAGACGTTGGATCAAGTGTGAATACGCGCTTTTTCCGAACACCCCGCATTATATGCGTGGGGGCTGAAGCCGACGACTGCAAACTTTCAGGTTATATACATACATAAACGGCCGCACAGGAGGCATCATAATACTTTCAGGCAAAAGTATAAACACAGCCTTTATAATCCAAATAGCATTGTTTTTACAATTGGGATACATGTGACTCGAACATGATACTCTTCGAGCACTGAGCCTCTATTAAACGAGCACCTTCTAGGACTTCTTCAAAATAGTGCTCGGCCGAGACCTGGCCTACGGCCGGACCCCGGGTTGCAATAGCGGTGGCCTCCATCTCTGCCCAGTATGTCTTAACACGGGCAAGAGCCATCCGCGCACCCTCTATGCACGCCGACCTCTTTACAGCGTCGATATGCGGCACAACACCAAGGAATCGTTGCACTAAACCAAAATAACTATTCGGCCTTGGTCCTTCTGGCCAAAGATGATCCACGACAGACCTCATGGCAAGCCCGGACAACCTGTGGAGCTCAGCCCACTCGGCCATTTGCTCATTTAACAGCAGCGGACGCGTTGGAGCACTGAACTGCGACCAGAACAACTTTTCCACTTCGTGATCTTTCTGATCTTTGAAAAACTCCGTCGCATCAGCAGCACTCATTGCCAAGTCCAAGTATGCGTCTGCAGCACTCCATAATTGATCCAGAGGGGCATACTTCGGATCTCCGAACTTCGTCCGCAACAAAAAGGGCTTCCCAGCCGTGATATCTCCGGCTTGACGAAGCTCCTCCTTCGCCGCTCTAATTCTAGAGCGGGTTTCCTTGGCTGCTACCATGGCTTTCTTCAGGTCCGCCGCTTTCGCTTGGCTTTCCTTTTCAAGAAGCTCATAACGGTCGGCGGCATCCTTCAACTCAACAGCCATCTTGGCTATTTTATCTTTGCTCTGGCGATGCGCAGCCTGTTCGGCTCTTAACTCTTCGACTGCCTTTAGGGCGGCCGCATCACTTCTCCTGGCTTGTTCCTTGGCTCGGGCAAGTTCCGCCCGAAGGGTCTCCACGGCGGCAGCTCCATCTGCAGTAACAGCATATTATAGATACTAGCATCATGCTCCTCTTAATATATGTTGACCACCGGAGAATACATACCCTGTGCCTCGTCAAGCCGCTTGTTTACAAGCACGATGTCGGCATCTGCCACATCAAGTTGTCGCCTCAGTTCAGCAAATTCACCAGTCCGGCCAGCCACCGGACCCTCAGCCGCCTGCACATGAAAGCAGCATGATCATTACCTGGGACTATGATCCTCTATTTGCCACCTTTGGACAGCAACCAGAGTCTCAGGGGCTACTGTCTGCATAGGGCACACCTAGCGTGTGCGGTACCGTCAAAATATATATATATATATATATATTACTTTGCGTACCTCGAAGCCTCTTAGCAGGCTCATAAAAGCTTCATGCAACCCACTTTCAGCGGGTGAGATCCTCTCAACCACCGTACCCATTAAAGTACGATGCGCCTCTGAGATAGCCGCTTGCTCCAGAAGACTCATCAGTGCGTCCGGTCGCGCACCGGATAGTCCCGGACTCTTTCTGTTGTTCTCCTTAGGAGCCGAATACTCTGGACTTCGGGTGGCCGAAGGGTTACCTTCTGGTCTTGGTGGATCAGGAGAAATCCTCCGTGACGACACCTCAGGGTCGTCCGCCTCATGAGGCGGGGAGGCAGGGGAGGCGTTTCGCTCTCCATCATCTCCAAAAGAAGATCCCCCAAAGACGAACTCTGTCGAGAAGGGCTACGATCCGAACTGCAAGACGTACGTCTCGGTTAATGTCCTCAGAGATGAAGCAGGATATATTTACCAAAAGTACTCTTGATCACTTACAGCTCGGTGGAGGGTTGATCCCCTTGCGGGCACTGTGCGGTAAGGATGCCCTCCGGGGCAGGACCCCCTGGCGAAGGTTTCTTCCCTCGTTTGGAAACCCTCGTTTCCAAATCTTCAGAGGCGGTCCTCTTCCGTCCTTGGGGAGAGGGAATTTTAGATTCTTCTCCCCGGTCATCCTCCTTCGCGGAGACACTAATTCCCCCGGTGCGTGAGGCCCACTTTCGGCTTCTTTATTCCTCCCTTTATCTTCCTCTGATGGCACCTGGTGAGGTGCATACTCAAGCATCCTGGCTAGTACAGGATCAAGTGAGCCTTCGGGAAGGGGGGCCGAACACCTGATCATCTTCGCCTTTTTTATCCAGTCCTGGTCAAAGAGCGACTTTTCAGAATGATGTTGTGATAAATAAAAAGACAGCATGTTCGGTCGCAGAATTACTTACCTGGGTATCTGGACGATTGCAGTTTAGACCCGCATCCTCGGTGGTGTCCGGACACTTTATTCGTGGTCCGAAGAACAATCCATACATCCCTTCGAGCGTCACGCCGAAGAATTGCTGAATAGTTCACGGTCCTTCCGGGTTGAACTCCCACAGACGGAGAGGTCAACGTTGGCATGGGAGGACCCGACGAACTAGCATGACTTGCATTACCTTGACAAGGCTGACATCTCTCTCGAGGAGATCTCGGATGCGACTCTGTAGTGTCGGCACGTCATTAACCGGCCCCCAGTACAGCCCCTTGTTGACCCACGACGCCAGTTGTGGCGGGGGCGAACGGAAGGCGGGGGCAGCTGCCCACTTAGTACTTCGGGGAGCCATGATGTAAAACCACTCCCGCTGCCATAAGTTGGACATCTCCGGGAAGGAACCCTCTGGCCATGGAGCATCAGCGCCTTTGCTTATTATGGCCCCTCCGCACTCTGCGTGTCGCCCATCGATCATCCTCGGCTTCACATTGAAGGTCTTGAGCCATAAGCTGAAGTGTGGGGTGATGCGGAGGAAGGCTTCACACACGACGATGAATGATGAGATGTGAAGGATGGAATCCGGAGCCAGATCACGGAAATCGAGCCCGTAGTAGAACATAATCCCTCTAACAAAGGGATCAAGACTAAAACCTAACCCTCGGAGGAAGTGGGAAACAAATACGACACTCTCGTTGGGTTCGGGAGTGGGGATGACCTGCCCTTGAGCAGGCAGCCTGTGCGAGATTTCAGCGGTCAGATACCTGGCTTCTCTTAGCTTCTTGATGTCCTCCTCTGTGACAGAGGAGGCTATCCACCGGCCTTGAAGGTTGGATCCGGACATGATTGAAGGTCCGAAGCGCTTAGCCGGAGCCTCGGGTGTTAGAATTCGAGGTGGGGGAGGGAAGGATCGAGCGCGAGAAGAAAAGGACAGGCCTTGGCCCCTTTATAAAGAGGATGAATATCAAGCGTCCTCCGTGTGACCGTTTGGAACTTGCCTAAAATCGAGGAGTCATACCAGCGGGCACGATTGGGTTACCCACGCCCATATTGATGAGAATCCCGTGATAAGGGGACACGATCTCTGCTTCGACAAGACGTGCCAATAAAACCGCCTTGCAACATGTGCAGTGGCAGGCTGGGAAAAACGGTTCGTAATGACCGGCCACGGCATGATGTCACGCTGCAAAAAGTTGTCAGCAGATTAGATTTGTGGAAATATTATACTCTCTACAGTGGTATGTGGAATTTGTTTTGCAGAGCCGAACACGATCCTTGTGTTCAAAATCTTCTATGGAGTATTCGAAGGAGGAACCCGCCTTGCAATGCCGAAGACAATCTGCGCGCCGGACTCATCGTCATTGAAGCTTGGTTCAGGGGCTACTGAGGGAGTCCTGGATTAGGGGGTCCTCGGACTGCCGGACTATATACTTTGGCCGGGCTGTTGGACTATGAAGATACAAGATTCAAGACTTCGTCCCGTGTCCGGGTGGGACTCTCCTTTGCGTGGAAGGCAAGCTTGGCAATACGGATGTGTAGATCTCCTCCCTTGTAACCGACTCTGTGTAACCCTAGCCCCCTCTGGTGTCTATATAAACCGGAGGGTTTAGTCCGTAGGACAACAACAATCATAATCATAGGCTAGCTTCTAGGGTTTAGCCTCTACGATCTCGTGGTAGATCAACTCTTGTAATACTCATATCATCAAGATCAATCAAGCAGGAAGTAGGGTATTACCTCCATCGAGAGGGCCCGAACCTGGGTAAACATCGTGTCCCCCGCCTCCTGTTACCATCCGCCTTAGACGCACAGTTCGGGACCCCCTACCCGAGATCCGCCGGTTTTGACACCGACAATCGGTCTCACCGATTTTGGCTTAGGCCAGAGCACATGCGTTTTCGGTCTGACCGAAAATTGCAAATCGGTGTGACCAAGTTCGATTCTCTATGAAACCCTAGCAGTCTCGGTACCATCGAACTGTGACTCGGTCTGACCGAGTTCACTAGTTCAGGTTCCAAAAGCTGCTTCGGTATCACCGAGTTTACAAATCGGTAGATCCGAAATGCTTTCTGTGAAGAACTAAAACTAAGTTTTTAAGTCATTAGTTTTGCAAAAACTCCTGTACTTTGTGATGCTTATCTACTCTACCTCTTCTATAACCTATTCACAGGGTCTGCTGACAGTTTGCCTGCAAGATGTCTGACCAAAGTAACAGCCAGAACAAGTCAGAGGAACAGGTTCAGTTAAGTGAGGGCACTAGTCCCTCTAGCAGCTATGATGAAGGTAGCAGGAGCACTCCAAGCAATCTACCAAAGGCTGCTACCAGGACAAGGAAGAAGAGGACTTCTGACTCTGAAGATGAAGATTATGTGGCTGTTGAAGATGAAGCCACTTCAAAGAAGAAAGTGCTGAAGAAAGAGTATGGCTCAGCTGCTGCAACTAAGCCAGGTCTGAAAACAAAGATGCCTGCAAGAAGACAGCCCATGTCTAAGCCAAGAAAAGTTGCCACAGGAGAAACAATGGAGTTCACTCTTGAACCCAAGGAAACTGGAGATGGCAAGAAGAGGAAAGAAAGGGTCAAGAAGACCATTGCCAGAGTTATTGGCAAACTATCAATGATGAGAGATTCTGAAGAAGAGGAAGAGGAAGAGGATGCTGCACCAGCACCCAAAGCTCAAAAGCTTATGGGAGATGCAATCAAGGCAGGGGCTGCTCCATCAAA
Source organism: Triticum aestivum (assembly GCF_018294505.1). NCBI lineage: Eukaryota > Viridiplantae > Streptophyta > Magnoliopsida > Poales > Poaceae > Triticum > Triticum aestivum. The sequence goes on along the minus strand of NC_057802.1, from coordinate 328,194,309 downwards.
GCCCAAAGCTGCTCCCAAGGCTGCTGGTCCAGCTCCAAAGCCAAAACCCAAGAGGAGCACTAGGAACATACCTGCTGAAGAGAAAAACAAGGCCCCAGTGCCTCAAGCTGCTGAAAAAGAAGAAGATGATTCTGTTGTTTTGAGAAAGCTGAAGCCCAAGATCCCTGATCACAATGATGCACACCCAGTTGCAGAGAATATGAAAATCAGGAAAGATTCAGGATTGAGACTATGGAGAGAGTCTGATCCATATGCTACCAGGAGAAGGACTGCTGTGGACTACAGATTCCACACTAAGGAACAGCAGGCCTTCTATGAGACAATTCTGCTTGACAAGAAGCCCATAGTGTGTGACATGAGATGGGTTGACTGGGAATTCATTAAGGAGAATGAGGATCACTTCCCTGGCGTGCTTGACAGCTTCAAGGCATGTGGAGTTGATAAGTTTGTGGCTCAGAAGTTCACCAAGTGGAATGATGAGCTCATTATGCAGTTTTACTACACTGCCCACTTCTATCCAGATGGAAGGATTGTATGGATGTCTGAGGGTACTAGTTACCGGTCTACAGTTGAAGAATGGGCTCAATTGATCAATTCTTCTGAAGAACATGAGGATGACCAGGATATCTATGCAAAGAAGAAGAAAGACCACAACTCTATGGCCAACATGTACAAGGAGATCCCAAATGATGCTCTGGATACACATAAGTTTGGATCTGTCCATTACCTGTTGTCTGGTTTGCCAACAATCAACTGGATCTTAAGGCACACACTGCTACCCAAGTCAGGTGATCACAAGATGATTAGAGGACATGCTATCAACTTGCTGCACATATTTGATGCCCCACAGAAGTTCAAGGTTACGAGCCTGATTGTGGAAACAATCAAGAGGACTGCAGCTGATCAGAAGAGAAGTTGTGGATATGCCCCACACATCCAGGAGCTCGTCAACTCAAAGATGGGCAAAGGCAAGTACATCTTGGACAAGGAGCACCTGCCCATCTACCCTGAATTTGAGGACAACACAGTTGTCATGACTGAGAATGAACCATCATCTGTGCAAGCACAAGAGAAGAAAGCAAAGCTAAAGCTGAGAAGGCTGCAAAGATGCCAACCGTGGAAGAGGCATCTCAGGTATTCTTGAAGAGCAAGCAAGACCAGCTTGGATATCTGATCCAATCCACTCTGAGGATTGAGCAGGGCTTGGCCACCCTGACCAAGAACCAGGAGAGCTTGGAAAGGATTATTGAGACAAAATTCTATGACCTTGATGTCAAGGTAACTGAAATCCAAACTGCAGTTGAGCAACTTCAGGAGGAAGCAGAGGAGAAGAAGGGCAAGTCTACCACAGATGCATTTGCTAGAGTGCCCAGAGGACAGAGGTCTGCTGCAGTGCCAGTGACTGACACCAGAGCTACAACATCAGCACCAGCAGCTACAGCTCCAGTTCCAACTCCAGCAGCTACTCCACCAGCTCCAGCTACTTCATCAGAAGCCTTCGTCCTTGGAGTTCTCTCAACACCACCTCCCGAAGATCAAGCCTGAGAGTCGTTTGGCACTATGCATTTTCAAACTTTTTGGTAACTTGTTGCCAAAGGGGGAGAAAAATGTATAGATCATAGGCTTCGAGAGAGAGAGTGTTGCCTTTTACCTCTCTTTGCACTTATTTGGTTTGTTTTGAAACTTTGTGTGATACTATGTTGTGTCCTTGTGAGATACTTATTTGATCATGTGTTTGATCATACGCTACCCTTAATGCTTGTTGGATGATATTATCTCTTATATTCTAGATGATCATTCACTTGTTTTGGTGATGAGTGCATGTTTTTGATCTCTATCATTTTGAGCGCTCCACCAAGATGTATGTGACATGGAAGAGTAACCCATGATCCTAATCGATTCTGCATTTGCATTCAAAAGCAAATCTTAAATAATGCACAAATTTAGGGGGAGCTCTTGCTTATCACATACTTCTCAAAGCGACGATGTTTTTCAATTCTATTTATTATTTGTCGAAGTTTTGATCTATATGTTGTCATCAGTTACCAAAAAGGGGGAGATTGAAAGTGCAACTATCCCTTGGTGGTTTTGGTAATTCCTAATAACATATAGCTCATTGAGCTAATGCTATTCCAAGATAAATATTTCAGGAAAGCTCAATGATTGGCATGGCACAGATTAGAAAGTGGACCCTTCAAAATGCTAAGGACAAAGGAATGGCTCAAGCTCAAAGCACAAGACTCTACATTTTCTATTTTAGTGATCCAAGATCACATTGAGTCTATAGGAAAAGCCAATACTATTAAGAAGGGATGAGGTGTTGCTTAATGAGGATCTTGCTCAAAATGCTTAGTGATATGCTCCAAAACCCTCCACTACTTTCTCATATCCACATATGTCCTAATCCAAAAAGTCCAACTCGGTCCCACCGAAATTTCATATCCGGAGCCACCGAGTTCATTTGTCATAGCCACTGCCAGAAACCCTAATCAATTCGGTCTCACCGATAGGGATCTCGGTCCCACCGAGATGGGGTTGTAATCTCTCTGTTTCCTTTTCGTAACGTTTCGGTCAAACCGATATGAGCGATCGGTCCCACCGAGATTGCAATGCAAACTCTCTGTTTCCTTTCGTAACGTTTCGGTCCAACCGAGATGAGCGAATCGGTCCCACCGAGTTTGCCTGACCAACTCTCTGTTTTACCATTACCAAAATCGATCTCACCGAGTTTGTGTAGTCGGTCTCACCGAGATTACGTTATGCCCTAACCCTAATGACATCGGTCCCACCGAGTTGATCCAGTCGGTCCCACCGAGAATCCTAACGTTCACATTTTGAACTAAATCGGTCCGACTGAGTTTCATGATTGGGTCCCACCGAGTTTGGTGATTTGTGTGTAACGGTTGGATTTTGTGTGGAGGCTATATATACCCCTCCACCCACTCTTCATTCGTGGAGAGAGCCATCAGAACATGCCTACACTTCCAACACATATTTTCTGAGAGAGAACCACCTACACTTGTGTTGAGGTCAAGATATTCCATTCCAACCACATGAATCTTGATCTCTAGCCTTCCCCAAGTTGCTTTGCACTCAAATCTTCTTTCCACCAAATCCAAATCCTGTGAGAGAGGGTTGAGTGTTGGGGAGACTATCATTTGAAGCACAAGAGCAAGGAGTTCATCATCAACACATCATTTGTTACTTCTTGGAGCGTGGTGTCTCCTAGATTGGCTAGGTGTCACTTGGGAGCCTTCAACAAGATTGTGGAGTTGAACCAAGGAGTTTGTAAGGGCAAGGAGATCGCCTATTTCGTGAAAATCTACCCGAGTGAGGCAAGTCCTTCGTGGGCGACGGCCATGGTGGGATAGACAAGGTTGCTTCTTCGTGGACCCTTCATGGGTGGAGCCCTCCGTGGACTCGCGCAACCGTTACCCTTCGTGGGTTGAAGTCTCCATCAACGTGGATGTACAATAGCACCACCTATCGGAACCACGGATAAAAAATCTCCGTGTCAACATTGCGTTTGCTCCCTAAATCTCATCCCCTTTACCCTCATATGCAATTGTTTTACATTCCGCTGCTATACTCTTAGAATTGCATGTGTAGGTTGATTACTTGACTTGTGCTAAGTTGCTAAAACCTGCCAAGAACTAAAATTGGGAAAAGGCTAGATTTTTATTTGGTCAAGAAGTCTAATCACCCCCCCCCCTCTAGACATACTTCCGATCCAACAAGCGCCGCGGGCCCCAATAGCCTGCGGCCTTGGTCGACGCGTGGCGGTTGATTAGACGTGGGCGTCTCCGCTTCCCCATGCTGCCTCGGCAACTGCCCGACTTGACAAGTCCCTGCGACATGCAAGGAAAACCATCATTACCTGTGATGATCGTGGGGGCGCTGTTCGGCCTTCTCCTGCTATAAATGAGGAGGGGGCTGAGCCCCCGTCGCCCATCTCTTCCCATTCCGCTTGCTTCTTCCTCCTCTGCTCTACCGCCGACACCAATGGCGCCCATCCGAAGTTTTTTTGCGGCGGAGAAGGGAAAGACTCCCCTCGACGGGTCGGCGCCGCTCCCACTAAAGAAGAGGCCGGTCCACCGCTGTGATGCGGCGGCGATGCAGGTGGTGACGAGGCCTTGGTGCGAGCGGCCTCCTCCTGGGTATCCGCTACCCCTGTACGCCCAAGCCGGGGGCTCGGGAGGAAGGAGCGGCGAGCGTCGGCGCGCGCGCCGTGGCCAAGGTCGACGTGCCGTGGTAACGCGCGTCGCCGCTCCTAGAATCCACGCCACGGACTCCTCGCACGAGCTTGTGCTGTGGGCGACGATGCCCCCGAGCACTTGGATCCGCTTCCCGTGGTTCTTCTCCGACGTGATGCCACCGAGGGGACCCCTCGAGCTCTGGTTGCAGCATGCTGACTGCGATGTTCCGGCGACCGGAGCAGAGGTTGAAGCGATCTCCTCCGGCAAGATCTTCATGACCCGCGGTTGGGGTGAGGTCACGTGGGTTTGCCGCGCTGAGGGTGCCCTCGCAATCCACTTCGATTATGACGGCGCCTCCATGATGTCCTTCAAGGTCTTCGATGCGGAGGGCCACCACCTGGAGTGCTGCCCTGGTGGGGAGCGCCAGGACGATGCGCGCCCCGCCTGCGGCTCCTCCAGCAGCAGCGACGACTCTTGGGAGTCCAGCGGTTCTCCTGAGCTCTACGAGACTCCGGAGACGAGCGACGACAGCTACGTGCCCCCAAGCTCTCGCCGCACCCGGAGAAAGGCTGCGGCGTCCAGCCGCCGCCATCGCTGATCTGGATGGGGTTGGCGCCAGCCTCCCGTGGCCCACTGTTGATGATGACGTCGGCCGCGGGGGCGTGTAGATAGTGTTGGGGAACGTAGAAATAATTCAAAATTTTCCTACGTGTCACCAAGATCAATCTAGGAGATGCTAGCAACGAGAGGAGAGGGAGTGCATCTTCATACCCTTGAAGATCGCTAAGCGGAAGCGTTACAAGAACGCGGTTGATGGAGTCGTACTCGCGGCGATTCAAATCGCAGAAGATCCGATCTAGCGCCGAACGGACGGCGCCTCCGCGTTCAACACACGTACAGCCCGGGGACGTCTCCTCCTTCTTGATCCAGCAAGGGGAGAGGAGAAGTTGAGGGAGAACTCCAGCAGCACGACGGCATGGTGGCAATGGAGCTCGTGGTTCTCCGGCAGAGCTTCGCTAAGCACTACGGAGGAGGAGGAGGAGTTGGAGGAGGAGAGGGCTGTGCCAGGCCAAGGGGTGCGGCTGCCCTCTCTCTCTCTCTCTCACTATATATAGGGGAAGGGGGGTGGAGGAGGCGCCCTAGGGTTCCCTAGGGGAGGGGCGGCGGCCACAGGGGAAACCCTAGATGGGTTTGGGCGCCCCCACCCCTGGGAAACTTGCCCCCCAAGCCGGGAGGGGTGGCTGCCCTAGGGGAGGCGCCCCCACCTCTCCATGTTATGTGAGAGGGGTTGGGAGGGGCGCAGAGCCCCTTAGTGGGCTGGTTTGCCCCTTCCCCTTGGCCCATAAGGCCCCCCAATGCTTGTCGGGGCCTCCGAAACCCCTTTCGGACATGCTGGCCATAGCCTGGTACCCCCGGAACAATTCCGGACTCCAATACCCTTCGTCCAATATACCGATCTTCACCTCCGGACCATTCCGGAGCTCATCGTCATGTCCGGGATGTCATCCGGGACTCCGAACAAACTTCGGTAACCACATACTATTTCCCATAACAACTCTAGCGTCACCGAACCTTAAGTGTGTAGACCCTACGGGTTCGGGAACCATGCAGACATGACCGAGACATCTCTCCGGCCAATAACCAATAGCGGGATCTGGATATCCATATTGGCTCCCACATGTTCCACAATGATCTCACCGGATGAACCACCATGTCGGGGATTCAATCAATCCTGTATACAATTCCCTTTGTCAATCGGTATGTTACTTGCCCGAGATTCGATCGTCGGTATCCCAATACCTCGTTCAATCTTGTTACCGGCAAGTCACTTTACTCGTTCCGTAATGCATGATCCCGTGACTAACTACTTAGTCACATTGAGCTCATTATGATGATGCATTACCGAGTGGGCCCGGAGATACCTCTCCGTCATACGGAGTGACAAATCCCAGTCTCGATTCGTGCCAACCCAACAGACACTTTCGGAGATACCTGTAATGCACATTTATAGCCACCCAGTTACGTTGTGACGTTTGGTACACCCAAAGCATTCCTACGGTATCCGGGAGTTGCACAATCTCATGGTCTAAGGAAACGATACTTGACATTAGAAAAGCTCTTAGCAAACGAACTACACGATCTTGTGCTATGCTTAGGATTGGGTCTTGTCCATCACATCATTCTCCTAATGATGTGATCCCGTTATCAATGACATCCAATGTCCATGGTCAGGAAACCATAACCATCTATGGATCAACGAGCTAGTCAACTAGAGGCTTACTAGGGACATGTTGTGGTCTATGTATTCACACATGTATTACGGTTTCCAGTTAATACAATTATAGCATGAACAATAGACAATTATCATGAACAAGGAAATACAATAATAACCATTTTATTATTGCCTCTAGGGCATATTTCCAACAGATGGGATTCCCCTAAGTTCTCATCTTTTGTTCCCTGCAAGGAATCAAGAAGTACCCTGTGGGGGCGTGTAAAGGGTCTATAATGTCTTTTGTTGATATTATCCTTATTATGAAAATTTGCAAACGTATGTCCTGTTTAGGCTCGGTCTCCCCTTTCCAACCTCGCGACGACTTGTTGCTCTATGCTGGCAGGTCCCGGTCCCCAGGCAAGCTTCAGCCGTCGCTGGTATGCCAGGTCGCGTGCCGTGGTCAAGGCCAGGAGGTGAGCGGTTCGAGGTCCAGTAAGAGCCCCTGAGGCGCGATGCTCAGGAGGTCCCCTTTAGCGCTCAAGCAGCCATGGCAAGGTAAGAAAGGGAGGCGGCGTTGCCGCAACAGGGCTGCGGTGAGCATGACCCCTAGGCTCCAACGATTAGCCGATCTGAGCGCGGGACTTATCTTGACGATTCAGGGTTGATTCCTCGTGATGCGCCAGGTTCGTGCGCACGCGTCCGTAGCGTAGCTAGATCAGGCCCATACGATCCTCCCCTTTTCCCACGTCCTCCTTTGTGCTCTACGTCCTCAGGTCCCAGCCCTCGAGCGAGCTCAGCCGCCGCTGGTATGCCAGGTCGCATGCCATGGTCAAGGCCAGGGGGTGGGAGCTGGAGAGCCAGTAGGAGCTCCTGAGTCGCGATGCTCAGGAGCCCCCCTTTTAACGCACAAGAGGATTGCATGGGAGAAGAGGGAGCTCGCGGTGCCGCCTGCTGTCATTCTCATGAGATTCCTGCAAGCCAACACAAGGGGAGACATAGTTCGCCATTATGGTTGTCGGGCGGCCACGGGTTGCTTTGCTAGAGAATGGAGGCACTGAGGGTCCGGTGAGGTGGCGCACGTGGCCAGAGCTCGGCCGCTCAGATTCGTCGACGTTGCAGGGACGGACCCTAGCACAAGCGCCGTGCCAGCGTGGGTAGCCCCCGTGGGAGGTGAGAGTCAAACAGGTGATAGTCATAGAGAGATTAAGCATGGAAGCGACAGGCTTAAGTAAATGCAGGGAAGGATACATGCCATTGGGTCAGGCCCGAGCGGCTTGGGGATGATGCAGCCCGAGGGGCGCCCCCAGCAAGGTAAGCTAAAGAGATAAAAGGGATACATGCCACATGGACGGACCCACGCGGCCTGGGAATGATGCAGCCCTAAGGGCGCTCCCAGCTAAATAAACTTGGAAAATGTCACCTGATTCTGTTGATGAAGGAGAGTTGAGGCAGCTGAAGGTACGCGGCGAAGGGGTTGCTTCTCACGAGCCACCGGGGCCCTGAGCCTCGGGAGGCTCTGGGGGCCCAGGCGGTTCCTTGAGGACCGTCTCCATCTCCGTCAGGACGGCGTGGTGCCTGGCCTCCTGAGTCGCCAGGGCGCACTGCAGGTTGCGCTGATAGGCGGACGCCACGCTCGGCAGGCCAAAAGGCATGCAAACGTAGCTGTGCGGTGGACCCTCGCAGCTTCCCACGCGCGAAGGCCAGAAGGGCTCCTGAGATGCGGCCCTGTTGAGCCCTGGGACGTTGATGCACACGTGCAGCCCGACATCCTCGCCTGGATGGGGAGCTACGCCTGGTGTGCGGCGGCCGCTGCGCATGGCCCTTGCGTCTTGCAGTTCCTGTGTGGTCCCGGTGATGAACTCCTGAGCGGTGGGCGCTCCTTGCCCTGTGTTCTCCTGAGGGAAACGTGTCGTGAAGCACGTCTCCAAGTGGTGCCCAAGCGCCTCCCTCGTGATGTTGGCAAGGTCCGAGGCCCTCCAGAAGAGAGCCCCCGAGCCCTGCCCGAGGAGGGCGCTGGGCGCACTTTCCTATGCGATGGAGGGAGGCGCCCCAGGTGCGGGCGCCGATCCAGACGTGGTGCCGCTTGAGGCGCCGCTTGCCTGAGGCCCTGCGCGGAGCAGCTGCTTCTTCTTCTTTGGGGGTGGCCTCAGGAGGGCGTTCGCCCTTACTGTCGGGGTCGTCGATTGCTGCAGCTTGGAAGGCACGCTCGAGGGAGCACACCGCGTCTCTTTCTTCGCACGGGACTGTGATGATCCCGCCGCTTCCTGGCATCTTGAGGACATTGTAGCCGTGATGGGTCACCGCCATGAACTTGGCCAGGGCAGGGTACCCGAGGATTGCGTTGTATGGCAGGTGGATGTAGGCAACGTCGAAGTCGATGAGCTTGGTGCGGTAGTTGTCGCGCTGTCCGAAGGTGATGGGGAGGCGGACCTGCCCGATCGGGGTAGTGGAGCCGTCGGTCACTGCTAAGAATGGCTTGGTAGGCTGAAGCTGGTCATATGGCACTTGGAGGTTATCGAACGTGTCGACGGACAGGACGCTGAGCCCTGCGCCGCCGTCGATCAGGGTCTTGGTAACTTGCACGTTGCTGATGGCTGGTGAACAAAGCATTGGGAGGGCTCCAGCGGTAGCCGCGCACTTGAGCTGATCTGCCGAACTGACGGTGATGGGGCACTTGGACCATCTGAGCGGGCGCGTGGCCTTGAGCTTGGGGAGGACTGCATTCACTTCACGAGCAAACTATTTGAAGATACGCTGTGAGGCTGGGGCTTGAGCTCCGCCCAAGATGCAAGCGATGGCACGCGGCTCCTGGAAGCCCCCAGCTCCCTCGTCTTGATGATGGTCATCGTTCCTTCTTGGTGGTGGCGGTAGTGGAGGAAGACCGGCGTTGCCCTAAGGATGATCCTCACGAGGCTGATCCCTCCAGGCGCCCTCGCGAGGCTGATCCTGCCAGCGGTCCTCACGAGGCCGGTCGCGCCACTCTTGGCGCGGGCCATGGTCATCCCAGCGTCCGCCACAACGTCCTCCTCCCTGACCATAGCCCCGGTCGTTGCGCTCGGGGCATTGACCGAAGCGTCCTTCGGGAATGGCTCTGAGCTCCTGACAGTCGTTGGTGTTGTGGCTGTGAAGGTTATGGAAGGCGTAGAATGGTCGGCTGCTCTTGAATGACTCGGGCTCGTCCCTGCCGCGCTTTGTGTCCGGCTCCGCCGCGAGCACGGCTGCTCCCTTGCGCTTCGCGTCTTTGGCCTTGGCTTTCTTCTCCTCCGGGTCCGCGGCCGGGAGCTCGAGGAGGCAGAGGCGTCCCTCCTCAGCTCTTGCGCACTTGGTCGCCAGGTTGAACAGCTCCAGAGACGTGCACAGCTCCTCGTGGATAGCGAGCTCCTCCTTCATCTTGACATCGTGGACACCATCAGAGAACGCGGAGATGATGGCCTCGTCCGTCACCTTGGGGATCTTGAGGCAAACGTTGTTGAAGCACTGGATGTACTTCTGGAGGGTCTCTCCTGGTTCTTGCTTGGCGCGGCGTAGGTCACCCGCGGCTGGTGGGCGGTCGCGAGTGCCCTGGAAGTTGGCAACGAAGCGGTTGCGCATCTCGTTCCAGGAGGAGATCGAGCCTGGAGGCAGGTTCAGGAGCCACGAACGAGCGCCGTCTTTGAGCGCCATGGGAAACCAGTTTGCCATGACTTTCTCATCGCCGTTGGCCGCCTCGATGCTCAGCTCGTAGAGTTGCAGGAACTCCGCGGGATCGGGGTGCCGTCGTAGCGAGGGGGTAGATCCGGCTTGAACTTGCCAGGCCAGGCGACGCTACACAGCTCGGGGGTGAAGGCGCAGCAGCCTGTCGTGGTCACAGGGACTCGACGCTGGTGGAGAACTTGTTCTTGATGCGGTCCGCGCACCGCCTCCGCCGGCGGCACGCGGTCTTGCCGTGGTGGTGCAGGGACCGCGGGGGCGCTTTCTCGTGGCCGTGGGACCTCTTGGCAGCTTCTTTCTTCTTGCGCGGGCGCCGGACGTGGTAGGTCGCGCCGTGGGGCCGCTCGCCTTGGCGCCAAGACTCCGTCTTGGGGCAGAGGTGGTGGAGGTGCTCCATGGGCCACGCCGCCCGTGGCTGGCGGAGGGCGAGGCAGTGAGAGGGACGGCGCAGGGGAGCCCCCTGCGGCGCTGACAAGCTCGGCGATGCGGTCGAGCCAGTCCTCGTAGAGGTCGTCGATGGGGCAGTAGCTCAGGAGCTCGCGCGCCATGCACAGAGCAGCCTGCGCGTCCACGGGAGCGCGACAAGCGTGGGATGACGAACCGGCCGGGGTTAGCGATGGAGTGGCGGTGCGGCCGTCCCGCCGCACCGAGGGGTGCAGCGAGGATGCTTGCTACTCGTTCCCCGCCAGGCCGGTGGCGGCGTTGGCGGCAGGCGACGGAGAACGACGGGGTGGCCCGCCGACGGGAGCTGTCTGAGCGACGCGGGCGGCGAGGGCAGCCCGGCGCTCAACACGAGCGCGGCGAGCGTCCGCCATGGAGACGATGAAGCAGCGGGACGCGGAGCGACGAAAAGGAAGCTTCGACGCACCCCTACCAGGCACACCAAATGTCGGATCACGGGTTCTGGCAAAACCCTCAAGGTCCGAACACTAGGGTGCGCACGAAGATCTCCCCCTACCGATCCACGTCCTAGCTTCACTAAGATCTCAAGGACCAACTCGACGAACTCACAAAACAAGGGACACAAGATTTATACTGGTTCGGTCCACCGTTGTGGTGTAATACCCTACTCCAGTGTGGTGGTGGTGGATTGCCTCTTGGGCTGAGGATGAATGGTACAAAGGGGAAGAACAGCCTCCTGAGGTTGAGGTGTTCTTGTGCTTGGTGGGTGCAAGGATGAGTTCTAGGCTAGTTTTAGCGGGGTGAGGATTCGATGCCTCCTACTGTGGTGGCTAGCCCTATTTATAGAGGCCCTGGTCCTCTCCCCAAATATTGAGCGGGAAGGGAGCCAACAACGGCCAATTTGAAAGGGGACAACTAGTACAGCTTATCCTGACAAAAGCAGTCTTCGCCTGCAAAAGGCTCTGGTGGTGACACCGCCTTGGGCTCCACGGTGACCTCCATCTTGCCGTCCTGCTGGTCTTGGTCTCGTTGCACTGATATAGAAACCTTTGCTTCACGCCTCGGTACTCCACGCCTGCGCTTGCCTCCTTAGCACCAAAGAGGAAACAAGGACACTGCGCGCTAGCACCCGCCTGGTGCCCGCCTGGTCTCGATCGTCATGGCTCACGTCACGAGAACCTCACGAGGTTTGCCTTGCCTTGATCTCTCCGCTCCTCGCGAGCCTGCCTGGCAAGGCCGCTCCTGTGGAGGTCTTGTGTCGTCCGCCTCGCGAGGCTCGGCCCCTCGCGAGGGTCTTGAATGCCTTGTTGATGAAGATGGGCCGTACGGGCCTGCTAGCAGAGCCACGCCGTGGGCCGCAGGTAGGAAAGTCTGTGGACCCCCGTTCCCAGAACGCCGACAGTATCCATAGAATCGAAGAGAGGGATGATGTGTGTGTGTGCGCGCGCGATCGATAAAGAGTGCCATCGAATTTGTGTGTGCCCACGTCAAAGATATAGGGTGGCTGGCCTATTGGAACGTGAGAGGGGACAGGTGCAGTTTGTCTCTGTGGCATGGATACCTACCTACAGCGCTCGACTATCGGTGTGTGGTGGGGGGGAGGCCTTATTAACTACTCCCTCCGTTCGGAATTACTTGTCGCAGAAATGGATGTATCTAGACGTATTTTAGTTCTAGATACATCCATTTCCAAGACAAGTAATTCCGAACGGAGGGAGTATAGAGGTACAATGGCTGGTATATGTGTGGAGAAGGAGAGAGGCCTACCTTATGTGTTAAAGGAGATCGATCGGCATCCATGCATATGTGTAGGAGACGAATAAGGTTGGGAGAGAGACAGAGCTAGAGTGTTGGAGGGGGTGGTAGTGGAGTTGCTTCCAACAAATGGTGGGAGATGCTTGCTAGACAAACGGAGGGCACGCCTGCAATATCAATAAGAGAGGGGATGGCTGCCTGTCTATGCGCGTGCGTGTGAGAGACGGGTCAGGAGGCATGCACGAATGATGAGGGGGGACGATATGGCTGTGGTAAGCAGACATAACTACATAGGAAGATCAATCTTCCTCTGCCAGAGAAAGGAGTGACATAACTTGTGAGGTACGTCGATCGATGGGTGGGGGGAAATAGTTAAAGTCGACCTAGGTATATGTAGGGAGATCGATCGGTATACATGCATGTATGTGTTAGAAGCAAATAAGGCCAGGGGAGAAGGATAGAGAGAGAGGGATGCATCTAAGAGGTGGTGCGAGAGGCATACTATATCGAGGGGGAAGGAGTGTGCGAGTACGAGATCGATGAAAAGAGTGGTGGGAGTGAGGCATGGACGGTGAGAAGAGAAGAGGGAAGCTTGTGTTTGTGGTAGGCACACCTGGCTAGAGAGGCATATCGATCGATGTGTGCCGTAAAGAAGGAGCTGGGGGCCTACACACACCGTGGGTGAACGACCTAAAGTGAAAAGACGAATTTGCGCGATGGAGCTAGAGAATGCTGAGGGAGGGTGAGAGGGATGCGGGCGTGTGCATGCACGAGAGAAAGTTAGCGCTAGCTACAAAGATAAGAGGATTGTGTGGGTGTAAAAGACGAATAGAGATCATAATTCATTATAAAAAGCGAATTCGGATATTTGAAGAATTTATCATAGTGTTTTAAACCGACGCATGCGTGAATATATATAACGGTGATACACATGGTGTGGTTATGAACATGTTATACTACATATAATATATTTTATCTCTACTCTTATAAAAAACAGAGTTGTTGATGATGGTGTGCCTGCCATCCTGCAATATAGGCCGTCCGATTTATATCTGACGGATAGGAAGGAAACTATGGCAATTTTGAAAAAAGATACCCACACCCCTCTCCATATTTGCAAATAAGGCCTCCCCTTGATCATGTTGATGTTCCGTGGAACGCATGGGCATCTTGCTAGTACTACATATAATATATAGAACATTGATTATAATTTGGGCTAATGTGTGGCTTTTGCAGCTCAGGGCTAAATACTTGTCATAATGTAGGGGGCGGGGCACTATACTTTGTGTGATAAACACGGTGTACGTATGGAACATGGTTTAGATTATGAATATATAGTTAGTACATCAAATGTACTATTATTTGGAATCAACATCAAGTGTATTCAAAAGATTGAATTCGAGTTCATATAGTACACATAGTTCATATCTATCTCTATAGTAATCATGTGGTGTGTTGTTAAGGTAATACACGAATGATGGTTGAAGTTGGCAACAATCATGATTGTAGATTCTTATTGAAATAGAGAAACGAATTCAAATTCAGTTCGAATTGCAGCGGTAGTATAAACATTTGGAATGCACTAAAATGTTGGTATGAGTAGGTTACATGCATTATACAGCCAGTGAAAAAACTTAATTGGACATAACATGGATTCATACTCTCTCTTTGTGTAGCTTCGAATAGCATTTGTATAGTAAAACGGGACAAGACTCTCTCTTTGTGTGGTGTGAATAGTTTTATTTTTTCATTTTTTTCGTTGAGGGAAGTGCGAATTGATTTGGTACGTACAAGTACAATATTACACGTTAGGCTTGTCCCTAAAATTCAACCCGCGCCTTGTTATATCCCGAAAATTCTGATATCTTGCTCCCAAAACTGGCGCCTTCACAACCCGCGCCTTGCTATCCTGAAATTACAACGCGCACGAAAACTCCTTCCAGCTGCCAAATCCCAACACGCAAAATCCCCCTTCTAACCTGAGCCGAAAGGGCCGCTAGTTCAAATCGATGGGGGTACTTTTGTAACACACCCTATATTTTGGACAAGCGCGTCCCTAAGTCATGGTTCCCCCTCCCATCGCCTCCTTTTCGCCATTCAAAATCTGGCCGCCATAACCTCTCCGCTCTAGCCGCGAAACCCCACCCTCCTCCGTCCGCCACCTCACCGCTGCCCAGCCGGAGCCTCTTCCCCGACGACGTCGTCCATCGCAACAGCTCGACGTCCCACATCCGCCTCCCCAGATGAGGATCCGTCGTCCCGCCGGTTCAGCCGCCCCGTCCTCCACCTCCAAGGAGCTACTCCAACAATCGCCTCGTCTATCACGGCTGCTCCATCCCCACAGCGCCGCCTTAACCTGCTCCACCGGAACCGCAACATCCTAACCGACTCCTCGGACAAAGCCGAGGCCTACTCGACGCCACCAAAGAGGTTGTACACTCATCGCATCACACCTTCTCCTTAACTCGACCTCCCGACGCCGACGGTGCTCCATCCCGCACCCCCATGGAGCAGCTACCTCAAAGCCAGCGCCGCGGGCGACATCTCCATGCCGGCTCTCCCCAGTGTGAGGCCCCTTCGGCGGCAGCGTCCATACCAGCCGGATCTGCTGCTGCTGCTCCGGCTGTCGGTCGGTCGCTCGCGCTGCTGCTGCTCCGGCTGTCGCTCGCCCAGCTGCTGCTGCTCCGGCTGTCGCTCACGCTGCTGCTACTGCTCCGATTCCCGCTCGCTCACTAGCGCTGCTGCTGCTGCTCTCCCCCTCGCTCGTGTTGCTGCTCTGCTCCGATTTAGCTACACTTCAGTCGACTGAATCGACTTTTGGGTCAGTCGATTTTCAGGGGGTGGGGGTTCTCGCCGGAGTTAAGGAAGAACCACCCGCAGCGCGGAGGGGGGCTTGCCGGAGAGGTACCCCACTATCTATCTTAGGGTTCTGGGTGGGGTGCTGCTCACCGGCGATGGGGGCGCGGTGGTGGGGCGGTGGCATGGGGATCGCCGGAGAAAAAGCTTGGCGCGGGGCCGGGGCGGCGGCGGACCGGCGGTGGGGAGTTGTTTCGGGGCGGCGGCGTACCGGCGGTGGGGAGTTGTTTCGGGGCGGCGAGGCGGCGCGGGGTTCGGCCGGTGGTGGCTGGCGGCTCAGGGGGGTGCAGGTTGAAGATGAACTGCAGGCCCTCCCTAAACTATCCCACGTGAAGTGCCTCTTTGCTACCATTGCATTCAGTTTCGACAGTAACATTCAGATTCCACAGTAAATTTCAGTTTCGACAGTTAAGTTCAGAGTCAACAGTTTTTACCTCATCTGTTGTAGTCAGGTGGTTTTTGGTGATGTAAATTTTACATCTATCACTTTTTGGTAATGCATTTTACATCATCTATTGGAGATGCTATTAGAATCCCACTTGAGATTAACGATGTCTGTCTTGTGCTGCTTCAGCCTTGACGTCTTACGGCTCATCGGAGCTGCTCCAAGGACGGAACGATCCATCACAACAGAGCAGTGCCCTGGACGCCGTCTACAGATTCCTCAGATCTTCCTCCACACCTCCGACAGCCACCTCTGCCTCAACTTCTTCAGCGACCAACCCAATGATGCTGAGGTCGACACGGCTACGGCAAAGAGGTTGTACACTTGTCGCATCACTTATTACTCTACATTCATGTCGATCCATTAGGGCTATTGTGGTTCAACGGAAAAACATAGCAATAGGAAATTTTCCTATGGCACTCTACTATTCAATTATTCATGCATTTTGTTGAAAGGAATGGAGCAAAACATCCACCTGGACCTACTTTTCAAAATCCTATGCATGAAAACAAGACCAAGTGCATTAGTGGCAGAATAACATTCTAACTGTACACGCTTTCATATGGTTTCACTTTATTTTGTCCATGTTTCTTTGCATTCCTCTGCTCCTCCTTTTCCTGTGAACCAAACACCCAAGTTGACAGAAATCCTGTGTTCACAAATGCTCTGTTTCCCATGTGCATTCCTATCCTATTCCGGTGTTTTCCTCCTATCCCTGCGTTTTTAGAATCATGCAAGCCAAATGAGCCCTTACAGAATTACTTCATGGTGTCGAAGAAAACTTTGTGTGGTTTGTCCTGCTCCTGCCGCGACGTCGTCCACCTCACCTGAGCTGCTCCATCGACAGAAGCATCCACCAAACCAGACATCACGACTCCTGACTGTCTTTCTCCGCCTCAGATCTCCTTCCCTGCCGCCGGCACCCACCGCAACGGCATCACCATCATCGACTCAGCAGATGAACCTGAGGAGTACACGGGTCCACAAGAGAGGTCGCACTCTTTTGTTTCTGCTTATGTTATGCATTGCTTAATATTACCTGCTACTTTATTGTCCTGTTCACCTCTTAGACTCCAAGTCAGGTCCAAATTGATGTTCAAACTTGAGTTCTAAATTAGTTGTGGGGCACATATCGAGGCAGCAATGAATAGTATCTCTGTCTAATATCTGGTTCACCTAGGGTATGCCTATGTTGTTCATCTTGGGTGGGAAACAAATAGTAAAGCAATCATCATCTGTTTTTTATTAAATTAAAGCAATCATCAGCCTGCTATCATTATTTTTGGATCCATCCACTGGTTGTTACCATTACTCTAGATTTCTGCATGCTCTCCTTACATAATCTCACTATATTTTTTTGTATGCATGTCAGATATTGTACACAGTCATGCTGAACATGTAGAGAAAAAGAGAAGAGTTTTGCGTGGCAATACAATGTCATGCAGACATAGCTCCATGGTAGGTTCAATGGCAACCCCCCCCCTCTCCAGATTGTAATCCAGAGGAAGATATCTGTTCTGAGGCGGATTCGGACGCAGCTGACCAGTCCTATTTACCCCCCAAGGTGTTTGCTCTAACTTGGCATGATGATGTTAGTCATATCATGCATATGTTGCCTTGGAGTGCCTACTTTCGACATCATATATGTCATCTGCTTAGTTTAGACATGTTCTGTAATGCCACCTGTTTAGTTTCAATATCATATATGGGAATTATGCAATGCCATCCTGTTTAACCAGGCATCATATATTTGAATGATATCTAGCCCATCCTTTTCTTCATTAAATTTCCATTTTGTCGACAATGTTTATACATTAAACTACTCTTCCTGTGAAACAGCCATTTGAGTGGGTGATGGAAAAATCTGGAGTGAAAACAAGGCCTTCAGAGCAGACAGTGCTACCTATCGAAGCAGATCTCTTGCTGGGTCCCGATAGCTCCTCAGAGATGGATTCAGAGACAGATGACCAGTCCTATTCCCCCACCGAGGTGTATGCTCTAACTTGGCACGGTTCTACTGCTCATATCATGCATATGGTGTCTTGCATTGCATAGTTTAGACATCATATACACAATATTCAACACCATGTTCTTAGTTCAGACATCACATATGCGAATGCCCTCCGCTTAGCATATAAATCACATATGTGAATTAAATCATGCGATCCTGGTTACTTAGATAACATGTATGTGAATTATGTCATGCGATCCTGTTTAGTTAGTCATCATATCTTTGAATTATGTTATGCTATGCTATCCAGTTTAGATAGACATCATATATGTGAAATTATGTCATGCTATCCGTTTTAGTTAAACAATATACATGTCAATTATTTAATGCCCTCTTTTTTCCACACTATCTATTGCATCTGTCTCTCATACAATGTCTGTACATTCAATTATGTTTCCTGTTTATCAGCCATTTGAATTGGAGCGGGTGATGGCAGTATCTAGCGGAGTAAAAACACGGTCTTCAAATAAAACAGTGCTACCTCTTGGTGGAGATAGCACCCCGGTTGTACATGCACGAGAACCAGCCCTACCACACATAACCCAGACTCTCGCAGATTTTACCCCTACTGCGATGGACAGAGAACCAGCTTCACCCAATCTAACCCCAACCCCAGCAGATAGTAACCCAGTTCCTGTTGACACAGCACCATCTCCACCACAGAGCTCCCAAACAAGAGCAGTTAGTAAGGCAGCTCCAGTGCCCAAAGCGCCAGTACTACCACGGCGAACCCCAACTCCACCAGTTAGTACACCTATTCCTGTGGAGGAAGCACAACCAGCCATTCATAGTTTAGCATCTATCGCATTTGATGTTGTTAAATCCTATGTGCGTATCTTCCCATCATGGAAATATTATACTGAAGATGAAGGAAAATGCCAGTTGCAGGTGTTTGTCCAGGAGTTATGTGTAAGTAATGTTATTCATGGCAATTACTTTGCTTTGTCCCATACATTCTACCTCCATGATGGTTATAATACAACAAATTTTCCCATTTTTCTCTATAGAGAAGGACCGATTTGGAAACTCAGGATGAGGTAACCTGTGCTAATACCTCTGCTATCTTCAAGAATGCTTGGTGGCAGTATCGGAATTACCTGAAGAAAACGTACTTCACTGGCAAAGAAACTCATCAAATTCCCTTACGTTCTCCTGAGACACATTTACTGGACGATGACTGGGAACGCCTTGTTCTTTACTGGTCCCGAACCAAGAATGTGGTAAGGTCTATGAGCTCATTTTATTTTAAGTACTATATGCTTGCGTCTTACTGTACTCTGTTCATGTAGAACAAGTGCTTAAACCTGAAGAACAACTGTTCTCATTTAAGATTCCATTGCTATCGTGCATACTGCTTTGCTCTTGTATCACTGTATTTACTCATACAAACTTATTTTTAAATTGAACTATCCAATGGAAACTCCAATGGCACAACAGGTATGTTTACGCATGTTTCTTTAACAGGTTTGCTCTTATAAATAGCTCTGTTGATTTCAATTTCAATTGTGTATACAGTTGACTTCTCATATCATGCACATTACTAGCATCATAACAGGGCCAATAGTGTTGTTGTACATGTAGACCCGTGGTACCCATCTGAAATCTTGTTGTGCCGTTTAGTTTCCCACGCTTTGTATTCTTTCAGTGCTGCTTTCTCTTGAACTGATATGATTTGAACCGTGTCTCTATTTTGATTTGGCAAGACAATGCAGTGACCATAGGACATAGATATATGTTTGTTTGATGCTTTTATAATGTACTACTTGGCAATAGAAGACTTGGTAGTTTAATCTTGTCCACCTTACTAATGAACTGGTTCACCGAAATGAGTTTCATATACTAGTACATGCTAAACCTGTTATGTGTCTGCTTGTTTCTTCTTTTAGAATGCTGACAGAATATTGGGGAAGAGTGTCTTATTAAGCAATGATAAAGGAAGTAATGTAGATAAGGTTCAGGATCGTGAGACATCCTTGTTGGTCTCCAACAAAGCTGATAAAACAGCTAAGGAAAACTATCTTGAAGACAGTGAGGCAACCCCAAAGTCATGTCTTGGTTTACTGTTCGAGTTATTAGCCACTACCGCTTGTGCAAGCTATTCAAACTCAGTGTCTGAATCAGTTCGGTTTCTTGAGTCTCAACTACAAGCTGAAAGACATCGATCAGCTGTGCTGCGACAAGAAGCGGAAGGATTGCTGAAGTCCCTAGAGCATTCAGATGCATACTTTCTGGTGCAACAGCAAGCGTTGGAGGATTTTAGCACCAAAAGGACAAAGCTAATAAGCTTGCTAAGCTTATTTCCAGCATGGTGGATACCCAGGATAATGTTTCTTGAGCTCTTCTAAAGTTGTTTCAGTTAAGGACTTGTTTTGCTGCTGCGTTTATTTGCACTGGTGGCCAATTTTGACGATCAGTGTATGTAATATGCTGCTTTGTTCCCTATATTTGCACTAGTCGCGAACTTTGATGCCCAGTGGATGTAATATGTGTAATAGTTGTAATAGGCTAGCGTTAGTTGCTTGCTTATTTATTTCCTTATTATCTTGTTTAGTTGTTTGCTTGTAGTCACTGCAGTTCTTTTTCCGTGTTTTTTAGTGGCCACAATAACCTAGTTTTGGTAACTAGGCCACAATAATCATGGCAACACACAAACTGTGTAACCATGGGCCTCCTGCGGGTCGTAGGATCCGTGGGCCTTCTACGGGTCATAGGATCCATGGGCCTTTTACGGGCCGTAGGATCCATGGACTTTCTACGGGCCGTATGATCAATCAGCCTTCTACGGGCCGTAGGATCCATTGGTCTTCTACAGGCCGTAGGATCCATGGGCCTTCTACGGGCGTATAATCATTTCGCCAAACATGGGCCATACTATTTGTGGACCATAAAGGGCCATTAATAGGACTTATTTGATAGTGCTATGAAAACAGCCCAACGGGTTAACGGGCCACAAACGAGCCGAATGTAACCACGGGCTGTATTTGGCCCACAAATGGAACAGGCCAGTAACGGACCGTACCTAACCGAATTCTAGAAATGAGCCCAAGAATAAATGGGCCCTTAGAAGGCCCAAAGTTAACACGGGTTGGAAACGGCCGACGGAATAATGGGTCATTAATGGGTCTAAAGCGATACACTGTTCATTATGGGCCAGTTTCATCTCGGGCCTTTAATGGGCCGAGAGTTACAAAGGGCCTCATATGGGCCGAAAGACATCATGGGCCATACATGGGCCAGAAGTTACAACGGGCTGGAATCATATTGGACAGCCCAGATGAAGCTACTGGGCTTAATTCCGATGGGCCGTAACGGGCCGGTAGTAAGCGGCCCGTAAATGGGCTATATACGAACAGGTCGTTAACATGCTTTCCGTGGGCCAGCCCGTTACCTTTTGACCAAGTCAAACGGGCCGGCCTTTTAACCGGAATGGGCCTCTGTTAGGCCATGCCACGTGTTGACGCATCATAGGCGCCTCCTGTCCAATGAGTGGATGACATTTGTCCGGACGTTGAGCCGACACGTGTTTCCTCCGGCCAATGAGAATTTTACACGTGGAAAATTCCCATTGGTCCGGGTTGTTAATGGGTTATCGAATCCAAAATCGGACCTGAGAGCTTAACGGTGTCTCATTACGGTGGATGCCACGTGTCGCTCACCCTTGACGAAAGCACTTCTATGATGCGCAATTTATTGTCATGGAAGTGGACACTTCCATGATGATAATTTTGGTAATGTCATGGAACACTTCTACGACAGCACAGGTATGACTATCTTGATTCTGTCATAAATTTGTCATGGATGTACATGCATGACAGAAAACATGACCTACTGTGACAAACACGTATCATCACGGAAGTGTCTTTTTTTGTAGTGTGTGTCGTTCCAATTTGCTGGGATTTTCCTCGAGTTAATGGCCAACAAAACCTCTTGGGTGATTTCATCTCCAAGTATATGACAATATTTCTTAAAGAAATTTGCATGTAGACCATCTAGCCCGGGTGCCTTAATATCTCCAATACTAGAGATTGCCTTCTTCACATCATCTGTTGTATAAGGAGCCATCAGAAAATTGATCATTTGGTCTGACACCTTATGCTGAACTCGTTCCAGGAAAACCGGATTTGTTTGCTGGACTTCAGAGGAGAAAAGGTGAGTAAAATAGTTTAAGATATGTGCATTTAAATCAACAGTACCTTCCAACCAATTCCCAGCCTCATCTTTCAATTTCTTAATAAAATTCCTTTTCCGCCTTGCCGAAGCAAAAGCCTAAAAAAAGCAGCGTTACGATCACCGACCTTTAGCCATGTTGCTCTAGAATACTGCCTCGCTTGGATCTCTTCCAGTTCCAACAAATACTCAATTAGTTCTGATAGTTCTCTTCTCTTCTCTTCATTCTCGTCATCCATAGGCCCAGCCATGACCCTCTCAAGTTCTCGTTGAGCTTTCCGCAGTCGTTTTTTCAGTTTTTTGAGAACTCGTTGGTCCCAGTCGTGGAACTGATTATGCATTTTGTTCAACTTTTCATAAATAGTAGTCACAGTTGGGTCAGCTACATCGTCATTCCATGGCGCCATTACTGTCTCCTCAAAACTCTGCTCTCTCAACCAGTGCGCCTCAAATCTTTTCACTTGTACATTATTTAGGCCAGCAGTTGGGTGTGTATAGAACTCTGTATCCACCAATAATGGTCTGTGATCAGAGTGATTGAATTCCAAATTCTGCAGTGTCGCATGAGTGAACAAGCTCGCCCATGCATCATTCACCAGACCTCTGTCTAATCTTTCTCTTATCCTCTCACGTCGCCATGTGAACGGGTCTCC
This sequence comes from Triticum aestivum, assembly GCF_018294505.1. Classification (NCBI taxonomy): domain Eukaryota; kingdom Viridiplantae; phylum Streptophyta; class Magnoliopsida; order Poales; family Poaceae; genus Triticum; species Triticum aestivum. Next base: position 328,171,919 of record NC_057802.1, on the reverse strand, counting down.
GAGGAAGCCCATATCGTGTAACTCACAGTCATCAATTGCTTCTTGAAAATCCTACATATATTGTACCGGTCGCGGATTGCCTCCTTCCTTCTCATGAAGAAATTGAATTTCATTCAGATCACCAATCAAGAGCCACGGCAAGTTCTGACTCTGGTGAAGTTGCCGCATGCGTGACCAGGTCAGGTGTTTATTCGCCCATCTAAACTCTTCGTACATCCCAGTCAAACGCCAAATCGGATTATTATTATTGTCCTCTATTATTACATCGATGAACATAGCATCTAGAGCAAGTCTACGAACATTGATATGATTATTCCAAAAAAGAACTAAACCACCACTTCTACCATTACTCGTGCACACTAGTTTCTGATCCATCTTCATTCTTCTCCTTAAGCATTCCGCCGGATAGCTATCAAGGTGGGTCTCCGACAAAAACACCACCTCGGGGGTACATCTCTGCTGGACGTCTAGCAAAGCACGCACTGTCGGGGCGTTCCCAAGACCCCGGCAGTTCCATGATAATATTTTCATTGCGTCTGGTCATCCCCCTCCTAGGAGGATGCCAATATCTCATTGGTTTGCTGGCCTTCCAAACTGTCCATTGCTTCTCCATCCACTCCTTTGAGCTTCTTTCTGTTGGCATTTTTCTAAGGCGTACTAGCCGTCTCCAAAGTGATCCCTGGCAGAGTATCTCCTTCAAACTGATCCACAATCGCTGCTACATTTGATGTTTTTCCAGTACTGGGAACTATCGCCAACATGTTAGATCCACCTGGCACTACTTGTTGTGTATACATTGATGTCCGCTTTCCAAGAACGTTAGCCTGACGCATGTCCTGGTTATTCATCTCCTGCTCTGACCGTTGGCCTGTTTCCATATCAGTATCCACCGGGTTGTACAACGCATTATGGCGCCAGCTCTGCATTGTTCCCCTCCCAACAGAGACAAAGGGAGGAGTTCCTCGACCACGACCTGGCCCAAAAGGTGGCTCTTCCCTCACTTTCTCACCTCTCCCACGTCCAGGGTTCCTCCCCGCACCATGACCTCTACCTCTACCTCTGCCTCCTTCAACCAAAAGGAAGTCACCCCACTCCAGCTTAGTTACATCATGTTCTCCAGTGGCACATTCCTCGTACCAATGTCCCATTAGGCCACAATTGCCACAGAAATCAGGTAGCTTTTCATACTGGACTTGGCAGAAGTATGTCTGCTCATTCTTTGTGATTGAAACAAATCTGATAAGTTTCTTCGAGACAGTAAGCTCCACTCTAACCCTTACAAACTCCCCTACAAAACCAGCAGGTAGGGTTGTTTGGACCTTTAGCACGTTGCCCATCCTGCGACACATGCCCTTGATTGCTGCTGGAAACAAATAGTTATCCGGCAGTTTCAGTATCCTTGCCCATACCACCAATTTGTCTAGCACCACCGATTCCGGTTTCGTGAATCCGTCATATTCCTCTATCAGGACCCCTTGGTTCCTAAACAGCCATGGCCCCTTGTGTATCGCCATGTTCCAGTCCCCCAGGCATCCGAACTGTACCGTGAACAGATTGTCATCTACTCTTCGCCAACAGACCTCCCTGGCTGGATTCCACACCGATCTCATATCATCATAGAGAGCAGAGGGGTTGAAACCCTTATTTGTGTGCACCTTCGCGATCGCAAGCCACTCGGCCTCGATCTTCTCCTCCTTGAATTCCTCCTCCCAGACAAAGTGCTCCTCCTCATCCTCCTGAAGCTCCAATCGACCCAAGAGTTCTTCCACAAGTTCCTTGCCCTGGCGGGTTCTGTTCGGTTCCTCCTGTGTTGCCATGGCGAACACAATCGCTAAACCCTAGCCCTAAGACGGGCAAGGCTCGGAAACGCAAGATCCACCGCACACTTCCACGCAGGCTTCCCAGGGATCAGATCCGGGGGAGCTACGGGGATCGGATGGGGATGGATGGTGGTGAACGGTAGGAATAGACTCTCGACGGCACCGCCGCTAGAGGACAGCGAAACCCTAACGATAGGGAACTTTTTCTATCTCCCTTTTTTTACTACTACTAGTAGGAGTAGTTTTTAAAAGAGGTAAATACACCCGCGGTCTTAGAACTTGCACTGGATGGTCACTTTGGTGCACAAAGTTGCAAAATACGCGTTTGTGGTCACTGAAGTTGCAAAACGGTGCAAATACAGTCACGCTCTTTGTATGCAGCCGTGTCTAGCGGCGCCAACGTGGCATGGGCCCGCTGTCAGCGACCATGGCCTTCCCGCGAGGCGTTTGCGTGGTCACTTTGCAAAAAAACCCTTGGATTTATTATTTTTTGCACAAAAAACCCTGGAGACGTGGGAACAGGGCGTCGTGCAAATAAGCGCTTAGGTACCCCAAAATAGCTGGCAGCCCATTGTAACTCCCCACCGCTTCGTCTCCCTTCTTTGTCGATCATTCCGAGGGACTGGTGGAGGCGGAACTGCGCCACGGCGGCCGTCGTCGGAGGAGATGGAAGAACCGCGCCGCCGACGGCCGAGGGAAGCGGCACCCACATACGGTGAGTGATCCCATATGTCTACCTCTTTTATTTACCGATTTTGTCAGCCGCCACGGGGCAGGATTTGGGTGGTAGGATCGGTGGGTTGTACCCTGTTGATTGAGATGTTCAAGTTTTGATTCGAGCGTGTGTTTGGCCTATGGATCAGTTGCGACTAGTCAGAAATCCTGCTTCTCCAATCTGACTTAGGGTTTAATTGGGGGTTTTCAAGGAGGCGCCTTTTTGCTTCAGAAAAGTTGATGAAAGCAATCCAGAATTCATGTTAGGCACGTTATATTGACAGATTTCGTCGTTGATGCAATGTGTGTACTAAACATATGTGGAACTGAACATGTGCTTTCTGTATAATTAGCATGTCTGAAAATACTGAATATTTGCTGCAATTTCCTAAGTGAATAATGTTGCTTTGTTCAGGAGATGTTAGTGCATGGATGTATAGTGCTGTGCATTGCAAAATGGTGCACTGGTGTTACTGCATTGGTTTTAACTAAATTTGGGAGTTATTAAACTGAATATGGCTGCACTGTTCATAAATGAATGTGATTGTTGTGTTTTTACTGAATGTGAGTGCTCTGTTCTGTACTGAATGTGAGTGCTCTATTTTGTACTGAATTTGGTCATGTGCAGTATGTAATTTAAGTTCATTTGACAATGCAGACAATTTGATGGCTTGTTCACTGTTGAGATCCATCACAATGGTTTTTTTGTGGAACTGGAAGCAACATGACATACATGGATTATATGGTTGACTGGTTTGATAATTGTCAGAGTGACACTTGGTCAATGCTGTGGATAAATGATTTTCTTGTACAACTAGGATATGACAATGAAGTGTCCAAGATTGATGTGTATTGGTCCCAACCAGGAAAATCATTTGGTGAGGGCCCGAAGCTTATGACATGTGATGTAGACATTGTTCTTATGATAGTTGCAACAATTGAGCACAATAACCTGGTACTGGTTGTAGACCATGGTGACACACTTCAGTCACTAACCAAAGATGATGTGCTGATACATGGAGTGCCTAATTTGCCAAAGGTTATAACTCCAACAAAACTAAGGCATGGTAAACAAAATGTCAGCTATTCAGAGAAACAACCCAGTACAACAAAGAAGCTTTCAAGCCCAGTAAAGAGGTTTATGCCATTTGGAGAAGGACCTAGTTCTGGTAATGCAGCCGAAGAAGAGGACGAAGATTTTGACATTAGTGACAATGGTGAAAGCAGTAGTTCAAAGGGAAATGGAGAGGATGTAGAGGCTGAGACACATGAGGATTTCTATGAGAGTGATTATGAAATAGCAGCAGGTGACGATGATCTCTTTGATGCCAATGTGGACAAAGATGTTGATGATCACAGAGAGAAAGAAAATGTGCAGGACTTCGAAGGAGAACTTCCAGAAGATGCATTAGAGGATAGTCATTTGAACTTGTCAAAAGAAGAGAAAGAGAAGCTGAAACACAAATTCAGCACTTTTAACCCAAGCACTGATCTCAATGCACCTGTTTTCAAGCTTGGGATGGTCTTTGGAGATATGAAAGAGTTGAGGCATGCTCTCGTTGCATATAGTGTCAGAAATAGAGTGAAGGTGAACAAGCGTAGGAATACTTCAAAGTTGTTAGAGGCTGTATGCAAGCCAGGTTGTACTTGGTACTTGAAGGCAGGACATGATAATAGGCCAAGTAGCATTCAAATAAAAAAGTACACCGACAAGCATACATGCACCAAAGCTTGGGACCTGAGAGTTCTTACTGCACCTTTTCTTACTCACAAGTTCAAGAATGAATTCAGAGACAATGAGAAGATGCCTCTGAGGAAATTTTCAGAGAAAGTTGAGCAAGAATTCAACTTGGTTGCAAAGAGGACCAAGTTGGGAAGGGCAAGAAGGGCAGCAGTCAAACAGATTAGGGGAGAAGAGACAAAGGACCACTTCTCGACATTATATTGGTCTTATGATGCATGTAAGAGGGGGTTTCTTAAGGCTTGTAGGCCAATCATTTTCCTTGATGGGTGCCACATTAAAACAAGATACAAGGGGAATTTGCTGACAGCAGTAGGAATTGACCCAAATGACTGCATATTTCCTATTGCATTTGGCCTATGTGAAGTGGAGTCAACACATAGCTGGGAGTGGTTCTTAACTTCATTGAAGGATGATCTCAACATAAGCAACAGTACGCCATATACACTTATGAGTGACAAGCAGAAGGTGGGCACACTTCCTTCCATTTTATGTTATTGTTTGTTGTTAGTTTATGCTAATACACCATATACACTTATTCAGAACATAGAAATTGCGTTAGGCATATTTACCAAAACTTTCACAAAGTTCACAAGGGTGAGCAACTGAAAAATGACTTGTGGGCTATAGCTAGATCCCCAAATGAGATGGCCTACACGAGAAGCATGAATCAGATCAAAGAGCATAGCCTTGATGCTTACAAGTGGGTTGAGAAGTTAGCTCAAAAAAATGGATCAAAGCTTTCTTCAACCCATTTTGCAAGTGTGACATATTATTAAACAACATGTCTGAAGTCTTCAACAGGTTTGCATTGCCCTCCCACCTTTCCTTCATATCATGTTAAACAATGCCATTGGGTACTAACATAACATGAACATATGAAAATATCTGCAGTTATATATTGGATGGAAGAGAGCTACCAATTAAGTCAATGATGGATTATATTTTCACGAAGCTCACAAATAGTATAGTTGGTAAGCAAAGGGAGTCAAAAAAGTGGACAGGAAGACTGTGCCCCAAGATTCAGAAGAAACTCGACAAATACATTGAGTGGGCAAAGAATTGCAGGGTGCAAGAGTATGGTAGAGGTGTGTTCAAAGTTTTCTCTCTACAAAACTCATACATAGTGGACTTAAATATGCTAAGCTGTGACTGCAAAAGGTGGGTACTATCTGGCATCCCTTGCCATCATGCAATAGCAACTTTCAGGCATGAGAGGATTGAACCAGAGAGCATGGTTCACCCCTGCTATACAGTGGAGGAGTACAGAAAGTGTTACGGATATAACATGATGCCAATGAGGGATACAAAGCTATGGGAGAAAATGAATGGGATTGATGTGTATCCACCATTATACACAAAAGTTATGGGCAGGCCAAAGAAAAACAGGAAGAAAGATCCAGAAGAGAAGAGTGACATAAATGGAGTAAAGAAGGTGACCAAGCATGGTGTGACCATGCACTGTTCAATATGTGGAGCAGCTGATCATAACAAAAAAGGACACCATAATCATGCTGATAAGACTCCAAATGAAGAAGCTGCTAGGGAATCTGAAGAAGAGTATGATGATCCATCAATACTTGCCGTAATACACTTGTACTCTTATGCTTACTCCCATATACTTTTTCAGATTTAGGATATACTAAGTTCATACATTGCTTGTCTTGTGCAGAACATAATGCCACACAGGGTATACCCTCAGCTGGATCCAACACAAACACCTGATTGTATGGTGTACAAGATGCAGGAACAGGCAATGATCATTTCACTAATTAACTTGTACCCACTCTATCTCAATAAATCATTAGTATGTGTGCTCACACTTCCTCTATCTTAATTTTTGCAGGAGAGGTTCACATACCCAGCCCCTAGGGAATTTGGCCCCTTGCCTGAGTCTACATTTATTGCAACTGCTAGAGAAGCAATGCCAGTAGGCAGAGTGACAACAACAATGGCTAGGGGGAGGGTGAGGAGTCAGTAAGCACCACCTACAAATGGAGAGGAAGCAACTCAGTCAAGTCAGCAAGCAGCAGCTGCAACAAGACCCAAGAAAAAACAAGCAAGAGGGGGAGGCAGTGCAGGGAGAGGAGCAACAAATGCTGCAAGAGGAGGAAGAACTGCTGGGGGAAGGGGGGAGAAGTGCTGGTGGAGGAAGAAATGGTGCAAGAGGAGGAAGAACTGCCTCTGATACATTTGGAGGAAGAGGTGCTGCTCCTGGAGATGTCAGAGGAGCAAGAGCTGCTGCTCCTGGCTTTTACAATCTCCTGTTTGGAGATGATGGAGCTGCTGATAGAGCACAGTTCGTGCAGGCTGAAGAGGAGGTTCTATTTAGCCAAAATGCACCGCAGTCTGCTCTATCTCAAGATATCTGGCCTGCTGATGTGCATGATTTTCTGTCTCTTTAGTTTACATCAGAACAAGTTAGAGTTCATGAATGAACTTTTGGTTAGGTTTAGTTCATGAATGAACTACTACTGCAGTTGGGGTAAAGATATAGTAGGCAAGGCCTTTTCCAACTTTATTTTGCTTTGGTTTTCTCAATGTTCAGACTGTACGAAACTGTGCTCTATATTAAGTAAATTTCTATGACAGTGCTAGTAGTTCAAGAGGCCTCCCAGATCAATATTAAGTAAATTTCTATGATTTCTGTATGATGGTTTCAATTGGTTCATTCTTGAGTTTGTTTTGACAGTGCTTAATCTATACTACTGCAGCTGCAAAATATACTTAATCTGTTTTGCCTGATGCAAAATAATAGAAAGAGCAAAAAAAAGTAGCCGACAAGGCACGTAGCGCGGCACAACAACAGTTGGTCAATGCCGTGTTTGCGGCGTCCCTGTCCACCCAGCAGGCAGACCACATCATGCTCCAGGCCGCTCTCGTACGGTGTCGTGCACGCGACGAGCGGAGGGTGGCGGCCGCGGCTGCCATAGCCTCCATAAACGGCCGAGAGCGAGAGGTTATCGAGCTTTCGTCCGCTATTTATAGTTCAGTAGCCACTATCTTCAGTTATGTTCAGTACACTGAGATTAGTGTTTTCAACTATCTTTAGTTTAGACTGAATGTAATGTTCTATCTATGAATGCAATCCGATTGTTCTCTTTATTGATCCAGAAAGTGTCACATTGCAATGAAGCATAAAAATCAAATTCTTTCCCATTTCAACCTCGCTCTTCATCATCTACAAAATGCAAACATAATGACACAGATTACATCTTTCATGTTCCTACTGCCAACATATTGGCTCACATCATCCCAATTCTTGTCGCTCCCTGTGAATCCTTGCTAGCATCTTCTTTTCCACCTTGTGCTTCGCCCTCATGGACTGCTTCTCTGCTTCCCTCTCCTCAACTTGATTCTCCAACTCCTTGTTCTTCCGAGCCAGATAAAAAATTACAATCTTTTCCCTTCCCTTCCATTCTGGATCAATCCACTGCACATGTGAGCAAGCCCTTAAATCATGTACATATGTAATAATCAGGAAAATTTACTAAAAAAGTAGATGTCTTGCAACACCTAGATTCATCCTTTACCTCATATGGGCATCCCAAAAATCTTCTATTGTTCCCTTCTGTTGCCACACGACGAGCTGGACTTATTACATGGCCGCACTTCTCAGCATTCTGCTCCACCCCATTAAACTGGGCATCAAACTTGTATTTCGGCAGCCCAAAATCACATTCTGAGAGCTCATCTACCTAAAACCAAATCTTTATGACTAGCGGAGGAAGCAATCGCGCAAGATTCAGAGTGGAGAAAGACGCATTACCTCAGCGCTTTTCTTTGATCCAAAATGGCCGTGGCCTTCCATTCCTCCTCTCCATCGCGCTTATCACCGCCGGCGCCTTCCATGTTGCTGAAGATCACAGGGAAAAAACCCAGATCCCGCCGGCGGACAACTATTCAACCCGACGACGCTGACGAGGACTCACCTAACTGCTACCACAGCCGTCTGCCTCCGCCGTCGCCTGTCTAGGGTTCCTAATTTGGGAATCGCAGCGATTTGGGAAACGGGAGAGATTTGTGAACGAGGGGAGACTTGTGAACGGGGAGACTTGTCCACTGTTATGAACGGCCCACTGTCAGCAGGGGTTTTTTACACAAAAAATAATAAATCCAAGGTTTTTTTTTGCAAAGTGACCGCGCACACGCCTCGCGGGAAGGCCATGGTTGCTGACAGCGGGCCCATGCCACGCTGGCGCCGCCGGATACGGCTGCATACGAAGAGAGTGACTGTATTTGCACCGTTTTGCAAATTCAGTGACCACAAATGCGTATTTTGCAACTTTGTGCACCAAATGACCATCCAGTGCAAGTTCTAAGACCATGGGTGTATTTACGTCTTTTTAAAAGGTATACTCATAGGAAAGAAAAATCCCGGAAAAGTTGGATCGGAAATGGTTATCTCGAAACCCCCAAACCCTTTTTGCTAACAACTTTATTGTTTACCCGTCAAAAAAAAAACAACTTTACTGTTTAGATCGTCCCATCCATCCACCACTTTGCTGGCTCCGTCTATACAATAGCAACACATCAGCAGCCGCCGCCCGTCCACATCTCCCCTTCGCATCCGTCGACCCAGATCTCACAGGCCGCCCAAGCCAGCGACGATGAGGCCCTCGGTGATGAGATCCGCCGCCCAGCTCCTCCGCCGCCGCAACTACTCCTCCGCGTCCGGGCAGCAGGCGCGAAAGGTGGCCATCCTCGGCGCGGCCGGCGGCATCGGGCAGCCGCTGTCTCTCCTCATGAAGCTGAACCCCCTCGTCTCCTCCCTCTCCCTCTACGATATCGCGGCCACCCCGGGCGTCGCTGCCGACGTTTCCCACATCAACTCCCCTGCCCTGGTACCCCACGTCCGACATCGCCCTCCTCGCGCCGCTCAGTTCGGTCGGATCTAACGCATGGTTTGGGTTTTCGCAGGTCAAGGGCTTCATGGCGGACGATCAGCTCGCGGAGGCGTTGGATGGGGCCGACCTCGTGATCATCCCGGCCGGTGTCCCGAGGAAGCCCGGCATGACCAGGGACGACCTCTTCAACATTAACGCCGGCATCGTTAAGAACCTCTGCACCGCCATCGCCAAGTACTGCCCGAATGTAAGATTCTCAACTCTCTTCAAATTTAGGTCTGTTGCTCTAATGGTTGATTGCTCTGGCTACTCTGGGTGCGTGGTCTCGTTACAGATCTATCTAGTTCCTATTCAAGACGTGGACATTGCGTAATTATGATTCGATGCTTGGAAATTGTAGGCGGGCGTCGTTTGATTATCAGTACGAAGACCAATACTTATCTGCTGAATAGGCACCAACATTTTGCTCTATCACGTGTGTCTTGTTTAGGCGCTTGCAGTTTTGTATCTCCTGTTCGATAGTGTGGTTCCTTGGTCTATTCATTTTGTTTGTTGCAATGTTACTTGCATTCTAATGTTTGTGCATTAGCCTGGACAAATGAAAACTAGGTCAGTATTACTCTGGATTGCCTCACTGTTTTCTCTTGAAAGTTACATTTTCTTATGTTTATAACTCTTCAGTCTAATATATATATATCATCTGTCCTACATGCTTGTCAATTATTATCGTATCTTCTATATTTTTTTGCCCATTCCTCAACCTGTTGACTGAGGAGTCATATGGCCCATTCCTTCAAATTTTCTAACCTGGCTGTTAGCGCCAACCTCCAATGCATAATGTATCCATTTTCAGTGCATGTTGCGTTAGGAAATCGTTATATGATATACATTTAAAAACTGATGTTCCTCCTTTGTTACTTCATTTTGTTTGTATGCATCTTTCTATGAATTTGATGTGTTTCTGTATTGCAGGCTCTTGTCAACATGATCAGCAACCCTGTGAATTCAACCGTACCGATTGCTGCTGAAGTTTTCAAGAAGGCTGGAACCTATGATGAGAAGAGATTGTTTGGTGTGACCACTCTTGATGTTGTTCGTGCCAGGACTTTCTATGCTGGGAAGGCTAATGTAGATGTTAATAGTAAGTGGTGAAAGTATATCATCTAGCTGACTGGTAGCAAATGAAAGAAGAGTATGGTTGCTGTATTTTTGTCCTTAACTGGAGTGTTCTTTTGGCAGCTGTGGACGTTCCTGTTGTTGGTGGTCATGCTGGTATTACCATCTTGCCACTGTTCTCACAGGTATTGACTTTTGTCACGTAATAAATGATACAGCACTATTGTAAAAACTATTGTATTATGCTAGGACTTTCATGGTGAAATCATGCCAAGTAAAGAAATTAAGTTTCTCTGGTCAGATAATGTTCATCTACTTGAAATGGGAAGTGATCATGTCTATGACAAAAGATCAATCATATTCTATTATTCTTGCTCATTAGTGAATGCATTTGTGTGGACAACTGGACATATGAGTGTGTAGCTAGTTTAGTGTAATGTAAACACCATATTTACCAAAATTATGGAAGTGAATATGGTCTATCTAGGTTTATCTTTCTGGTTATTAGTAATTGTGAAGTAGTTGAATAGTGTACATTTGTGCGATCACCCTAACCCTAATAACTCAACTGAAGGAAACTCTTTTTTAACAGGCAACTCCTTCAACTAATGCATTGTCTGCTGAAGAAATCAAGGCTCTCACCAAGAGGACACAGGAGGGTGGCACAGAAGTCGTTGAGGCAAAGGCTGGAAAGGGATCTGCAACCTTGTCCATGGCGTAAGTAAAAAAAAAGATGAAAAACCATGCTAACTGAGGATTGTGTGCCACTTCTCTAGCAACTTAGTGCCATGTTTTTACTTGTTTTGCTAATAAATTTGCTCCACCTTTGTAGGTATGCTGGTGCAGTTTTTGGAGATGCATGCTTGAAGGGTCTGAACGGAGTTCCTGACATTGTTGAATGCTCCTACGTGCAATCAACTGTGACCGAGCTGCCATTCTTTGCTTCCAAGGTACATGCTTGTTTTGCTATGTGTGTTGTTTACTGCAGTTGTTATTTATCTGATTTCATTATGTAAATCTAGATGGTTCCAAATTTCATGTACTCCCTCCGTCCCATAATGTAAGACGCTTTTTAACACTAGTGTAGTGTCAAAAAACGTCTTACATTATAGGACGGAGGGAGTAGTATCAAAGACATTTTTCTCTAGATTTATGCAGTGGTTCCTTGTCATGCATATGATATTATATTGCAATTTCTTTTATGATGTTATATGCCTGTTGAAAATAGGGTGGCTAAGCTTTGTTTCCTGAGTGGCTGGGTTGTTAAATCCATTTTGATCGTTTGGTTTTTGCGGTACATTTAATAGTAATTGCTGTTGGACTTTTATGTCACTGTTATCTTTGACATTTTTAAGCTGCCTTGTTTGGATATGACCTTAGAATTGATTGCAAGTACTGCTGCAAAAAACTAGTCTTTGACACGCTTTTTATATATAAGGCAATACTCCTTTAGGCCATTCCCCCCTTGCACACTGATCAACTTGCTATTTTTTGCCATGTTATATTTTGATTGAGACAAAAACTCTTTGAAACGAGGCTCAGCATCTGCTCAAGTATTCTTACTGTGCACTGAATCTTCTAGAGTATTCTCCACGCTGAATTAAGTCCAACGTTTTTGTGAGTAGTCCGCTTAGGGTAGGGGAGTGGTTGGGTGGGATCGTCGGTTTGTGACGATCTACCATACAATCTCTTGTATATATTTTTCTCTCTTCTATAAAGCTAAGGTACGCCATTGGCGTACTCTCGAAAAAAAAAGAACCTATCTCTCCTTTGTGTGATGCTTATTGCCTAAGGCAATGTGATGGACTTGTACGCCGTGTGGTCTTGCTGCTGTTTGTTCACTTTACAAACTGTTGACGCTGGTCATAGAATGGAATTTCATGATCCACTGATGTAACACAGGTGAGGCTTGGGAAGAATGGAGTCGAGGAAGTGCTCGGGTTGGGTCAGCTGACGCAGTTTGAGAAGGAAGGGTTGGAAGCTCTCAAGGGTGAGCTCAAATCTTCAATTGAGAAGGGTGTCGCGTTCGCGAATGCAAGTTAGTTAGGCCATTTTGCAGATTATAGCAAACCCAGGTCTTGTTGAGGGGTCTGTTGGTTTTGTCCAGTGCTTTTTCTGCCCATCATGTGGGCATGGAAGATTTGAGTTTTGAAATAAAATTTCCGGCGGCGTAATGCCACACATAACATAACTTGTACGAGAGAAGCTAGTTTTGTGTCGAGCTTTGAACTGATAATGAACAATTGCTGATGCGTGGAAAGTCACTTGTTGTTCAATCGGTCTGCTTGCAAGTCTGTTGAATGTTGATGACTTCTGTTGTGCTTTCAGTTAGTTCCAGGATTTTTTACTTGCCAAGGTAATCTCATGTCAGTCATTTGATGCTGCATCGTTCTGTAAGTGGCCATGATACCTCTATGCTCTAGTACTGCTAATCAAGTGTGGGTATTTGATTCGCCACTCTATGGCAGCAAAGTATTTCTGTTTCAATCGCCTTTTTTCCTTTTGTGTGAAGAGATTCTCATGTCAGCCCATGGATAGGATTGTTTATGTTGCATTTGTCAATCACCTTGCATCCTTATGCAATAATTATCTATCAGGATTTTGACGACGATGACAGTCAACTGCACTAAAATTACGGCAAACAATTGACATATACTATAATTTTTTTGGATACAAATTTGCTGGTTCACATTAGGCAACAATGCGCATGCAGAACTGTCAGATACTGACAACTTATTATTTCCTTTTTCCAATGTGCAGATGCACCTAACATACGATTTTCTAGTTTCCAGTATGACAGGTATACATTACTTATTGCCAGGGAGAGTTCATAGTGCAGCATCAACTGGAGAGGTCAGGAACATTGCACAATCTAAAATTAGGGAATGCTGCTCGATGGTCCTCCTGCCCCGTCGCTAATCGTGGAGCCGAGTTCACCTCATTGATTTCATAGCCTCTTCGCCCAAAGCCCTCAATATACAGAACAATATTGCTCCAGAATACTACTACATATTTTCGTACGATCACGCTACGTTTCCGGATCCGAGGCCCGTGCCCGTGCTGTACCTAGGATCTGGTGTACACGCAAGAGAAAAGAAAGTGTAGTATGATCTTGTTTCAAGGGAGGATCGATCAGAGAGTACGCGTACGAACTGGGAAGGCGACAAGTGGCCGCTGACTTGTGGGCCCCGCATTCTATCTCAGGCTCCTTGGCCATTTCTCTGGACTCTGGCGACGGCAGTCCCGAAGTTTGATATAAAAGGCAGAAAGTCGCACCCTTGCACGCCTCTTCGAACAGAAACTGGCATGGCTTCCTCTGCCTCCGTCTCCGTCTCCGGGAGAGGAGGAGGCTTCCTCTTACCGGCCGCGGTGCTGCTAGCGGTGGCGGTGATACACGCGCGGGGGGCTCCCGCGGCGCCGTGCGTTCCGCGGGTGTTCAGCTTCGGGGACTCGCTGGCGGACACGGGCAACTTCCCCTTCCTCTACGGCAACGACTCCCGCGAGCCCGCGCTCAGGACGCCCTACGGGGAGACATTCTTCCGCCGCGCCACCGGCCGCTTCTCCGACGGCCGCCTCATCGTCGACTTCATCGGTAAGCCAAGCACCACCACACCGCCTCCATCGATCGCTCGGCCGGCCAGCCGCGCACGCGCAGTACTGATTGAATTCTGATGAAACTCGCGTGGGCGGGCGTGCCGCAGCGGACACGATGGGGCTGCCGTTCGTGCGGCCGTACCTGAGCGGGCGAACCGCGGAGGACTTCGCGTCCGGGGCCAACTTCGCGGTCGGCGGCGCCATGGCGCTGGGCCCGGACTTCTTTCGGGGGAGAGGGGTGCCCATGGGCGACCGCATGCACCTTGGCGTCGAGATGAAATGGTTCCACGACCTGCTCGATCTGCTCTGCCCCGCCGACCGGGCTGGTAATCCCAAATTTTACTTCCTTCTCTTTCTCCTTGCCCACACAAGTCTTTTGACCTGAATTTTTCTGCTAGTACTAGGGAGAGAAAAATTCTACTGGCACCGGTGTGAGGTTGCTGCTGGGAGTAGTAATATTTGTTGCAGAAGATGTTGAAATTTGTACTGCTTGAGTTTCACTACAAACCACCATTACATTATATGTAAAAATTAGAAATTATACTCCCTCTGATCCATATTAATGTCGCTGATTTACTGCAACTTTTGTACTAAATCGGCGACAATTAATATTGATCGGAGGGAAAGTTGTATTAAATCAGCGACAATTAATATGGAGCAGAGGGAAAGTTGTACTAAATCAGCGACATTAATATGGACTTGAGAGAAAGTTGTACTAAATCAGCGACAACAATATGGATCGGAGGGAGTAGTATATTTGGTCCCCATTAAGAGATTTACATGAGATGATTATTAAGTCCCTGGAACAGATATGGTACAACTAATCACTGGAACAGATATGATACATTAATTTCAGAAATCAAATACTCTGCAAGGGGAAACATTATTTGTAATTCTGCATTATGATGGGACTGCAAATAAATAGTAGCAAAACTTGTACTAGCAACTTTCCTTTGGGGAATATTTTACAGCTCTACCAGAAATGAATATCTGTAAATTTAATGTGAGCCCGTGGATGTTCAACTACTGTAGAGCGCATAAGTATGATACTTTCTTGATAGTTTTTAAACTAAGATGCCATTGTTACATATGGCTAACAACACTGTTTCTTAAACAGATTGCATGGGCATGATGAATCAATCTCTCTTCTTGGTTGGAGAAATTGGGGGCAATGATTACAACATACCTCTTCTCTCTAGGGTTCCCTTTGAGAAGATTCGCACGTTCACTCCGAGTGTTGTTGCCAAAATTTCTTCTACAGTCACTGTGAGTCATTTACTGCTGCTACAATTGTTGTTGCCATTGTTACTTGAATCGCAACTCAAGAAATTGTAAAGGAGTACATAGTTAGTAATGCAATGAGTTCATTTACAGGAGTTGATTGGTCTGGGAGCCAAAACATTGGTAGTTCCTGGTAACCTCCCCATCGGGTGCGTTCCGAACTACCTGATGATATTCAAGAGTGACAAGAAGGAAGATTATGAGCCAGAGACTGGTTGCCTACGGTGGATGAACGAATTCTCGAAGTACCACAACAGACTTCTCATTGATGAGTTGGAAAAGTTGCGCAAGCTTCATCCTGGCGTGTCAATAATCTATGCCGATTACTATGGAGCTGCTATGGAGATCTACCGTTCCCCGGAACAATTTGGTGAGTCCCTTCTACTTTGTAGTTTATGAATTAACTTGTAATCTCTCTGATCCATATTAATTTTGCTGATTTAGTACAACTTTGTACCAAATCGGCGACAATTAATATGGATCGGAGGGAGTAGGATAAATGAAATAAACATTTATACTATTTTTTTAGAGGAAAAGGGCTCACCGCCCCGGCTCCATTGTATTGACAGTGAAACCAAAATATCGGTATACAAGGTTTAGTGAAATACAAGCCCTCAGAGGAAAACAGCAAACACGCTGCCTCAGCAAATAGGGAAAGGACCAAATTTAAACAGTTCCGAAAACAAGGAATTCTGACCAATACAAGAACTACACACCAATAGAAGAACTAGCAAAGATGTTGGGACTTTGGGTCCTATATTTAGCATCTACAATCTGTTTCCAGATTTATCCATATGGTATCTTTTAACCCAAGTAGCTAGCAAACATAGGTTCAAATCAGCAAGGTTGACATTTATATACTAGTCCATATTGTTTTCTAAATCACACGAACCCAACATCATTTTCTTTTGATGCCAGTAGGCAGTATCTCCAGAAATGACAATACATATAAAGTCGTACTAAATCAAAGACACTTATTTTGGGACGGTGGAGTACATAATAGGGGTGTGTTTAATTTGGGTTTCTTATGAAGTAATCTTACTAGTAACACAATCAAATCACTATTGAGTAAACATAGCAGAAGCTTTCAGAAGTGCCATCGTTGTAACATCAAGTACAACTTGGTTTTGTTTTGCTAACATAAGGTGATATCAGATACAGTAGCATTATTTACTCTTAATAATTTCCTTCTGTATGTTTATTCAGTGTCCCTGTAGCTACTCTAGCCTAAATACATGATTGATATGTACTCCCTCCGATCCAAAATAAGTGTCGCAGTTTTCAACTAGGGTTAGTTCAAAACTGCGACACTTATTATGGATCGGAGGTAGTATTAAACATGACATCACTTTGATTGAGCTTCAGATTTGATACGGCAGCTACTTCCTTTTTTTTTTCGAAAATCTGACAGGAGCACTGTGAATTCCATTAGAAGAGTAAAAAAAGTAACTTAGATCAGGCCAAACCCTCATGTACGAGGCTTTGCCTAGATAAAAGGAAGAAAAATGATCAAGAAAGCTAGCCCCCATCATCCTGTACAACCCTGGAAAAAGCTAACTATTTCAACCTCACCATTTCTTTGATCTTGAAAGTGGTATCGCTAACATCCTCGAAGATTCTGGCGTTTCGGTCTCTCCAATCTGCCAAGTGCTGTATGAGACGATGCCATCGAAACATTTCCTGGATGCTACTTTCACTAGATAAACTAACTAAATGCTTTAGTGCTCCAAGAACACATATATTCATCGACAACAACATGTTTTCCTAGTTGATACCATGCTTAACATTAATACATCTATTACTCAGGGATCGATCACCCTTTAGCAGCATGCTGCGGTGGAGGAGGACCCTATGGTGTGTCCATGACTGCAAGATGTGGATATGGAGAATACAAGGTGTGTGATGATCCACAAAAGTATGGATCATGGGATGGTTTCCATCCCTCAGAAGCTGCATATAAGGGCATCGCAATTGGCCTTCTAAGAGGAACATACACACAGCCTTCAATTTCTACCACCATCAGTTCATGCCCACAACTTACTGAACTCGGCTCCTCCGTTGAATACAAGGTCCTCTATGATTTGTAACTCTGTAACTTATTTTTTTTGTTACTACTCCCTTTGTCCCAAAATAAGTGTCTCAAGGTTAGTACAACTTTGTAAAGTTAGTATAAAGTTGAGACACTTACTTTGGGACGGAGGGAGTATTAATTAATTATAGAAATATGTTTACTTAGAGATGTACAGATTATGACATTTTGCCTAATTACAGAACTGCGGTACTGTTCTACACCTCACGGTTGTTGCTCAAGTGATTGGCTGGCTTTTATTTTTCGTTCACTTTTTATAGCACAGGTTTTATACATTGTTGTTCTGTTGATTCGCCCTCTTAAATAAGTTTTCTTTCCTATAATTATTTGGTTCTAACTTCGTAGGGTCCTTTTTTCCCCCTGTTGTTTAAGAGGAAGTAAACACACCGGTTGCTCATCTTGGCTGCTTGGCTAGCGCGGCTGAAATGTTGGTTCTTCTATTGCTGCTTTGGTAACTCATATTATTACTTTGTCACACTATTTAGTGACGATTCCTGATCTCTTATATAGCGATCATCCCTGATCTCACATCACATTCTTCCAGTACCAGGTGGTAACAAATACTTGAAAAAAGCTTCGCAGATTCAATTTTATATTAACATTTCTCATACCTTTGTGTTGAGTTGTGTTCACAAAAACAACAAGGGATTTACAACTTCACAGAAACTAAGGGTGATTGTCAAAACATAGAAATAGTAACAACGCATGACCGAAATGTCATGGTATCTCAAATACAAGAAAAACGGACGATTTGTTGAGGAGAATCCTTTGGATGCTACGGATAAAAATGTACTAGTAATTTCAGGTGTTGCCTGATCAAAGAGAGAAGGGAGAGTGAAAGATGCAAGATACATTGAAACTTTGAAAAGAATTCTCCCATGAGGTTAGAGCTCATGTTTGGTTTCCTTTAAAATTTGTAGAAGAAAATATTACCAGGTGAAATTCCTTGAACAAGAATTTTTACATGGGATTGCAATCCACCAGTTTTCATCCAAAATGCATGTCTATTTGCTTCCTAATTCTCCATATATGAGAGATTTTTGCTAGGTTAGATGGTTTGACCCCTCTTGACATTAGAAGACATGTTTTGCCTGTTGGGAAACGTAGCATGCAATTTCAAAAAATTTCCTACGCTCACGCAAGATCTATCTAGGAGATGCACAACAACGAGAGGGGGAGAGTGTGTCCACGTACCCTTGTAGACCGAAAGCGAAAGCGTTTGACAACGCGGTTGATGTAGTCAAACTTTTTCTCATTCTGACTGATCAAGCACCGAACGTACGGCACATTCGGGTTCTGCACACGTTCAGCTCGATGACGTCCCTCGAACTCTTGATCCAACAAAGTGTCAAGGGAGAGTTTCGTCAGCACGACGGCGTGGTGACGGTGATGGCGAAGTAATCCGCACAGGGCTTCGCCTAAGCACTACGAAGATATGAACGGAGGTGTAATCTGTGGAGGGAGGCGCCACACACGGCTAACAGATGTTGTTGTGTGTTCTAGGCGCCTCCCCTCCTCACATATATAGGTGGGAGGGAGAGGGAGCAGCCAAGGGGGCGCCCAAGTAGGAGGAATCCTACTTGGGGCCCTAGTCCTATTCGGGCCCCCTTACCATGTTTTCCGGAGGGGGAAGGAAGGAGGAGGGAGGAGGGAAGGAGGGGGGAGGCCGAATCCCTCCCCTTCCTTTCTCTCTTCTCCTCTTTCCTTCCCCTCCTATTTCGGCCTACATGGGGCGCACCAGCCCCTTAGGGGCTGGTCTGTCCCCTTCTTGGCCCATTAGGCCCATGTAGTTGCCGAGGGGATGTCCGGAACCCCTTCCGGTGACCCGATATGTACCCGATACCCCAGAACACTTCCGGTGTCCGAATATCATCGTCCTATATATGAATCTTTACCTCTCAACCATTTCGAGACTCCTCGTCATGTCTGTGATCTCATCCGGGACTCCGAACAACATTCGGTCACCAAAGCACATAACTCATATAATACAAAATCTTCATCGAACATTAAGCGTGCGGACCCTACGGGTTCGAGAAAACTATGTAGACATGACTGAGACACCTCTCCGGTCAATAACCAACAACGGAACCTGGATGCTCATATTGGCTCCCACATATTCTACGAAGATCTTTATCGGTCGTACCGTAATGACAACATATGTTATTCCCTTTGTCATCGGTATGTTACTTGCCCGAGATTCCATTGTCGGTATCTTCATACCTAGTTCAATCTCGTTACCGGCAAGTCTCTTTACCTGTTCCATAATACATCGTCCCGCAACTAACTCATTAGTCACATTGCTTTCAAGGCTTATTATGATGTGCATTACCGAGAGGGCCCAGAGATACCTCTCCAATACTTGGGAGTGACAAATCCTAATCTCGATCTATGCCAACCCAACAAACACCTTCGGAGATACCTATAGAGCATCTTTATAATCACCTAGTTACGTTGTGACGTTTGATAGAACACAAGGTATTCCTCCGGTATCCGGGAGTTGCATAATCTCATAGTCAAAGGAATATGTATATGTCATGAATAAAGCAATAGCAATAAAACTTAACGATCATTATGCTAAGCTAACGGATGGGTCTTGTCCATCACATCATTCTCCTAATGATGTGATCCCGTTCATCAAATGACAACACATGTCTATGGTTAGGAAACTTAACCATCTTTGATTAACGAGCTAGTCTAGTAGAGGCTTACTAGGGACACTGTGTTTTGTCTATGTATCCACACATGTATCAAGTTTCCGGTTAATACAATTCTAGCATGAATAATAAACATTTATCATGATATAAGGAAATATAAAATAACAACTTTATTATTGCCTCTAGGGCATATTTTCTTTAGTCTCCCACTTGCACTAGAGTCAATAATCTAGTTCACATCGCCATGTGATTTAACACCAATAGATCACATCATCATGTGATTAACACCCATAGTTCACATCGCCATGTGACCAACACCCAAAGGGTTTACTAGAGTCAATAGTCTAGTTCACATCGCCATGTGATTAACACCCAAAGAGTACTAAGGTGTGATCATGTTTTGCTTGTGAGAGAAGTTTAGTCAACTGGTCTGCCACATTCAGATCCTTATGTATTTTGCAAATTTCTATGTCTACAGTGCTCTGCACGGAGCTACTTTAGCTAATTGCTCCCACTTTCAATACGTATCCATATTGAGACTCAGAGTCATCCGGATCAGTGTCAAAGCTTGCATCGACGTAACCCTTTACGACGAACTCTTTGTTACGTCCATAACCGAGAAACATTTCCTTAGTCCTCTTTAGGTACCTAAGGATAATTTTGACCGCTGTCCAGTGATCTACTCCTGGATCACTATTGTACCCCCTTGCCAAACTCATGGCAAGGTACACAATAGGTCTGGTATACAACATGGCATACTTTATAGAACCTATGGCTGAGGCATAGGGAACGACTTTCATTATCTCTTTATCTTCTGCCGTGGTCGGGTTTTGAGTCTTACTCAACTTCATACCTTATAACTCAGGCAAGAACTCCTTCTTTGACTGATCCATTTTGAACTCCTTCAAAATCTTATAAAGGTATATACTCATCGAAATTTTTATCAAGCGTCTTGATCTATCTCTATAGATCTTGATGCCCAATATGTAAGCAGCTTCACCGATGTCTTTCTTTGAAAAACTCCTTTCAAACACTCCTTTATGCTTCCTAGAAAATTCTACATCATTTTCGATCAACAATATGTCATTCACATATACTTATCAGAAATGCTGTAGTGCTTCCACTCACTTTCTTGTAAATATAGGCTTCACCGCAAGTCTGTATAAAACTATATGCTTTGATCAACTTATCAAAGCGTATATTCCAACTCCGAGATGCTTGCACCAGTCCATAGATGGATCGCTGGAGTTTGCACATTTTGTTAGCACCTTTAGGATTGACAAAACCTTCTATTTGTATCATATACAACTCTTTCTTTAATAAATCCATCAAGGAATGCAGTTTTGATATCCATTTGCCAGATTTCATAAAACGCGACAATTGCTAACATGATTCGGACAGACTTAAGCATCGATACGAGTGAGAAAATCTCATCGTAGTCAACACTTTGAACTTGTCGAAAACCTTTTGTGACAATTCGAGCTTTGTAGATAGTAACACTACCATCATCATCTGTCTTCCTCTTGAAGATCCATTTATTCTCAATGGCTTGCCGATCATCGGGCAAATCCACCAAAGTCCACACTTTGTTCTTATACATGGATCCTATCTCAGATTTCATGGCTTCAAGCCATCTGTCGGAATCTGGGCTCATCATAGCTTCTTCATAGTTCGTAGGTTCGTCATGGTCTAGTAACATGACTTCCAGAACAGGATTACCGTACCACTCTGGTGCGGAACGTGCTCTAGTTGACCTACGAGGTTCGGTAGTAACTTGATCTAAAGTTTCATGATCATCATCATCAGCTTCCTCTCTAGTTGGTGTAGGCATCACGGGAACAGTTTTCTGTGATGAGCTACTTTCCAATTCGAGAGAAGGTACAATTACCTCATCAAGTTCTTCTTTTCTCCCACTCACTTCTTTCGAGAGAAACTCCTTCTCTAGAAAGGATCAATTCTTAGCAACAAAGATCTTGCCTTCGGATCTGTGATAGAAGGTGTACCCAACAGTTTCTTTTGGGTATCCTATGAAGACACACTTCTCCGATCTGGGTTCGATCTTATTAGGCTGAAGCTTTTTCACATAAGCATCACAACCCCAAACTTTAAGAAACGACAACTTAGGTTTATTGCCAAACCATAGTTCATATGGTGTCGTCTCAACGAATTTAGACGATGCCCTATTTAACGTGAATGCAATTGTCTCTAATGCATTACCCCAAAACGATAGTGGTAAATCGGTAAGAGACATCATAGATCGCAGCATATCTAATAAAGTACGGTTACAACGTTCGGACACACCATTACGCTATGGTGTTCCAGGTGGCGTGAGTTGTGAAACTATTACACATTGTTTTAAATGAAGGCCAAACTCGTAACTCAAATATTCGCCTCTGCGATTAGATCGTAGAAACTTTATTTTCTTGTTACGATGATTCTCCACTTCACTCTGAAATTCTTTGAACTTTTCAAATGTTTCAGGCTTGTGTTTCATTAAGTAGATATACCCATACCTGCTCAAATCATCTATGAAGGTTAGAAAATAACGATACCCGCCGCGAGCCTCAACACTCATCGGACCGCATACATCGGTATGTATTATTTCCAATAAGTCAGTGGCTCGCTCCATTGTTCCGGAGAACGGAGTTTTAGTCATCTTGCCCATGAGGCATGGTTCGCAAGCATCAAATGATTCATAATCAAGTGATTCCAAAAGTCCATCCGCATGGAGTTCCTTAATGCGCTTTACACCAATATGACCTAAACGGCAGTCCACAAGTATGTTGCACTATCATTATCAACTTTACATCTTTTGGCATCAATATTATGAATATGTGTATCACTACAATCGAGATTCAACAGACCATTTATATTGAGTGTATGACCATAGAAGGTTTTATTCATGTAAACAAAATAACAATTATTCTTTGAATTAAATGAATACCCACATTGCAATAAACATGATCCAATCATATTCATGCTCAACGCAAACACCAAATAACATTTATTTTAGGTTCACACTAATCCCGAAGGTAAAGGGAGTGTGCGATGGTGATCTTATCAACCTTGGAATCACTTCCAACACACATCGTCACCTCGCCCTTAACTAGTATCTATTCATTTTGCAACTCCTGTTTCGAGTTACAAATCTTAGCAACTGAACCAGTATTAAATACCCAGGGGCTACTATGAACACTAGTAAAGTACACATCAATAAACATGTATATCAAATATACCTTTGTTCACTTTTCCATCCTTCTTATCCGCCAAATACTTGGGGCAGTTCCACTTCCAGTGACCAATCCCTTTGCAGTAGAAGCACTCAGTTTCAGGCTTAGGTCCAGACTTGGGCTTCTTCCCGGGAGTGGCAACTTGCTTGCCATTCTTCTTGAAATTCCCTTTCTTTCCCTTGCCCTTTTTCTTGAAACTAGTGTTCTTGTTTAACCATCAACACTTGATGCTATTTCTTGATTTCTACCTTCGCCAATTTCAGCATCTCGAAGAGCTTGGGAATTGTTTTCGTTATCCCTTGCATATTATAGTTCATCACGAAGTTCTAGTAACTTGGTGATAGTGACTAGAGAACTCTGTCAATCACTATCTTATCTGGAAGAGTAACTCCCACTTGATTCAAGCGATTGTAGTACCCAAACATTCTGAGCACATGCTCACTAGCTGAGCTACTCTCCTCCATTTTGTTGGCAAAGTACTTGTCAGAGGTCTCATACCTCTTAACATGGGCATGAGTCTGAAATATCATTTTCAGCTCTTGGAACATCTTATATGTTCCATGGCGTTCAAAACATTTTTTGAAGTCCTGATTCTAAGCCAAAGCATGGTGCACTAAACTATCAAGTAGTTATCATACCGAGCTTGTCAAACGTTCATAACGTCTGCATCTACTCCTACAATAGGTCTGTCACCTAGAGGTGCACCAAGGACATAATTCTTCTGTGCACCAATGAGGATAATCCTCAAATCACGGACCCAGTCCGCATCATTGCTACTATCATCTTTCAACTTAGTTTTCTCTAGGAACATATCAAAAATAAAACAGGGGAGCTATACGCGAGCTATTGATCTACAACATAGATATGCAAATACTATCCGGACTAAGTTCATGATAAATTAAGTTCAATTAATCATATTACTTAAGATCTCCCACTTAGATAGACATCCCTTGAGTCATCTAAATGATTACGTGACCCAAATCAACTAAACCATGTCCGATCATCACGTGAGATGGAGTAGTCTTCAATGGTGAACATCTCTATGTTGATCATATCTACTATATTATTCACGTTTGACCTTTCGGTCTCCAGTGTTCCGAGGCCATGTCTGTACATGCTAGGCTCGTCAAGTTTAACCCGAGTCACTACAGGAATCAGGCACTTTGCCGTCTGCCATGGCTGACGGCAAAGGCATGCATGGAGGACGGCAAAGGCCTTTGCCGTCAGCCAGCAGATGGCACGACATCTGGCTGAACAAACTATGGCAAAGGGCACTTTGCAGTCTACTGGCAGACAACAAATATGCAAAGGTCTTTGTCGTCTGCCAGCAGACGGCAAAGGGCATGGACGGCACACGTGGCAGCTTAGGTCCGTTAAGGGGTTGCATCTTTGCCGTCTGCCAGCAGATAGCAAAGTGCCCACATAGGCCAGCCCAGATGCCCCCCAGGTAGCTGCCACGTGGCATGCTATGCCGTCTGCTGGCAGACGGCAAAGATGCAAAGGTCTTTGCCTCTGCCAGGAGACGACAAAGCAACCATATAGGCCAGCCTAGTGCCCCCCAGGTTGCACAGGTAGCTGCCACATGGCAGCTTTTCCGTCTGCCAGCAGACGGCAAAGAACCTGTATAGCCCCTGTTTTTTGTTTTTTCTTAAAATCATTCGATTTCACAGAATTTCACACACACACACACACACACATATATATATATACACACACATTTGAAAATACTTTCAACAAGCATACCAACACATATACATACCAAATCATATCCCTGCCATATGGATATGATCATCCAACACATATACATACCAAATCAAAAGTCCATATGCAACATATATAGCTAGCCAACATATCCAACAACAAGCATACAATGGTTTCATCCATACATAAATATATAGGTAGCAAGTTTCACATTGTTCATCATACAAAATCAAAACAAAAAGGAAGCACAAGGATAAGAGTAGACTCCATCAACGCAAGCTTCCTCATCTAAAGCAAATCTGCAAATTGGGAAAGAAGAAAGTTAGAAGAAGAAGAAGACTAGCTAGAAGAAGAAGAAAAAGAAGAAGAAGAAGAAGAAGAAGAAGAAGAAGAAGAAAAAGAAGAAGAATTTTTCTTCTCTTTCTTTTTCTCCTCTCCTCTTCTTTATATTCTTCTTCTTCTTCTAACTAAGGTAGGTAAAAATGCCATTTTTTAGCTAAGCTAGGTAAAAATGCTAAGTGTAGGTCATTTTAGAGCTAAGCTAGGTAAATAGGTCATTTTGGAGTTTAGTAGGGTTATTATGTCATTTTCGAGGAAAATAAGCTAAGTCTATGTCATTTTGGAGGTAACCAAGATTATCATGCCATTTTTGACCTAAGTATGCTAAGTATGTCATAAATGAACTGAAGAAGCTAAGTATAGGTCATTTTTTTAGCTAACCTAGATAGTTATGCCATTTTGAGCTAACTAAGCATATTTATTCATTTTCGAGGACAAAATGGCAAGTGTAGGTCATTTTAGAGCTATCCTAGTTAAAATCGGTCATTTTGGATGTAGGTAAGGTTATTTTATCATTTTGGAGGAAAATAAGCTAAGTCTATGTCATTTTGGAGCTAAACCAATGTTATCATGCCATTTTTTACCTAAGTATGCTAAGTATGTCATAAATGAACTAAAGAAGCTAAGTATAGGTCATTTTTGAGCTAACCTAGGTAGTTATGCCATTTTTGAGCTAACTAAGCATATTTATTCATTTTGGAGGACAAAATGGTAAGTGTAGGTCATTTTAGAGCTATCCTATTTAAAATCGGTCGTTTTGGAGCTAGGTAAGGTTATTTTGTCATTTTGGAGGAAAATAAACTAATTATATGACAGTTTGGAGCTAAACCAAGGTTATTATGCCATTTTTACCTAAGTAAGCTAATTATGTCATAAATGAATTTGGTAAGCTAAGTATAGATCATTATTGAGCTATCCTAGGTAGTTATGCCATTTTTAGCTAACTAAGCATATTAAGTCATTTAGGAGGAAAAAATGCTAACTATAGGTCATTTTATAGCTATCCTAGGTGAAGTATGTCAGTTTGGAGCTAAGTAAGGTTATTATGTCATTTTCGAGAAAAATAAGCTAAGCATAGGTCATTTTGGAGCTAAACCAAGGTTATTATGCCTTTTTTACCTAAGTGATCTAATTATGTGATAAATGAACTAGCTAAGCTAAGTATAGATCATTATTGAGCTATCCTAGGTAGTTATGCCATTTTTAGCTAACTAAGCATATCAAGTCATTTTGGAGGAAAAAATGCTAAGTATAGGTCATTTTATAGCTATCCTAGGTAAAATATGTCATTTTGGAGCTAAGTAAGGTTATTATGTCATTTTCGAGGAAAATAAGCTAAGTATAGGTCATTTTGGAGCTAAGTAGGTCATTTCTTAAGCTAAGTATGCATTTTTTATGCAAAACACTTGGGAAAACTTACCATCATCACGGAGGTGAAGGACCGGTCGGGTTTGCGCCAGTGCCAGACGGAGAAGGACCGGTCGGGGTTGCGCCAGTGCCAGATGGAGAAGGATCGGTCGATGCTTGTCGGGAGGCATGCTGCACCAAAGATCATTTGCAATGTCTCGTTAGCATGATGCAACTCAAATGTGAATACTACTAACTAATGACCATTCAAATGAAACTCACCATGGGCGCTATACCAATCTGGGGCATCGGAGGAGGGGTCTGACCATTGTTCTGGCACACGGTCTGCACATTTTGTTTTCATGAGTCAGTCATATTAGTTAGTAATGAAACGAACATTACGTGCATGATTTGGCTAATATGCAGGAGAAACTTACCACTAGGAGCTCGTATAGGGCCCGGTGAGACGCGTCGTTCCGGTTCCTCTCCTCCTCCAACAGCCTAGCCGTCCTCTCCTCCATGTCCCTCTCCCTGTCCGCCGCCTGCCTGTTTGCCTCCGCCAGAAGCTCCTGGGCCCTAGCCTCGATGGCGAGCTCCATTGGCCGTGGACGAGGCCTTATCTCAGGATCGGAGCTCGTCTGGCGCTTCTTGATCTCCAAGAGAGTTCTAGGACAACTTATCAGTCCATCCCCAATGGCTACCGAGCCATGGTACCTCCCACCACCAGATAGCATCACGATCTCTAGATCAAAAGGACTCTGGCTCGGGCTGAAGTCCTCCCCTTTCCTCGTCTTCCCAATGTCTCTATTGTTGGAAATATGCCCTAGAGGCAATAATAAAATGGTTATTATTATATTTCCTTGTTCATGATAATTGTCTATTGTTCATGCTATAATTGTATTAACTGGAAACCGTAATACATGTGTGAATACATAGACCACAACATGTCCCTAGTAAGCCTCTAGTTGACTAGCTCGTTGATCAATAGATGGTTATGGTTTCCTGACCATGGACATTGGATGTCATTGATAACGGGATCACATCATGAGGAGAATGATGTGATGGACAAGACCCAATCCTAAGCATAGCACAAGATCGTGTAGTTCGTTTGCTAGAGCTTTTCTAATGTCAAGTATCATTTCCTTAGACCATGAGATTGTGCAACTCCCGGATACCGTAGGAATGCTTTGGGTGTACCAAACGTCACAACGTAACTGGGTGGCTATAAAGGTGCACTACAGGTATCTCCGAAAGTGTCTGTTGGGTTGGCACGAATCAAGACTGGGATTTGTCACTCCGTATGACGGAGAGGTATCTCTGGGCCCACTCGGTAATGCATCATCATAATGAGCTCAATGTGACTAAGGAGTTAGCCACGGGATCATGCATTACGGAACGAGTAAAGTGACTTGCCGGTAACGAGATTGAACAAGGTATTGGGATACCGACGATCGAATCTCGGGCAAGTAACGTACCGATTGACAAAGGGAATTGTATACGGGATTGATTGAATCCTCGACATCGTGGTTCATTTGATGAGATCATCGTGGAACATGTGGGAGCCAACATGGGTATCCAGATCCCGCTGTTGGTTATTGACCGGAGAGTCGTCTCGGTCATGTCTGCATGTCTCCCGAACCCGTAGGGTCTACACACTTAAGGTCCGGTGACGCTAGGGTTGTAGAGATATTAGTATGCGGAAATCCGAAAGTCATTCGGAGTCCCGGATGAGATCCCGGACGTCACGAGGAGTTCCGGAATGGTCCGGAGGTGAAGAATTGTATATAGGAAGTCCAGTTTCGGCCACCTGGAAAGTTTCGGGGGGTCACCGGTATTGTACCGGGACCACCGGAAGGGTCCCGGGGGTCCACCGGGTGGGGCCACCTATCCCGGAGGGCCCCATGGGCTGAAGTGGGAGGGGAACCAGCCCCTGGTGGGCTGGTGCGCCCCCCTTGGGCCTCCCCCTGCGCCTAGGGTTGGAAACCCTAGGGGTGGGGGGCGCCCCACTTGGCTTGGGGGGCAAGCCACCCCCTTGGCCGCCGCCCCCCCTTGGAGATTGGATCTCCTAGGGCCGGCGCCCCCTAGGGCCCTATATAAAGTGGGGGGAGGGAGGGCAGCTGCACCCCAAGCCCTGGCGCCTCCCTCTCCCTCCCGTGACACATCTCCCTCCTCCCGCAGCGCTTGGTGAAGCCGTGTTGGAATCCCGCTACTTCCACCACCACGCCGTCGTGCTGCTGGATCTCCATCAACCTCTCCTCCCCCCTTGCTGGATCAAGAAGGAGGAGACGTCGCTGCTCCGTACGTGTGTTGAACGCGGAGGTGCCGTCCGTTCGGCGCTAGGATCATCGGTGATTTGGATCACGACGTGTACGACTCCATCAACCCCGTTCTCTTGAACGCTTCCGCTCACGATCTACAAGGGTATGTAGATGCACTCCTCTCTCTCGTTGCTAGATGACTCCATAGATTGATCTTGGTGATGCGTAGAAAATTTTGAATTATTGCTACGTTCCCCAACAGTGGCATCATGAGCCAGGTCTATGCGTAGATTCTATGCACGAGTAGAACACAAAGTAGTTGTGGGCGATGATTTGTTCAATTTGCTTACCATTACTAGTATTATCTTGATTCGGCGGCATTGTGGGATGAAGTGGCCCGGACCGACCTTACACGTACTCTTACGTGAGACAGGTTCCACCGACTGACATGCACTTGATGCATAAGGTGGCTAGCGGGTGTCTGTCTCTCCCACTTTAGTTGGATCAGATTCGATGAAAAGGGTCCTTATGAAGGGTAAATAGCAATTGGCATATCACCGTTGTGGCTTTTGCGTAGGTAAGAAACGTTCTTGCTAGAAACCCATAGCAGCCACGTAAAACATGCAACAACAATTAGATGACGTCTAACTTGTTTTTGCAGGGTATGCTATGTGATGTGATATGGCCAAAAGGATGTGATGAATGATATATGTGATGTATGAGATTGATCATGTTCTTGTAATAGGAATCACGACTTGCATGTCGATGAGTATGACAACCGGCAGGAGCCATAGGAGTTGTCTTAATTTATTGTATGACCTGCGTGTCAATGAAAATCGCCATGTAATTACTTTACTTTATTGCTAACCATTAGCCATAGTAGTAGAAGTAATAGTTGGCGAGACAACTTCATGAAGACACGATGATGGAGATCATGGTGTCATGCCGGTGACGAAGGTGATCATCCCGTGCCTCGAAGATGGATATCAAAAGGCGCAAGATGATATTGGCCATATCATGTCACTTTATGATTTGCATGTGATGTTTGTCATGTTTACATCTTATTTGCTTAGAACAACGGTAGCATAAATAAGATGATCCCTCACTAAAATTTCAAGAGATGTGTTCCCCCTAACTGTGCACCGTTGCGAAGGTTCGTTGTTTCGAAGCACCACGTGATGATCGGGTGTGATAGATTCTAACGTTCGCATACAACGGGTGTAAGCCAGATTTACACATGCGAAACACTTAGGTTGACTTGACGAGCCTAGCATGTACACACATGGCCTCGGAACACAAGAGACCGAAAGGTCGAACATGAGTCGTATAGTAGATACGATCAACATGGAGATGTTCACCGTTGATGACTAGTCCGTCTCACGTGATGATCGGACACGGACTAGTCGATTCGGATCATGTATCACTTAGATGACTAGAGGGATGTCTATCTAAGTGGGAGTTCATTAAATAATCAGATGAACTTAATTATCATGAACATAGTCAAAAGGTCTTTGCAAATTATGTCGTAGCTTACGCATTAGTTCTACTAAGATATGTTCCTAGAGAAAATTTAGTTGAAAGTTGATAGTAGCAATTATGCGGACTGGGTCCGTAAACTGAGGATTGTCCTCATTGCTGCACAGAAGGCTTATGTCCTTAATGCACCGCTCGGTGTGCTGAACCTCGAGCGTCGTCTGTAGATGTTGCGAAACATCTGACATACACGTTTTGATGACTACGTGATAGTTCAGTGTGTGATGCTAACGGTTTAAAATTCTGGCACCAAAGACGTTTTTGAAACGTCGCAGAACATATGAGATGTTCCAAAGACTAAAATTGGGATTTCAGACTAGTGCCCGCGTCAAGAGGTATGAGACCTCTAACAAGTTTCTTAAGCCTGCAAACTAAGGGAGAAAAAACTCAATCGTTGAGCATGTGCTCAGATTGTATGAGTACTACAATCGCTTGAATCGAGTGGGAGTTAATCTTCCAGATGAGATAGTGATGGTTCTCCAAAGTTACTGCCACCAAGCTGCTAGAGCTTCTTGATGAACTATAACAAATCAGGGATAGATATGATGATCCTTGAGCTATTCGCGATGTTTGACACCGCGAAAGTAGAAATCAAGTAGGAGCATCAATTGTTGATGGTTAGTAAAACCACTAGTTTCAAGAAGGGCAAGGGAAAGAAGGGATACTTCATGAAACGACAAATCAGTTGCTGCTCTAGTGAAGAAACCCAAGGTTGAACCCAAACCCGAGACTAAGTGCTTCTGTAATGAGGGGAACGGTCACTGAAACAGGACTACCCTAGATACTTGGTAGATGAGAAGGCAGGCAGGGTCGACAGAAGTATATTGGATATACATTATATTAATGTGGACTTTACTAGTACTCCTAGTAGCACCAGGGTATTAGATACCGGTTCGGTTGCTAAGTGTTGGTAACTCGAAATAAAAGGCTACGGAATAAACGGAGACCAGCTAAAGGTGAGATGACGATATGTGTTGGAAGTGTTTCCAAGGTTGATGTGATCAAGCATCGCATGCTCCCTCTACCATCGAGATTGGTGTTAAACCTAAATAATTGTTATTTGGTTTTTGCGTTGAGCATAGACATGATTGGATTATGTTTATCGCAATACGGTTATTCATTTAAGGAGAATAATGGTTACTCCTTTTATTTGAATAATACCTTCAATGGTCTTGCACCTAAAATAAATGGTTTATTGAATCTCGATCGTAGTGATACACATGTTCATGCCAAAAGATATAAGATAGTAATGATAGTACCACATACTTGTGGCACTGCTATTTGAGTCATATTGGGATAAAACACATGAAGAAGCTCCATGTTGATGGATCTTTGGACTCACTCGTTTTTGAAAAGTTTGAGACATGCGAACCATGTCTATTGGTATATATGCATGAAGAAACTCCATACAGATGGATCGTTTGGACTCACTTGATTTTGAATCACTTGAGACATGCAAATCATACCACATGGGCAAGATGACTGAAAGGCCTCATTTTTAGTGAGATGGAACAAGAGAGCAACTTGTTGGAAGTAATACATTTGATGTGTGCAGTCCAATGAGTGCTGAGGCATGCAGTGGATATCGTTGTGTTCTTACTTCACAGATGATTTGAGTAGATGGTGAGTATATTTACTTGATGAAACACAAGTCTGAATTATTGAAAGGTTCAAGTAATTTCAGAGTGAAGTTGAAGATCATCGTGACAAGAGGATAAAATGTCTGTGATATGATCATAGATATGAATATCTGGTTATGAGTTTGGCACACAATTAAGAAATTGTGGAAATTGTTTCACGACTAATACCGCCTGGAACACCATAGTGTGATGGTGTGTCCAAACATCATAACTGCACCCTATTGGATATGGTGCATACCATGATGTCTCTTATCGAATCACACTATCGTTTATGGGTTAGGCATTAGAGACAACCGCATTCACTTTAAATAGGGCACCACGCAATTTCGTTGAGACGACACCATATGAACTATGGTTTAGAGAAACCTAAGCTGCCGTTTCTTAAAAGTTTGGGGCTGCGACGCTTATGTGAAAAAGTTTCAGGCTGATGAGCTCGAACCCAAAGCGGATAAATGCATCTTCATAGAATACCCAAAACAGTTGGGTATACCTCCTATTTCAGATCTGGAAGCAAAAGTGATTGTTTCTAGAAACGGGTCCTTTCTCGAGGAAAAGTTTCTCTCGAAAGAATTGAGTGGGAGGATGGTGGAGACTTGATGAGGTTATTGAACCATGACTTCAAGTAGTGTGTAGCAGGGCACAGGAAGTTGTTCCTGTGGCACCTACACCAATTGAAGTGGAAGCTTATGATAGTGATCATGAAACTTCGGATCAAGTCACTACCAAACCTCGTAGGACGACAAGGATGCGTACTACTTCAGAGTGGTACGTAATCCTGTCTTGGAAGTCATGTTGCTAGACAACAATGAACCTACGAGCTATGGAGAAGCGATGGTGGGTCCGGATTCCGACGAATGGCTCGAGGCCATAAAATCCGAGAGAGGATCCATGTATGAAAACAAAGTATAGACTTTGAAAGAACTACTTGATGGTCGTAAGGCTATTGGGTGCAGATGGATTTTTAAAAGGAAGACGGACAATGATGGTAAGTGTCACCATTAAGAAAGCACGACTTGTCATTAAGATGTTTTCCGACAACTTCAAGGAGTTGACTACGATGAGATTTTCTCACTCGTAGCGATGCTAAGATTCTGTTGGAATTATATTAGCAGTTACTGCATTATTTATGAAATCTTGCAGATAGGATGTCAAAACATTGTTTCCTCGACGATTTTCTTGAGGAAAGGTTGTATGTGATACAACCAGAAGATTTTGTCAATCCTGAAAGATGCTAACAAGTATGCAAAGCTCCAACAATCCTTCTAAGGATTGGAGTAAGCATCTCGGAGTTGGAATGTACGCTTTGATGAGATGATCAAAGATTTTGGGTTTATACAAAGTTTATGAGAAACTTATATTTCCAAAGAAGTGAGTGGGAGCACTATAGAATTTCTGATGAGTATATGTTGTTGACATATTGTTGATCAGAAATGATGTAGAATTTCTAGAAAGCATACAGGGTTATTTGAAAAGTGTTTTTCAATGGAAAACCTGGATTAAGCTACTTGAACATTGAGCATCAAGATCTATAAGGATAGATCAAAAACGCTTAATAGTACTTTCAAATGAATACATACCGTGACAAGACTTTGAAGGAGTTCAAATAGACCAGCAAAGAAGGAGTTCTTGGCTGCGTTACAAGGTGTGAGTATTGAGTAAGACTCAAGACCTGACCATGGCAGAAGAGAGAGAAAGGACGAAGGTCGTCCCCTATGCTTTAGACGTAGGCTCTACAATATGCTATGCTGTGTACCGCACCTGAAGTGTGCCTTCCCATGAGTTAGTCACGGGGTACAATAGTGATCCAGGAATGGATCACATGACAGCGGTCGAACTTATCCTTAGTAACCAGTGGACTAAGGAATTTTCTCGATTATGGAGGTGGTAAAAGAGTTCGTCGTAAAGTGTTACGTCGATGCAAACTTTGACACTAATCCGGATGACTCTGAGTAGTAAACCGGATTCGTATAGTAGAGCAGTTATTTGGAACAACTCCAAGTAGCGCGTGGTAGCTGCATTTACAAGATGACATAGAGATTTGTAAAGCACACACGAATCTGAATGTGGAAGCTCGTTGACTAAAACCTCTCTCATAAGCCTAACATGATCAAACCCTAGAACTCATTGAGTGTTAATCACATGGTGATGTGAACTAGATTATTGACTCTAGTAAACTCTTGGGTATTAGTCACATGGCGATGTGAACTTTGAGTGTTAATCACATGGTGATGTGAACTAGATTATTGACTCTAGTGCAAGTGGGAGACTGTTGGAAATATGCCCTAGAGGCAATAATAAAATGGTTATTATTATATTTCCTTGTTCATGATAATTGTCTATTGTTCATGCTATAATTGTATTAACTGGAAACCGTAATACATGTGTGAATACATAGACCACAACATGTCCCTAGTAAGCCTCTAGTTGACTAGCTCGTTGATCAATAGATGGTTATGGTTTCTTGACCATGGACATTGGATGTCATTGATAACGGGATCACATCATTAGGAGAATGATGTGATGGACAAGACCCAATCCTAAGCATAGCACAAGATCGTGTAGTTCGTTTGCTAGAGCTTTTCTAATGTCAAGTATCATTTCCTTAGACCATGAGATTGTGCAACTCCCGGATACCGTAGGAATGCTTTGGGTGTACCAAACGTCACAACGTAACTGGGTGGCTATAAAGGTGCACTACAGGTATCTCCGAAAGTGTCTGTTGGGTTGGCACGAATCGAGACTGGGATTTGTCACTCCGTATGACGGAGAGGTATCTCTGGGCCCACTCGGTAATGCATCATCATAATGAGCTCAATGTGACTAAGGAGTTAGCCACAGGATCATGCGTTACGGAACGAGTAAAGTGACTTGCCGGTAACGAGATTGAACAAGGTATTGGGATACCGACGATCGAATCTCGGGCAAGTAACGTATCGATTGACAAAGGGAATTGTATACGGGATTGATTGAATCCTCGACATCGTGGTTCATTCGATGAGATCATCGTGGAACATGTGGGAGCCAACATGGGTATCCAGATCCCGCTGTTGGTTATGGACCGGAGAGTCGTCTCGGTCATGTCTGCATGTCTCCCGAACCCGTAGGGTCTACACACTTAAGGTCCGGTGACGCTAGGGTTGTAGAGATATTAGTATGCGGAAATCCGAAAGTCGTTCGGAGTCCCGGCTGAGATCTCGGACGTCATGAGGAGTTCCGGAATGGTCCGGAGGTGAAGAATTGTATATAGGAAGTCCAGTTTCGGCCACCGGGAAAGTTTCGGGGGTCACCGGTATTGTACCGGGACCATCGGAAGGGTCCCGGGGGTCCACCGGGTGGGGCCACCTATCCCGGAGGGCCCCATGGGCTGAAGTGGGTGGGGAACCAGCCCCTGGTGGGCTGGTGCGCCCCCCTTGGGCCTCCCCCTGCACCTAGGGTTGGAAACCCTAGGGGTGGGGGGCGCCCCACTTGGCTTGGGGGGCAAGCCACCCCCTTGGCCGCCGCCCCCCCTTGGAGATTGGATCTCCTAGGGCCGGCGCCCCCAGGGGCCCTATATAAAGTGGGCGGGGGGAGGGAGGGCAGCTACACCCCAAGCCCTGGCGCCTCCCTCTCCCTCCCGTGACACATCTCCCTCCTCCCGCGGCGCTTGGCGAAGCCCTGTTGGAATCTCGCTACTTCTACCACCACGCCATCGTGCTGCTAGATCTCCATCAACCTCTCCTCCCCCCTTGCTGGATTAAGAAGGAGGAGACGCTGCTGCTCCGTACGTGTGTTGAACGCGGAGGTGCCGTCCGTTCGGCGCTAGGATCATCGGTGATTTGGATCACGACGTGTACGACTCCATCAACCCCGTTCTCTTGAACGCTTCCGCTCGCGATCTACAAGGGTATGTAGATGCACTCCTCTCTCTCGTTGCTAGATGACTCCATAGATTGATCTTGGTGATGCGTAGAAAATTTTGAATTATTGCTACGTTCCCCAACATCTGTACCTCACGAGCTTGTTTTGGGAGGAGATGTTGGTGAAGCTCTCTGGATGATCGAGGTCATCCTTAGAGAATGCCTTGGCCTTCTTGTACGGGGCAGTATGCACCATGGCATAGAGGTCAAACAACGGTGGCACATCCTTCTTGTTGTGTCGCGCCTAAAAGAGAGGAAAAAATATATTAGTTAAGGGCTCAAGCTAGCATGAAGAATGAAATTGCATGAATCGTGAAGCAAACCACATACCCAGTGATCTCCGTACTCAAACAGGTTGGAGCTCCCTTGATGGTGTGGCACACCTTGCATTTGGGCACGCTTATCCTTGGCCTTGTTGTGGACGGCTAGCCATTGGGGAGAGCACCACTCATCCACCAATGCCTCCCAACAGTCCATCCTATCCGCACACCATCTCAGGGGCACCTAAGTTAGACAAAGAGAAATTTTAGCGCTGCGCCTAAGAATCAAATCAAGGAAACTAAGTACAAGGCCTTAAGAATAGGTAATTACCTTCATGTACTTCTCCTTACTCAGAAACTTGGCGCGGCACTTCGTCTTGGACCTCTTAATGTTAGTCAAGGTGTAGTAGTCTCGAACAGCCTGCACCCGAGCCTCGCGCCGTAAGTTCTGAAGTAGGCGCTTGCACTCGGCTTCGAGAACCATAGCTGTGTGTGCCTCGTGTTCCTCAAGACACCGGTAGAAGGCCTGCAATCAAACAAGACAACACTAATTAGTACAATCACTAGGTACTGTTGATTTTTAATTATGTAAAGGAGAAAGTACCCAAAACCGCCGGATCACAATGTCGGCCACCGTCTCGCACAAGACACCATCGACCCTCTCCTTCGGCGGGGCCGGGGCAGCCACGTACAACTCCCAACTCAGTGCTAGCTGTGGAACCTCACCCTCACCGGGCAACGTGACCCACCCCGGGAAGTGGTGCCGGTAAAGCACACCAAGGACCTGGTTGGGCCTGCGGACACTAGGGGCGTGTTTCCAACCCATGCAGTATGAAAAGGCCAACACATTAGATATTAATTTGAAGAAACATGAAGGAAAAAGGTTAAAAAAGAGTAAATGCACTTACTTCTCCCCGTTAGGCTCAATCAACCACCTCTGATCGTGGGTCGGCGGCACGGGCGGGAGCTTTGTACCACCATGCTGGTAGACCTTCTTGCCCCCCTCAACCAGCTCGCCCTCGCTATAGCTATCCTCAGAAAGGCCATCCTTGCCACCATCAGCATGGCCACTAGCCTCCGGAGTCATGTGGGACGAAGACTCTGGGACTGGAGTCTCATGGGACGAAGACTCTGGGACCCGAGTCTCGTGGGACGAAGGCTCGGCGGCCCGAGGCTCGTGGACCGGAGTCCAAGACGGGTCCAAGTCACACGAGTCCACATGAGACGGAGCACTCCTGTGGTCGGGAGAATCAGCTGGGGGTGGCGGCGAGGAAGGCGCAGCAGCCTTCCTACCTCTCCCGCCGCCACGTCAACCTCTAGTACCCCTCTTTCCCCGACCTCTCCCGGCCGAAGAAGAAGCGCCCACCGGTGTCTTCATACTATCTACCAGCTCTCTCCGGAGGTGCTGGGGTGGAATAATAGCACCCCTCCCAGCACGCGCCGAGGAAGGAGGCTCGGAGCGCTCTCGACCCGCGCCCACCATCTATCAACACCTGCAATGACAAAGAGTAAACAAAATTAGTACAACATAAACATAATAAAAAATTTAAGTGTGTATCGTCATCATGAACATAATAAAAAATTGAATACCTAATAACATGAACTAATTAATAATATATATATGCACATAATAATAATTGAATACCTGACATTACTAATATTACTTTTCATCGTCCACATATGCTTCGGGATCAATAAATGCATCATCATCATCACTATCAGTACTGACGTTCTCATCATCATCATCAATAAATGCATCATCATGTGGAAGGCCACCTTTACATAATCGGTCAAGCATTGACAGGTCATCCGCAGAAATAACCTCTTCTAGTTCAGGCTCTTCTTGTTCCGGCTCAGGGGTGAAGTCGGGTTCACTGTCGCTGTCTACTTCAATGTTGTGGGGTGAAGTAGAGCGGTTCTTGAAACGTTTTTTTGGAAATACGTGTTTCTTGGAAGAATTCTCCTTCATATTTGTCTGGGTTAATGTGAGGTTCATAATCCTCTTCATTGGGGGGAGGTGGTCTAACATGTGGCAGCACTTAATAATCGACATCCCAACCATTGAGATTTGGATCACTTTGACAGGCCCACAGTAGATAGAAAACTTGGGTTGCCTGTTGAGCCGTAATATAGACATCGGGAACATCCAAATGGGTGCTTTGTTTGATTTCCACTAGCCCTATATGTTCATTAGTCCTTCTAGTCTCCTTCGGCTAGAACCAATAATATTTGAAGACTACGACGTTTGGTGGGTTTGCACCATATAATTGAAGTTCATAAACTGCTTCAACTCTTCCATAATACTCGCTATCTCCTTCACCGATAGCAGAGACACAACAATTTGTAGACTTTCAGTTGGCCATAGATAGCTCTTTGCCATAGGTATGAAAGCGATACCCGTTGATGTCTTATTTGTCAAATGAACGGACCTTAAAGTCAAAACCATTAGCGACTTGTCTCAATTTGGCGTCCATAAACTCTGAATTAGCCTACAGGTTTAGTACAAAAAAGATTGTTGCATTAGCCGCAAATTAGACGAAGAAAGCAATGGTCTAATGGAAATTACCGTTTTTTTGAACCAAGAGTTGAAACCGGGATAGCCGCCTCCATGCTTTGCCAGAAGCTCATACTCTTCGACAGAATCCTTTTGGATCACCGCTCCATGTGAGAATTTGGTGACGTATTGACTGTATCAAATATATTCAGAATAAGAGCAGTTCAAAGGAATTAGAAATTGCGAAACAATGTACCGAGAACTTACTCGATGTACGGCCGCACTTCTGTTAGGTTGTTGAAGATATACAACGAAGTGGTCCGCCATTCTTCGACATCCAACATTAAGGAATTAGAAGCACCGGCTGGTGCGAGATTCCCTTTGAATAGGCTGAGGTTGGATCCACCCTTTTTAGGGTCGCCAGCATTGTGTCGAGGCTTCGGATTATGCAAATGATGATTTTTGGCTTCGTAGTGTGCTGTCATGAAGTTTGCCGCCTCCTCAGTAATGAATGCCTCGGCCATCGATGCTTCAATTCTACGTTTGTTTTTACATTTTTCTCGAAGCGTCTTCTGCATCCTCTCAGTTGCGTAGCACCAACGATTTTGCACGGGCCCCCCAATCTTGCCTCGGTCGGGAGATGCAAAATCAAGTGCTGCATTGGATTAAAGAAGCCCGGTGGAAAGATCTTCTCTAACTTGCAGATCAACTCCGGCGCCAACTCTTCCATTTCTTCTAGCAGGTCAGGCGATAGTTCTTTCGCACAAAGAACACGGAAGAAATAGCTCAGCTCTGCCAATACTAGCCATTCATCCTCAGGGATGAAGCCACGCAACATCACCGGCATTACCCGCTCAATCCATATGTGCCAATCATGACTCTTGAGACCAAATATCTTCAATTTTTCAAGATTCACTCCCCTATTTAGATTCGCTGCATACCCATCGGGGAACATCAACTGCATTTTCACCCACAAGATAATTTCCCTCATAGCTGGCCTTCCAAGATTGAACCATGCCTTTGGCTTTGTCCAGTTCTACTTTCCTTTCGGTGGTTGCATGTTTTGTAATGGTCTATGACATAGCGCCTCCTGATCGACTCTAGCCTTAGTATTATCCTTTGACTTCCCATCTATGCCGAACAATGTACCAAAAAGTGCCTCGGCGATATTCTTCTCAGTGTGCATCACGTCGATGTTGTGTGGGCAAAGGAGGTCTTTGAAGTAAGGCAAATCCCACAAGCATGTCTTGTGAGTCCAGGCGTGTTCCGAATTATACCCCTTGAAATACCCTGGATGCTCTGGATCTGGCTCGAGAGCGTTTAACTGATCCGGGGTCTCTTGGCCTGTCAATAGAGATGGTGCAAAGTTTTTGACAACTCTACCTTTGATGAAGTTCTGCTTGTCTTTCCTGAACTTATGGCAAGGATCCAAGAACTGTCTATGCAAGTCGAAGCAAGAAAACTTGTGACCGGCCTGAAGCCAATGAAACTAAAGAGCTCCCTTGCATGTGGGGCACGGGAACCTTCCATGCACACACCAGCCAACGAATAGCGCATACGCCGGCAAGTCATGCGTCGAGTACATGTACCAGACACACATTATGAAGTTCTGTTTGCTAAAGGCGTCGTATGTCTTGAACCCATTATCCCAGGCTTCTTGCAA
Source organism: Triticum aestivum (assembly GCF_018294505.1). Classification (NCBI taxonomy): domain Eukaryota; kingdom Viridiplantae; phylum Streptophyta; class Magnoliopsida; order Poales; family Poaceae; genus Triticum; species Triticum aestivum. The sequence continues at coordinate 328,131,702 of NC_057802.1, read as the reverse complement.
TTCGTCCTTCAGCGGCTGCATGTACACATTCATATTCTTCCCCGGATAGTTGGGCCCTGGAATTATCAACGTCAGGAAAATGTTCTTTCTTTGCATAATCTGTCCCGGGGGGGGGGGAGATTGAGTGGAATGGCAAATACGGGCCAACAACTGTATTGGGCTGTCGTGAGACCAAACACACTGAACCCATCCGTGCTAATGGCGACTCGAGGATGCCTCGGATCTGCCGATTTGTCCTCATGTAATGCATCGAAGCGCTTCCACGCTTCACCATCCAATGTGTGCACCATCATCAGCTTCCCGTCTGCATCTAGTTGTGTTCTTTTGCCCGTTTTGTGCCATGTCATCTGTCTGGCCGTCTCTTCGACCATGAAAAGACGTTGAAGTCTTGGTACGATTGGCATATACCGAAGAACATTAACGGGGATTTTGGTGTGCGTCTTCTCACCCATACCATTGTCTACCACAACATAGCTGGATTTCTTGCAAATGGGACAATAGTTCAAGTCCGCATACTGAAGCCTAAATAAGGCACATCCATTCTCACAGGCATGTATCTTCTCATAGGGCATCTTAAGAGCACGGAGGATTTTGTCTGACTGGTACAGGTTTGCAGGTAGTACATGGCCTTTGGGTAGAAAACGTCCAAATACTGTCATTATCGCGTCGTAGCATTCTCTACCCAAGTTGAATTGAGCCTTCAGAGCCATTATTTGTGAGATGGCATCCAGCTGACAAAGCTCAGTGTGCTCGTGGAGAGGATGTTTTGAAGACTCCAACATTTCATTGAAGGCCTTTGCAGATTCCTCCATCTCATCGTCCGAGTCCCGAGCATCATCAAAGTCTTGCACCATGTCTTCCATCCCGGTACCATGCTCGTCGGTGCGACGACGAAGGACCTCAGCTCTGGCACGTTGGGCAGACTCGCCATGAAATGTCCACACCGTATAATCTGGCGTAAAACCCCTCTTCTGCAGGTGTTTGCCCATTTCATCATCTGTCCTCTTGTGCCAATTGTCGCATCCGACACAGGGGCACCAGGTTGTCCTCTGGCCATCTGCAAATGCGGCTCTCACAAACCCCTTTGTTTTTGTTAACCATTCATTGGTCATGTCTTTCTGACTAGTGTGACCGGTGTACATCCACGCACGATCACTCATCTTGCCTAGCTACTAGACATATAAGAAATATATATATATATATAAATCAGCATGTATATATTCATGAGTTAATGGAGTTTGTCACTTCTATTACATCCATACAACCTAGACGCTAATAGGTAAAGATAGGTCCTAATCCCACCCGAGTATGTGTAGATTGGGTTCGTTTTCCCATGCTCTGCTCCGGATCCGACGCAAAATTTCAGCAGCACCTCCCCGCTGTTCTCCTGATACACGTCTCGGCAATAAGCAGAGAGGATGTGTACCCGGAGAACAACATGGAGGCACTGACGAAATTCTGCATTGGATCTGGAGAAGAGCATATGGGAAAACGAACCCAATCTACACATACTAGGGCTGTCCATGGATAACGTTGGACAATTCAAAAGAATCACGATTATAAATATGCAAATGCATGCATATTTATAGATGTAACCCTTTCGAACGAGAGACACATAGTGGTCATGCATACTGATGATTGAAGACACCTATAGCTAGCAAGTTTCATCGGCATGACGACCGGAGCAGAGCAAATGAAGGGGGGAGGAGGAGATGTCATTTGTGCTCACCCACGAACGCAGGAGCAGAGCTCGTCGAACGCACGGGGAGGTCGTTGAACACCAGATCCTCGCAGCGATGAAACAACTGCACATTTACAACCACCTGATGAACACAAATATGATGTTTTTTATAACAAAATCGAAAAATATATGACCTAACTCATAATTCACAAATATATGACCCCGTCGGCCTTTGGAAGGCTGAAGAGCACCTTTTTCGGGAGGTGTCGGGTGTTGGGGGTGTCGTGTCGGGGTGCTGTGTCGGGGTCGGGGGTGCCGTGTCGGGGTGTCAGGGTGTCGTGTTAGGGGTCGGGGTGTCGGTGGTGTCATGTCGGGGTCGGGGTGCTGTGTCGGGGTCGGGGTGCTGTGTCGAGTCGGGGTGCTATGTCGGGGTCGCGGTCTCGGGGTGTCGTGTCGGGGTCGGGGTTTTGGGGTCAGGGGTCGGGGTGTTAGGGTCGGGATGGCAAATCCTTGACCCCTCGACCCCTCGGCGACCCTGCAAATGAAGGGGGAGGAGGAGATGTCATTTGTGCTCACCCACGAAAGCAGGGGCGGAGCTCGTCGAACGCACGGGGAGGTCGTCGAACACCAGACCCTCGCAACGACGAAACAACCGCACATTTAAAACAACCTGATGAACACAAATATGATGTTTTTATAACAAAATCGAAAAATATATGACCTAACTCATAATTCACAAATATATGACCCCGTCGGCCTCTGGAAGGCAGAAGAGCACCTTTTTCGAGAGGTGTCGGGTGCTGGGGGTGTCGTGTCGGGGTTGGGGTGCTGTGTCAGGGTCGGGGGTGCCGTGTCGGGGTGTCGGGTCGGGGGTCGGGGTGTCGATGGTGTCGTGTCGGGGTCGGGGTGCCGTGTCGGGGTCGGGGGTGCCGTGTCGGGGTCGGGGTGCTATGTCGGGGTCGCGGTGTCGGGGTATCGTGTCGGGGTGTCGTGTCGGGGTCGGGGTGTCGGGTTCAGGAGGTCAGGGTCGGGATGGCAAATCCTCGACCCCTCGACCCCTCGGCGACCCTTGACCCCTCGACCCCTTTTCCCCTCGACCCTCGACCCCTCGACACCTCGATCCTTGACCCCTAGACCCTCGACTCCTTTTCCCCTCGATCCTCGACCCCTCGACCACTCGGCGACCCTCTTTTCCCTCGGCAACCCTCTTTTTCTACTTTTCCTACTTCTTTTTTTCATCTTCTACTTCTACTTTTTTTCATCTTCTTTCTTCTTCATCTTCTTCTTCTACTTATTGTTCTTTTTTTCATCTTCTTCCTCTTCTTCTTTTACTTCTTTTTTCCATCTTTCTTGTTTATTCTTAAAAAACAGAAAAAAACCTAAACTAAACTAAACTAAATCTAACCTAAACTAAACTAACCTAAATTAAACTAAACAAACCTAAACTAAACTAACCTAATGTAAATTAAACTAAACTAAACAAACCTAAACTAAATCTAAAAAACACAAAAAACAGAGAAACTCACCACGGGGAGGGGGCGTGGGTTGAGGAGGCAGGCCACAGGGAGGGGGCGCAGGTTGAGGAGGCCGAGGGGAAGGCCGTCCGGCGACGGTGCGGCTCCGACGATTGGGCGGGGCAGGGGTGGCCGCCGTGGCCTGCGTCCACTAGGCGGGGCGGCTGGACGGGGCGGGCTCCGGGGGCGGGGCTGGTGCGGGGGCGGCGGCGGCTCGGGCACGGGGGCGGCGTGGGGCGGCGGCGGCTCGGGCACGGGGGCGGCACGGGTAAGGTGAGGGGAGAGAGAGAGGGAAGAGAGAGGGGTGGGCACTGACCGTTTTTTAGTTAGGTCAAATCTCTTTGCCGTCTGCTAGCAGACGACAAAGAGCCTAGGTAGTGGGGTGGGGCCGGGGGGAAACAACCGTTAGGTTGGCCACTTTCTTTGCCGTCTGCTAGAAGACGACAAAGAGTTGGCCGACGGCAAACATGATCTTTGCCGTCAGCTCTTTCTTTGTCGTTAGTTTTCTGTAAGTTGATGGCAAATACCTTCTTTGCCGTCAGCTAGCAGACGGCAAAGAGCTGGCTGACGGAAAAGATCCTGATTCCAGTAGTGAGTATTCCGCTTCCGCATGTGCAAAACTGTCTTGCACCCATTGTATGTGAACGTAGAGCTTATCACACCTGATCATCACGTGGTGTCTCAGCACGATGAACTGTCGCAACGGTGCATACTCAGGGAGAACACTTATACCTTGAAATTTTAGTAAGGGATCATCTTATAATGCTACGGCCGTACTAAGCAAAATAAGATGCATAAAAGATAAACATCACATGCAATCAAAATATGTGACATGATATGGCCATCATCATCTTGTGCCTTTGATCTCCATCTCCAAAGCACAGTCATGATCTCCATCGTCACCGGCTTGACACCTTGATCTCCATCGTAGCGTCATGGTCGTCTCGCCAACTATTGCTTCTACAACTATCGCTAACGCATAGTGATAAAGTAAAGCAATTACATGTCATTTGCATTTCATACAATAAAGCGACAACCATAAGGCTCCTGCCAGTTGCCGATAACTTTTACAAAACATGATCATCTCATACAATAACGTATATCACATCATGTCTTGACCATATCACATCACAACATGCCCTGCAAAAACAAGTTAGACATCTTCTACTTTGTTGTTGCAAGTTTTACGTGGCTGCTACGGGCTTCTAGCAAGAACCGTTCTTACCTACGCATCAAAACCACAACGGTTATTTATCAAGTTTGCTGCTTTAACCTTCAACAAGGACCGGCCATAGTCAAATTCGATTCAACTAAAGTAGGAGAAACAGACACCCGCCAGCCACCTTTATGCAAAACTAGTTGCATGTCTGTCGGTGGAACCGGTCTCATGAACATGGTCATGTAAGGTTGGTCCGGGCCACTTCATCCAACAATACCGCCGATTCAAAATAAGACTTTGGTGGTAAGCAGTATGACGATCACCGCCCACAACTCTTTGTGTTCTACTCATGCATATCATCTACGCATAGACCTGGCTTGGATTCCACTATTGGGAAACGTAGCATGAAATTTCAAAGAAATTCCTATGCTCACGCAAGATCTATCTAGGAGATGCATAGCAACGAGAGGGGGAGAGTGTGTCCACGTACCCTCGTAGACAAAAAGCGGAAGCGTTTGACAACGCGGTTGATGTAGTCGAACTTCTTCTCGTTTCAACCGATCAAGCACCGAACGGCCGACACCTCCGAGTTCTGCACACGTTCAGCTCGATGCCGTCCCTCGAACTCTTGATCTAGCAAAGTGTGGAGGGAGAGTTTCGTCAGCACGACGGCGTGGTGACGGTGATGGTGAAGTAATCCGCACAGGGCTTCGCCTAAGCACTATGAAGATATGACCGGAGGTGTAATGTGTGGAGGGAGGCGCCGCACACGGCTAACAGATGTTGTTGTGTGTTCTAGGCGTCTCCCCCCTCATATATATCGGTGGGAGCCAAGGGGGCGCCCAAGTAGGAGGAATCCTACTTGGGGTCCAAGTCCTATTCGGCCCCCCTTACCATGTTTTCCGGAGGGGGAAGAAAGGAGGAGGGAGGAGGGAAGGAAGGGGGAGGCCGAATCCCTCCCCTTCCTTTCTCTCTTCTCCTCTTTCCTTCCCCTCCTATTTCGGCTTACATGGGGCGCACCAGCCCCTTAGGGGCTGGTCTGTCCCCTTCTTGGCCCATTAGGCCCATGTAGTTTCCGGGGGATGTCCGAAACCCCTTCCGATGACCCGATATGTACCGGGTACCCCAGAACACTTCCGGTGTCCGAATATCATCGTCCCATATATGAATCTTTACCTCTCGACAATTTCGAGACTCCTCGTCGTGTCCGTGATCTCATCCGGTACTCCGAACAACATTCGGTCACCAAATCACATAACTCATATAATACAAAATCGTCATCGAACATTAAGCGTGAGGACCCTATGGGTTCGAGAACTATCACTACTGCAGGATGCTGCTAACGCGACACTATGATCAGAGACCCTTTCATGAAACTGTGTGTGATGCATTAATCACAAACGGGGATGTAAAAAAACTGTCAAAAAAGGTGCAAAACATTTGCGATGGAGGATGCATCAAACACGGTTCAGATTTTAGTTGCGTGTGTAATGCAGGGCACACGGTTAACCCGTTCGAACTGTTTGCAATGAGGCAGGACAACAGAAACGGGCAGCCATATTAATGTGTGTGCGATATACGGCATACCGTTTGCTCCGATGAACCATTTGCTATTAGGGAGTGCAACATAAACGGTTAGCCAGATCAAGGTGTGTGTGATATAGGGCATACGGTTCACTCGGACAAACTGTTTTCGATTAGCGAACGCAACAGAAACAGTTCAACTTAACAAGATGTGTGTGATACGTGGCAAACAGCCGACTCGGATGAATTGTTTGCGATGGAATTTACAACACAGACGGTTAATACAGTTAGTTCATGTGTGATTCTGTGTGTACAAAAAACTTTGAAAAATGCAAACTAGTTGCTTGCGGTGGCTAGGAGTATCGCACACGATGCGTCTGAGAGTACCCGTGTGCGATGATTAGTAAGTTACACATGCATTTCCTTATGTTAACACTTGTGTGATAAATAACACGTGGCACCGGATATGGTATTCGGGTTGTGTGTGTGCTCCCCTTAGTCTTCCCGCGCTCCAGCGAATGCTTCCCGCGCTCCACATGGGTGAATTGTAAAATCCATGCCTCTTCCCTCATTGGTTTCCCGCCACCAGCTAATGGCTTGATGCATATAACCCAGGCGGCAACGCACCATCATGACACTCTAGGCAGATCTAGTCCTCACTCATCTACCATTAGTTATTCCAAGCATGCCAAGCAATGACCAAAGCTTCGATGTCGACGCCTACCTAAGTTACATCTTCGGCGAGGAGAACGAGCCGGAGCAGGTCGGGGAGCAACAACTTCATTGGCCAATGCAGGTACCATGGCCCATTGGCAGCGATATCGGCGTGACAGTCCTTGGGCGCACAATCGACATATTGCAGAAGAGGTGTGATGAGCAGTTTGCCATCCACCGTGCAAAAGATCTAGAGCTGCTCGGTGGCATGATCGATGACCCACCCGAAGAGCCACCGTCACCAGTGCTCATCGAGAGCCTGATGCCCCGCAATGAATGGGTAGAGGGCCTCTATGATTCAATCAAGAGACAAGAAGCCTGCCGCTTCATCATTGCCCGCGGCGGCCGTGTCAACCTTGATCCCGATGATGTGGTGGTCAGGCTCGAGCGCATCCTTGGCAGAGTTGACGTCCCCGACGAAGTAGAACGTCGCCAACGTGATATCTTGAGGATGCATGTGTCGACGGAATTTGCTACCAGGCCAGAGACATGGAAATGGAACGGTCCCACGGAGTTGTCATGCGCGCGATTGCATGCAGTCAAGCTCTTCTGGAAGAGGCCCAGCAGTCCCAAGAGACTCCCAGCGGCAGCAGCTCCGTAGGCAGAGGCGGGTCAGGACACTCGGAGTGAACGGCTGCAAGGGTGCTATGCTGATCATGGAGTCTGAGAAGACCATCGTCGGAAGGCCGCCAACTCAGCCTTTTAGCTTATATTTTATTATAATTGTATGCATATGTAGGTCGTGAGTGTTCTGGGCCTTGCCGCATTTGGCATTTTAAATTATCCTGAATATGTAAGACAATTATTAAGAATTATTAACTGTTGCCTGTAAATTGCCTCAATGGTAGGAACATGCAAGGACGACAGAGCAGAGCGCGCCGCAGCCGCCTCAATGGCGAGCAAAACGCGCGGATGGACGCGAGCAGAGCGCGCCGCGGTCGCCTAAACGGCGAGCAACCTTCATGGTCAATCTTCTGCATTCCATCAATAAATTTGGACCTTGTTTCTCATCACATTGCTGATTACAACGCCATAAGTAATTGCAAATTTGTTCACACCTATCAAACTAATATGTGTTCACACTTAGCACCGGGCTATAAAAACTACCCAGTCGAAAATTACTTCACAATTCCTCTCCTCATCACCCACAAAACTGGTCTTTCCTGTCAAGTCGTTCCACCATGACCGGTAGGAGGAGTTTCGGATCGACATATAACCAAGCAGCAAAGACCAAGGCCGCGGAAGCACTAGAGAGGTCCTGCCGTGAAGCCGCAGCCGCAGCAGAGATGTCCCGGCATGCCGCGGAGCCCTCGAACGAGCTCTCACGGGCACGCGAGGGCTCTCACAGCGCACTAGCGGGGTCGGCCATCGCGGCGAGCGAGCGTTCCTGAAGTCCTTCGCCAGCGATGACGACATTCTCGCTGGCGTCACTACGGAGCAGGAGCTGGTCGACGGCTTGATGAAGCTACTCAAGATCAGCAATGCCTCAGTTGACAAGGCGACCGGCCTCGTCGAGCAACTCATGGGTGACAATGCGAAGCTCCTCAAGTTGGTCGCCGAGAAGGAGGAGGAGGCCGCCGGCTGGAAGATGCTGCATGAGCAGAGTAGTGCCTCGGAGATGACGCTGAAAGCGGCCGTCGAGGAACTGATGGGTGGCTTGAGGAAGCTCCGGATCGAGCACGAGCAGGAGGTGGAGGAATCCGTGGCTGCTTTCAAGCAAAGTCGTGAGGAATTGAAGAAGGAGCTGGAGGATTTCGTCGCCCGGCGATCCATCGACGATAGAGACAGTAGCGACCCAGATCGTTGTCTGCAATTTCCTTCTTCTCTTGCCCCCGTGTTTTCCGGGCTTTGCCGCATGTGGCATTTTAAATTATCCAGAATATGTAAGATAATTATTATCCGCGCCATTGTAAATTTGTCGTCGTATTATCCGTTGCTATTTTATTTGTGGTCGTATTATCCGTTGCCCTATGTGGCAATTTAAATTAGGGCGGGATACGAGTTGAAAACACGAACAAAGCAAATGCTGCCATGGGATCACAAGAAAACACCCTCCGTCTAGGTGCTTTAATTAACCCATTAATGGAGAAGTTGTGAGCGAGGCGGGCGGCGGCTGGTGCATGGAGGTCAAAGAGCCTGCGAGGTGGACAGGATGCACGCGTCCCGTCGAGCCTGTGCGGCGGACTGCTCGCACGCGTCCCGTCGAGCCTGCATGTTGGACTTCTCGCGCTCGTCCCGTCTAATCAAACAGCTGCACGCACGCCACCCAGTATGGTTAAATTTCAAAACGGTAAATATAATACAACCGTTTGCGATATTAACGTGTCAGCTTTTTGTTTCAAAAAGGACTTCGTTGGCTACTAATGTGTGCGCCTCTTCTCAAACTGGACGATTTTTTTACCACGACATATATGTGCCATGTCATGAAACCATGCCAAGTTTTATGTTTTTGGGTGACTTTTTGATTTACTAGGATTTAAAAACCGAGATTATCATTGTTTTAGGACGACGACAACTTTGTAATTCATTCTCATTCCTTAAACGAGACCTAAACATGCACCCAATGACACATGTACGATTTCCCACCCATTTTGCTTCACTGGAGCATGTGGTTGTAGTTCAAATTTGAATTATGGACTACATTAAATGCCTAGAAAACTTAGTAATTAGTAATATATATACAATGGCCAAACGAACCCTGAACAGTTTCAAATTTCAGCCTGACAGTCCTATTATTCTATGTTGCCTGTAGAAAACAAAGTTCAAGGCGAGAAGAGGCAGCGATTATCATTTCGCCCACAAGAGGGGCATGTTTCCCTACCGGAACCACGAGGGTTGCGACAGGCTCCGGTTTGTAAAAGGCTTGTAATATAGCTTCGCCCAAATTGGACAATTATATGTACCATGTAGTGACACCATGCGAAGTTTCATGATTTCCTGGCGAGTTTTGGATTTACAGACATTTAAAAACCGAGATTCGCAATGTTTGTGGCCAAGCCAGGACGGCGAGACGGTTGAATTCGTTGCCATTCGTTCCATGGGACCTAAACATGCACCCAAGGAAACATGTACATTTTTTCTAGCCATTTTGGTGCACTGGAGCATGTATTTGGAGTTCGGATTTGAATGATGGACATTAAATGCCTAGAAAACTCAATTAATGAATAAAAAAGGTCAAACGAACCCTGTATAATTTCAAAGTTCAGCACGAATCTCCAGTTGTTCTGCGTCGCGTGTAGAAGAAAATACGAGGCTAGAAAAGGGAGTGATTATCGTTTGGCCCACAAGGGGACACGTTTCCCTATCAAAACCACGAGGGTTCTTGCGACATGCTCCGGTTTGTAAGAGGTTTGTAATAAAGCTTGGCCCAAATTGGCATTGTTTTTACCACGACATATATGTGCCATGACGTGACACCATGCCACCTTTGATGACTTTCTGGTGAGTTTAGGATTTATGGGGACTTAAAAACTGAGATTCGAAATATTTGAGGACGAGCCAGGACACCAGTACGGTTGTAATTCGTTCCCATTCCTGGCATGAGACCTAAACATGCACCCAAGGACACATGTATAATTTTTCTAGCCATTTTGGTGAACTGGAGCATGTATTTGTAGTTCAGATTTGAATTATGGACATTAAATGCCTAGAAAACTCAATTAGTGTATAAAAAGGCCAAACGAACCCTGGATAAGTTTAAATTTCAGAATGGATATCCTGTCGTTCCATGTTGCCCGTGGAAGAAAATACAAGGCGAAAAGAGGCAGTGATTACGTTTCGCCCACAAAGGGAACACGTTTCCCTATCAGAATCACAAGGGTTCTTTGAGAGAAGCTCCAGTTTTTGTAAGAGGTTTGTAATAAAGCTTGGCCCAAATTGGACAATGTTTTTACAACGACATATATGTGCCATGACGTGACACCATGCCACCTTTGATGACTTTCTGGTGAGTTTAGGATTTATTGGGACTTAAAAACCGAGATTCGAAATGTTTGAGGATGAGCCATGACACCGGTACGGTTGTAATTCGTTCCCATTCCTGGCATGGGACCTAAACATGCACCCAAGGACACATGTATAATTTTTCTAGCCATTTTGGTGAACTGGAGCATGTATTTGTAGTTCAGATTTGAATTATGGACATTAAATGCCTAGGAAACTCAATTATTGTATAAAAAGGCCAAACGAACCCTGAATAAGTTTAAACACGAGGGGGACACGTTTCCCTATCGAGACCATGAGGCTTCTTTGAGAGAAGCTCCGGTTTGTAAGAGGCTTGTAATAAAACTTGCGCCACAATGGACAAAAAAAATCCTCGACATATAAGTGCGATGTCGTGACACCATGGCAGGTTTCATGATTTTCAGCTTAGTTTTAGATTTATGGGGATTTAAAAACTGAGATTCTTCTCACGATATGTTTTCAAATAGCACACACTTCACTCACGAAAGCCGATATTCAATGAAAACTTCGTGCAAACCATATTTTAAAGTTTCATAAAAATCTAAAAAAATGTGGGATGTTAAGAAAGGTGATGTTTATTGCGACACAAAACTTCAAGTTGAAAAACATTACGAGATGTGAGCTATGAAAAAGACAAATTCCGCCCTGAATAGTGACATAACTATTCAACACTGATTTTGTCTTTTTCATAGCTCACATCTCGTAATGTGTTTCAACTTGAAATTTTGTGTGGCAATAAAACATCATCCTCTTAACATCCCGCATTTTTTTGAAACTTCAAAACATCTTTTTCTCGTGGTTTTCACCGGTTTCCACCGAATTTTGGTTTCCGTATGATACCCCCCCGCTGCGCGCGTGATCTGAGTCGTGCGTTCTGACTGGCCAGAACCCAAACCCCACAGATCATACATGTGCACCGTTGGATGCTCCCAGATCGAATGACAACCCTGAGCCCTTTCCACAGCACATGCAGGACATGGGTAAGCACTGTGCGCATGCGTCATGTAGCTCACGCTTCCTTCTCTACTAGGTTTTCATTCAAAACAGGCTACCGGTTCTCGCCACTCCTCTCATTGGTTTCCCGCCTCTTCTCCCAGATATGCATGATGTAGTTTATAAAAAAAACTATTTCAAGATTCATGGAATTGTGCATTGTAAAGGTAAAAACAAAAGGTGACAATTCATTTAGAAAAAAGGTTTGGGCAATTAAGATATGGAAGATTCTAGAGAACAAAGGAGAAGTGCTTGTGTTTTGAGGTTTGTGCATTATGCTTAAGTTCAACCATGGAGTCTTCTAGATTGTACATGTGGCAGCATCTGGTGGAATGTAGATGATATCCAACGGCCAGTAGTGCTTGGATTTGCCATCTCTGTACCGTCGGATTGGCTTCATCCAACGAGCAACTTTCAAAGTTATTCGCACACTATATAGGTGTATAGATGTATAGATATATATAGATGTGTCCCATGCTAGACAAAATAAAGTTTGAGCGCATGCGTGGGACGATCCCCCTTCCCGTCGCTGCCGCCTCGAAGTTGGGAAACTGACATCATAGGTATTGAACCAGGCTTGGAGTCGGGTACGGTGTTCGGTTTGTAATGTAGTTGGCGTGGCCCATCTAAGTTGTGCATTTGGGATTTAAACACATCATACACCATTGTACCCATACATATTTTCGGGCTACATGCAGTGTATATGGGGTCTTCTGATCGACCACGTCTCCCTTGTGCGGTTTTTTGTGACGACACGAATATCTATGGGCTCCCCGAGTGTATATATATCATCCCTTTGACCGATAATGAGGGGTATGTGTTGGCCATGAATGGATTCCTCCTAGTTCGTGTTAGGGCCGGTCACCATCAAATGTCGTTCAACCAAAGCTCGAGCTCATACTTTGTCAAGATTCCCTCCCAGATGCTCGGATTGCTGGGTTCGACCTACATCAAACCCTGCATACGTATCAAGTCCTTAACTACCTTGCCTTCATGGTTGTTGTCTGTATCGAGAGGTAGGCACCACATCTAAATTGTACATTATTCTATATTGAAAACACACATCACCCCTTCCCAACATACATCATTTTGGGCCGCATGCAAGAGGTGCTGGTTTTGTGGTCCCTCTCATGTGATTTTTATGATGGTTCAATCTATTGGCCCAAGCGGTTTATTGACAACAACAACTGTCATTTGACCAAACGAAAGATTCATTGGTCCGTCTTATGGTTGGTCATGGCGAAATGCATATATGACTAAAGTATCGATCATTACATGCATCCGCCCCGCTGACACGAAGTGGGAGGTGTTAACTCACAAGTATATGGGATCGCAACAGTTTTCAAGGGTAGAGTATTCAACCCAAATTTATTGATTCGACACAAGGGGAGCCAAAGAATATTCTCAAGTATTAGCAGTTGAGTTGTCAATTCAACCACACGTGTAAGACTTAATATCTGCAGCAAAGTATTTAGTTGCAAAGTAGTATGGAAGTAGCGGTAACGGTGGCAAAGGTAACAGTAGCAGTTTTGTAGCAATTGTAACAGTGGCAACGGAAAAGTAACTAAGCAAAGATCAATATGTGAAAAGCTCGCATGCATTGGATCAGTGATGGATAATTATGTCGGATGCGATTCCTCATGCAACAGTTATAACATAGGGTGACACAGAAGTAGCTAAAGTTCATCAATGTAATGTAGGCATGTATTCCGAATATAGTCATACGTGCTTATGGAAAAAAAACTTGCATGACATCTTTTGTCCTACCCTCCCATGGTAGCGGGGTCCTATTGGAAACTAATGGATATTAAGGCCTCCTTTTAATAGAGTACCAGACCAAAGCATTAACACTTAGTGAATACATGAACTCCTCAAACTACGGTCATCACCGGGAGTGGTCCCAATTATTGTCACTTCGGGGTTACCGGATCATAACACATAGTAGGTGACTATTGACTTGCAAGATAGGATCAAGAACTCACATATATTCATGAAAACATAATAGGTTCAGATCTGAAATCATGGCACTCGGGCCCTAGTGACAAGCATTAAGCATAGCAAAGTCATAGCAACATCAATCTCAGAACATAATGGATACTAGGGATCAAACCCTAACAAAACTAACTCGATTACATGATAAATCTCATCCAACCCATCACCGTCCAGCAAGCCTACGATGGAATTACTCACGCACGGCGGTGAGCATCATGAAATTGGTGATGGAGGAAGGTTGATGATGACGACGGCGACGGATTCCCCTCTCCGGAGCCCCGAACGGACTCCAGATCAGCCCTCCCGAGAGAGATCAGGGCTTGGCGGCGGCTCCGTATCGTAAAACGCGATGAATCCTTCTCTCTGATTTTTTTCTCCCGAACGTGAATATATAGAGTTGGAGTTGAGGTCGGTGGAGCCTCAGGGGGCCCACGAGACAGGGGGCGCGCCCAGGGGGTAGGCGCGCCCCCACCCTCGTGGACAGGGTGTGGGCCCCCTGGTCTTGATTCTTTCGCCAGTATTTTTTATTAATTCCAAAAATATTCTCCGTGAAGTTTCAGGTCATTCCGAGAACTTTTATTTCTGCACAAAAATAACACCATGGCAATTCTGCTGAAAACAGCGTCAGTCCGGGTTAGTTCCATTCAAATCATGCAAGTTAGAGTCCAAAACAAGGGCAAAAGTGTTTGGAAAAGTAGATACGATGGAGACGTATCAACTCCCCCAAGCTTAAACCTTTGCTTGTCCTCAAGCAATTCAGTTGACAAACTGAAAGTGATAAAGAAAACTTTTACAAACTCTGTTTGCTCTTGTTGTTGTAAATATGTAAAGCCAACATTCAAGTTTTCAGCAAAGATTATGAGCTAACCATATTCACAATAACATTTAGGTCTCATGTTTACTCATACCAATAGCATAATCAACTAGCGAGCAATAATAATAAATCTCGGATGAAACCACTTTCTCAAAACAATCATAATATGATATAACAAGATGGTATCTCGCTAGCCCTTTTTGAGACCGCAAAACATAAATGCAGGGCACCTCTGAAGATCAACGACTGACTAAACATTGTAATTCATGGTAAAAGAGATCCAGTCATAGTCGTACTCAATGTAAACTAATAGTAATGCACGCAAATGACAGCGGTGCTCTCCAACTAGTGCTTTTTAATAAGAGGATGATGACTCAACATAAAAGTAAATAGATAGGCCCTTCGCAGAGGGAAGCAGGGATTTGTAGAGGTGCCAGAGCTCGGGTTTTGAAATAGAGATAAATAATATTTTGAGTGGTATACTTTCATTGTCAACATAACAACCGAGAGATCTCAATATCTTCCATGCTACACACATTATAGGCGGTTCCCAAGCAGAATGGTAAAGTTTATACTCCCCCACCACCAACAAGCATCAATCCATGGCTTGCCCGAAACAACGGGTGCCTCCAACTAACAACAATCCTGGGGGAGTTTTGTTTGCAATTATTTTGATTTGGTTTAAGCATGGGACTGGGCATCCCGGTGACCAGCCATTTTCTCGTGAGTGAGGAGCGGAGTCCACTCCTCTTGAGAATAACCCGCCTAGCATGGAAGATACAGACAGCCCTAGTTGATACATGAGCTATTCGAGCATACAAAACAGAATTTCATTTGAAGGTTTAGAGTTTGGCACATACAAATTTACTTGGAACGGCAGGTAGATACCGCATATAGGAAGGTATAGTGGACTCATATGGAATAACTTTGGGGTTTATGGAAGTGGATGCACAAGCAGTATTCCTGCTTAGTACAAGTGAAGGCTAGAAAGAGACTGGGAAGCGACCAACTAGAGAGCGACAACAGTCATGAACATGCATTAAAATTAATCAACATTGAGTGCAAGCATGAGTAGGATATAATTCACCATGAACATAAATATCGTGGAGGCTATGTTGATTTTGTTTCAACTACATGCGTGAACATGTGCCAAGTCAAGCCACTCGAATCATTCAAAGGAGGATACCACCCTATCATACCACATCACAACCATTTTAATAGCATGTTGGCACGCAAGGTAAACCATTATAAACTCCTAGCTAATTAAGCATGGCATGAGCAACTATAATCTCTAATTGTCATTGCAAACATGTTTCATTCATAATAGGCTGAATCAGGAACGATGAACTAATCATATTTACAAAAAACAAGATAGGTCGAGTTCATACCAGCTTCTCTCATCTCAATCAGTCCATCATATATCGTCATTATTGCCTTTCACTTGCATGACCGGACGGTGTGGATAATAATAATAGTGCACGTGCATTGGACTAAGCTGGAATCTGCAAGCATTTAATACAAGGGAGAAGACAAGGTAATATGGGCTCTTGGTTAAATCAACAATAATGCATATAAGAGCCACTTCAACATTTTCATCATGGTCTTTTCCTCTCGAACCCCAAAGAAAAGAAAAGAAATAAAACTATTTACACGGCAAAGCTCCCAACAAGCAAAAGAAGAACGAGAAATCTTTTGTGGGTTTTCCTTTAATTATTACTACTACAGGCATGGAAAGTAAACTAGCTAAAAGCTACAACTAATTTTTTTGGTTTTTCTTAAGGTTTTTCAAACACACAAGAAGAAAACTTAGAAAAGAAAATAAACTAGCATGGATAGTATAATGAAAAAGTATGAGCACTGACAACTGGAATGAGTGTGTGAACATGAATGTAATGTCGGTGAGAAATACGTACTCCCCCAAGCTTAGGCTTTTGGCCTAAGTTGGTCTATGCCCATGGATGGCCTGACGGATATCCGAAGTTGTAACTGGGGTCGTACTGAGATGCAACCGCTACTGCCTCACGAGCTGTAGCTTGGAGGCGAGCTGCTTCCGCCCTCCTCTCGTACTCGTTTGCCTCCTCCCTGGTTATGACATATCTCCCCTTTGCCTGAAAGTCAAAGAAAGTAGGAGTAGGGAGAGCAATATGGACAGCGCGACGTCTGTCAAAGATTAGTCGGTACTGGAGAGGCTGTTCATTCCTCTCAATAAACTGATGGCGAACCATAGCATTAAAATCTAGATAAGCAGGAGGGAACTCCATATCATTTTCATGTACGGGTACTTCAAGAAAATTAGCTAAACGGGTTGCATAAATGCCACCAAATAAATCTCCACTTATACTGTTATGATGCAACCTTCGTGCAACGATAGCCCCCAAGTTATATTGTTTATCTCCTAATACTGCACTCTTGAGGACACTAAGATCTAGAATGCACATGTGACAGGCTTCATCTTTACCGTCAATACATCTACCTATAAAGAGAGCAAAATAATGTATGGCAGGAAAATGGATGCTCCCTATGGTAGCTTGCGTGATTTCTCTAGATTCCCGCACAGTTATACTGGCAAGAAAGTCTTTATATTCAGATTTGCGAGGTTCACTAGCATTACCCCACTGCGGGAGTTTACAAGCAATATTAAAATCTTCTAAGTCCATGGTATAATATTTATCATAAAGATCAAATAGGACAGTGTGAGAATTGCGTGATGATGTAAATTTAAACCTTCTCACAAAGGAATTAGTTAGGTAATAATATTGAGGGCACTTATCTGACACGAAGCCCTCGAGTTCAGCATTACGCACGTACGCGTCAAATTCATCCTTAATTCCTGCTTGGACGATAAAATCTTCTGACGGCCATTCACAAGGCCGCACTTGAGCTTCTCTTGGTAGTTCATAGTCCGGCTCACGTATCGCGAGCTTGGGTCCTTGCTTCTTTGAGGAACCACCTTGGTACATTTTCCTAAACATATTTCTTCCTCTGAAAAATTTCTGAAATTTTTAGTGACTCAAAATAAAAGTGAACCAAACTCAACAAAATTGATAGCAACTACTCCCACAAGTGCCTAGAGACTATATGATGCATTAGAACTACTTGGGACCAAATAAATTTTACATGCAAGCTCAAGAATAGGGTCACCTAAGTAGCAAAAATTTGTAATAAATAAAGCACTAGAACAAAAACTAATTGGACCATTAGAGGAGTCACGTACCGAAGAACAATTCCCCAAAGCAGTTTTGTGAGTAGAGCTTTGAGCAAGGAGATCGAAAATCGCAGCAAAACGAGCTAGAACACGAGTTTGAACTGTGTGGTGATTTTTTCTGGAGAAAGACGAAGTGTGTGGGTGCAGGAATAAGTGGAGGGGGCCACGTGGGGCCCAGGAGGCAGGGGGCGTGCCCTGCACCCTCGTGGCCAGGTGGTTGCCCCCTCTGGTGTGTTCTCAGTGCCAAATATTCTTAAATATTCTAGAAAAAGTCATATTTCATATTCAGGGCATTTGGAGCACTTTTATTTTCGGGGTATTTTTTATTGCAAGGATAATTCAGAAAACAGACAGAAAATACTATTTTTGCTTTATTTAACCTAAATAACAGAAAGTAAAAGGAGGTTACAGAGAGTTGTGCTTTCTAACTTCATCCATCTCATGCTCATCAAAAGGAATCCACTAACAAGGTTGATCAAGTCTTGTTAACAAACTCATTCCGAATCGCATGAAACCGGAGAATTTTCGAATAGCACTAGGTTACCTCAACGGGGATATGCACATCCCCAATAATAAGAATATCATATTTCTTCTTGACAGTAGGGAGAGGAAATTCAAAACCTCCAATAGTAATTGTTGAAAATTTTCCAATAGAATTGATACTGTGCACTTGGGGTTGTTTCCTCCGAAAGTGTACTGTATGCTCATTACCATTAACATGAAAAGTGACATTGCCTTTGTTGCAATCAATAACAGCCCCTGCAATATTCAAAAAGGGTCTACCCAGGATAATCGACATACTATCGTCCTCGGAAATATCAAGAATAACAAAGTTCGTTAAAATAGTAACGTTTGCAACCACAACAGGCACATCCTCACAAATACCGACAGGTATAGCAGTTGATTTATCGGCCATTTGCAAAGATATTTCAGTAGGTGTCAACTTATTCAAATCAAGTCTACGATATAAAGAGAGAGGCATAACACTAACACCAGCTTCAAGATAAAATAAAGCAGTTCTAACATAGTTCCTTTAATTGGAGCATGGTATAGTCGGTACTCCTGGATCTCCAAGTTTCTGAGGTATTCCACCTTTAAAAGTATAATTGGCAAGCATGGTGGAAATTTCAGCTTCCGGTATCTTTCTTTTATTTGTAACAATATCTTTCATGTACTTAGCATAAGGATTCATTTTAAGCATATCAGTCAAATGCATACGCAAAAAGATAGGTCTAATCATTTCAGCAAAGCGCTCAAAATCCTCATCATCCTTTTTCTTGGATGGTTTAGGAGGAAAAGGCATGGGTTTCTGAACCCATGGTTCTCTTTCTTTGCCGTGCTTCCTAGCAACAAAGTCTCTCTTATCATAACGTTGATTCTTTGATTTTGGGTTATCAAGATCAACAGTAGGTTTAATTTCTACATCATTGTCATTACTAGGTTGAGCATCAACATGAACATCATCATTAATATTATCACTAGGTTCATGTTCATTACCAGATTGTGTTTCAGCATCAGAAATAGAAATATCATTGGGATTCTCAGGTGTGTCAACAACAGGTTCACTGGAAGCATGCAAAGTCCTATCATTTTTATTTTTCTTCTTCTTAGAAGGACTAGGTGCATCAACATTACTTCTCTGAGAATCTTGCTCAATTCTCTTAGGGTGGTCCTCAGGATACAAAGGTTCCTGAGTCATTTTACCCCCTCTAGTCATAACTCTAACAACATTATCATTTTTCTTATCATTTAATTCATTGAGCAAATCATTTTGAGCTTTAAGCACTTGTCCTACTTGAGTGGTGACCATAGAAGCATGTTTACTAATAAGTTTGAGTTCACCTTTAACTCTATACATATAATCACTCAAGTGTTCGATCATATAAGCATTACGTTTCAATTGTCTACCAACATAAGCATTGAAGTTTTCTTGTTTAACAATAAAATTATCAAACTCATCTAAGCATTGGCTAGCAAACTTATAACGAGGAATATCACCTTCATCAAATCTATAGAGAGAATTTACCTTTACTAGCTGTGTCGGGTTATCAAGACCATGTGTTTCTTCAATAGGTGGTAAATTCTTAACATCTTCAGCTTTAATACCTTTTTCTTTCATAGATTTCTTTGCCTCTTGCATATCTTCAGGACTGAAAAATAGAATACCACTTTTCTTCGCAGTTGGCTTAGGAGTTGGTTCAGGAAGTGTCCAATTATTCTCATTACTCAACATATTATTCAATAGCAAGTCAGCTTGATCAACAGTTCTTTCCCTGAAAACACAACCAACACAACTATCCAGGGGGTCTCTGGAAGCATCAGTTAGTCCATTATAAAAGATATCAAGTATTTCATTTTTCTTGAGAGGATGATCGGGCAAAGCATTAAGTAATTGGAGAAGCCTCCCCAAGCTTGTGGGAGACTCTCTTCTTCAATTTGCACAAAATTATATATTTCCCTTAAGGCAGCTTGTTTCTTATGAGCAGGGTAATATTTAGCAGAGAAGTAATAAATCATATCCTGGGGACTACGCACACAACCAGGAGTAAGAGAGTTAAACCATGTTTTAGCATCACCCTTTAATGAGAACGGAAATAACTTAAGGATATAGTAGTAACGAATTTTTTCCTCATGAGTGAATAGGGTGGCTATATCATTTAATTTAGTAAGATGTGCCACAACAGTTTCAGATTCATAGCCATAAAAAGGATCAGATTCAACCAAAGTAATTAACTCAAGATCGACAGAGAAATCATAATCCTTATCAGCGATACAAATAGGTGAAGTAGCAAAAGCAGGGTCATACTTCATTCTAGCATTCAAAGATTTTTCTTTCAGCTTAGCTAATAATGTCTTAAGATCATATCTATCATTGCAAGCAAGAAAATCTCTAGCAGTTTCTTCATCCATAACATAACCCTCAGGCACAACAGGCAATTCATATCTAGGGGGAGAATCTTCGTCATCACTTTCATCAATATTATCAGTTTCAATAATTTCATTCTCTCTAACCCTAGCAAGTTGTTCATCAAGAAATTCACCTAATGGCACAGTATTATCAAGCATAGAGGTAGTTTCATCATAAGTATCATGCATAGCAGAAGTGGCATCATCAATAACATGCGACATATCAGAATAAATAGCAGAAGCAGGTTTAGGTGTCGCAAGTTTACTCGAAACAGAAGGAGAATCAAGTGCAGAGCTAGATGGCAGTTCCTTACCTCCCCTCGTAGTTGAGGGATAAATCTTGGTATTTTCGTCTTTCAAGTTCCTCATAGTGACCGGCAGATATAAATCCCAAGTGAATCAAAGAATAGAGCTATGCTCCCCGGCAACGGCGCCAGAAAATAGTCTTGATAACCCACAAGTATAGGGGATCACAACAGTTTTCGAAGGTAGAGTATTCAACCCAAATTTATTGATTCGACACAAGGGGAGCCAAAGAATATTCTCAAGTATTGGCAGTTGAGTTGTCAATTCAACCACACCTGTAAGACTTAATATCCGCAGCAAAGTATTCAGTAGCAAAGTAGTATGGAATTAGCGGTAACGGTGGCAAAGGTAATAGTAGCAGTGTAACAGTGGCAACGGAAAAGTAACTAAGCAAAGATCAATATGTGAAAAGCTCGTAGGCATTGGATCAGTGATGGATAATTATGTCGGATGCTATTCCTCATGCAACAGTTATAACATAGGGTGACACAGAACTAGCTCCAGTTCATCAATGTAATGTAGGCATGTATTCTGAATATAGTCATACGTGCTTATGGAAAAGAACTTGCATGACATCTTTTGTCCTACCCTCCCGTGGCAGCGGGGTCCTATTGGAAACTAAGGGATATTAATGCCTCCTTTTAATAGAGTACCGTACCGAAGCATTAACACTTAGTGAATACATGAACTCCTAAAACTACGGTCGTCACCGGGAGTGGTCCCGATTATTTTGACTTCGGGGTTACCGGATCATAACACATAGTAGGTGACTATTGACTTGCAAGATAGGATCAAGAACTCACATATATTCATGAAAACATAATAGGTTCAGATCTGTAATCATGGCACTCGGGCCCTAGTGACAAGCATTAGGCATAGCAACATCAATCTCAGAACATAATGGATACTAGGGATCAAACCCTAACAAAACTAACTCGATTACATGATAAATCTCATCCAACCCATCACCGTCCAGGAAGCCTACGATGGAATTACTCACGCACGGCAGTGTAACAAATCCAATAAGAAAAAAAACTGAATTTTTACTCCTCGCATCCAGGATTCCTATTCTATTTCTCTAGATATGGTAGAGGGGCGTATCCAACCCTTTTTTATTCATTAGTTCCCGGCCCTAGAGGGAAAAATTGAGGATCATCATGAAATTGGTGATGTAGGAAGGTTGATGATGACAACGGCGATGGATTCCCATCTCCGGAGCCCCGAACGGACTCCAGATGAGCCCTCTCGAGAGAGATTAGGGCTTGGCGGCGGCTCCGTATCGTAAAACGCGATGAATCCTTCTCTCCGATTTTTTTCTCCCCGAACGTGAATATATAGAGTTGGAGTTGAGGTCGGTGGAGCCTCAGGGGGCCGACGAGACAGGGGGGCGCGCCCAGGGGGGAGGCGCGCCCCCACCCTCGTGGACAGGGTGTGGGCCCCCTGGTCTTGATTCTTTCGCCAGTATTTTTTATTAATTCCAAAAATATTCTGCGTGAAGTTTCAGGTCATTCTGAGAACTTTTATTTCTGCACAAAAATAACACCATGGCAATTCTGCTGAAAACAGCGTCATTCTGGGTTAGTTCCATTCAAATCATGCAAGTTAGAGTCCAAAACAAGGGCAAAAGTGTTTGGAAAAGTAGATACGATGGAGACGTATCAGGAGGTGGTGGGCCAAGCATCCTAACTAGGTACGACATTATGCCATTATATATATCCTAGCTAAGTGGTTGTTAGGGTGCTTTCGGGTTTGCGAGGCAGGTGCCACCAAAGTTATGCATTGTGCATTTAAAGTTTTAAACATCCCAAATATTCGTACATATATTTGGCCACTTCTAGGTGGTTCTTGACTTCTGGCCCCTCTCATCGATCTTCAACGACGCGCCCAACCATGGGCCCGCGGGGTCAAAGTTGTGCATTGGAATTTTGAACATCACAGACCACCCTTTTCACTCATATAAATTTGGGCCACATGCTAGTGTGGCTGTCTTTTGACCCTCTCTAACGTTATTTTTTGCTGCAAAGACTCTGATGACCCTCAATGGACACGGGGTATAATATCTTAACCGTGTGCGATACAAGTGCGATGTGAATCACCACGACCGCGCAAGCGCGAGCAAATTAAGGTGGAGGTACCGGCTCAACCGTGTGCGATGCAAGTGCGCTGAAATCACCACGACCGCGCAAGCGCGAGCAAATTAAGGTGGAGGTACTGGCTCATCCGTGTGCGATGCAAGTGCGCTAAAATCACCACGACCGCGCAAGCGTAAGCAAATTAAGGTGGAGGTACTGGCTCAACCGTGTGCGATGCAAGTGCGCTGAAATCACCACGACTGCGCAAGCGCGAGCAAATTAAGGTGGAGGTACTGGCTCCACCGTGTGCGATGCAAGTGCACTGAAATCACCACGACCGCGCAAGCGCGAGCAAAGGGTGGAGGTACTGGCTCAACCGTGTGCGATGCAAGTGCGCTGAAATCACCTCGACCGCGCAAGAGTGAGCAAATTAAGGTGGAGGTACTGGCTCAACCGTGTGCGATGCAAGTGCGCTGAAATCACCACGACCGCGCAAGCACGAGCAAAGGGTGGGGTACTGCTCAACCGTGTGTGATGCAAGTGCGCTGA